>NC_063434.1:24919903-25519903 GCF_020379485.1 Brassica napus | reverse complement strand
GTCTTCCAAGAAGTCTTCGGAAGTCTTCGAGGAAGCCTTCAAAGAAGTCTTCGGAAATCTTGGAGGAAGCTTCAAAGAAGTCTTCTCGGAAGACTTAAATTATAAGCGAGAAAATAAAATATAAGCGGGAAATTTAAGTTGGAAATTAAAATTTAGGTGGAAAACTTAAATTTTAAGTGAAAATTGAAATTTTAAATCTTATGAAAATTAAAAAGTATATCTTATGATCTAAGAAGACATATTAAACCATATAACTTGATAATATTGAATTTACATAACATATTTGAAAGTTAAAAAAAATATTTTAAAGTTACTTAACAATACAAAAACTAACATAGAAGACTTCTATTGAACTCTTCTCGAATTAGCTAGAAACATTAATACAAAAAAAACTGTTACATTATAAGTGAGAATAAGTGTAGATCGAAAGAATCACTCTAATCACTAATTAATATTCCAACAAAGAAAGATGTAAAAAACATTTCAATAGATATCTGCATTGTACTATATATATAATTTTTTTTTCATTGACATGGATTGTGCTATATGCATTGAGATGAGTTTCTAATACAGTAGATAGACTAAAATCTTTTTACAAGGATAGTGCACAACCATCTCATTCACAATCTAGTAGTAGACTTGGACATAGCTCAACATCGTGAGTTAACACACACCGATGGTTGGGGAAAGCTAGGCCCCGCGTGGAAAAGCACTTATCCAGTAATGGAAGTGAAAGATCTCGTAATGTATGGATGTATCGCTTGAAGGAACATATTTATGGAGAAAAGACTAATCTTATAGCTAGCGTCTAGCTACTAAAACACATTGCATATAGATTTTTTTTCCAACTATTTCAACTATTATGGTAAAGATTAGTAGCAATAAGAAAGCAGCTGCATAATAAGCCGAAATGAAATTTATTGTTTTTTTATATTATATGATCGTTTATATTATGCAATGTATTTTATTACTGGTCGAATTATATTTAGATGAATAATTAATGATGTTTTGTTTAGTAAACGTAAAAAAATTAGAAAAGGTAAAAAAAAAAATTAATCTATGTTTAATCCAAAATATATATTTTTCCTCAACAAATCAAGAAAGCTGACTCAATAGACAGAAGAAGACCCCTACAACTGTCAAGTCTTTAACGTTGTTAATTGTAAAAAAGTGTTGTTAATAGTAAAAAATTACTACTATATATATTTAGTTGACAATAAATTAGGTCTCAAGTTATTTCCTGTTGATGGTCAAGCCATATATGTTGTTCATCTTCGATACCATATACCATTTACTCTATGCGTGTTTGAATAAGTTCATAACTTCAACATACATCAATTGTACAGACTTCTAACTAGAAATCCGGTTAATCATATCATTTTGATTCTTCTTAGGGGAATCAGAATTTGTAGATTACTTTTTTGTTTAAATCTCTGATTGTCTTTCTTTAGTGATGTTCAAGAGAGAAAAATTTGAAACAACATACCTCGTGTTTAAATTTCATTGGTGAAAGCAAAATATGAAAATTGAAGAAAGAAGATACTGAAAATGCAATTTTTATTTCTTGCTTCTTAAGGTTTTACGATGTCTTGTTACTTTATTAAATATATTAAGTGCTAAGATCCTAGCTACACTTCCATATGTCATCAACCTTTTTCTTCTAATGATCCAAGGGTTTCGTACTTGAAGTCTCTATTTGCTTTCCTCTTCTTTTCTCTTTTCTTTCTCTGTTTTTGTCGTTGAGTATTGTATCCATTGGAAAAGATTTGATTTGGCTTAGACTGAACGAGAGTGGGCTTGAATTGACTTGGACTGAGTCACTTTCCTTTCTGAAAGTCGTTGTGAGTCTTTGTCTGAACCGTGTTGCTTGAGTTGATACTCCTCTCAAACTATGTGTAGGAGGAATGTCCACGCCTAGTTTGATACGAAGATTTCAGAAGAGAGCCGTTGGGAGTGATTTTGTAAAAATATCAGCTAACTGAATCTAAGCCGAAATGTGTTTCACCACCAATGAACTTAAGGCCACTCTTTCACGGACATAGTGATAATCCATTTCAAAGTGTTTGATTCTTTTATGGAATGCATGGTTTGCCGTCAAGTATATAGAAGAGAGATTGTCTCAAAAGAGCTCGGGTGTAACATGAAGAGAGATTCCGAGATTTCTTGAGAAGCAAACTTATCCAAGCCAATTCTAATGTTGTTTCAGACTATGGCATATACTCTGCCTCGGAGGAATTTTGTTGATACAGTTGGTTTCTTTTTCGACAACCACGAGATCAGGTTTTGGCAAGGAATGTGCAAAACCCTAATGTATAATGTATTGTGGTTGTACAGACTGTCCATTTGCTGTCACTGTAGGCTCGAATAGTACAGCCTGTATCGTCAAGAGTTGAAATCCCCATTGACACAATACCTTTTACGTATCAAAGTATTCGTTTGAGGTTGGTGAAATCAGAAATTGATGGAGAGTGCATTTATTTGGCACATGTAGTTTTTGGAACTTTTTTTGACGAAATGGTTTTAGACAATTTTCGGTAAGATTCCGGGAGAAGATGTTCGTCGGAATAACTGTGGACACTATGAAGTAGTGTAACTACTGGTCAAAATCAGAGTTGTTGTGAATGAGAAATGGAGATCCAATGTGAGTGTTTTATAATTTATAAAACTTTAGATTTGGCTATGTATAAAGCTTAGCAAATGTCTCACAATGAATATTTGGGTTTGAATGTGGATTTATACTTAAATCTTATTCATGAAAATTTTAAATGTTTTTTTTTTCATATAAAATATAACCCATTAAAATCGACAAAAAAATATAACCCATTAAAGAAAATGTTATTGGTGTTTGATTTAGTCAAATTTACAATATATTTTCTTGAATGTTAACGTTATGAAAATGGTCAAAAGGAATCAATATTCTTTATGACATTTGAAGTGATTCAATGCTCCACTTATGACTTAATTAGTGTTGGACCCTTTTTGTTGATTATAAAAGGGAAGCATGTCATATTCTCTAGAACACACATTGATACAATCAAGAAACAATTCTTCCACTCAGAATAGTTATGTTAGTATTTTTTTTTTTTTTTTAGTTTGAGAGTATAACACAAAATTAGATTCGATAGATTCTGTTTTTCAGTGATGGTAAGTAAACATAAACAATACTGCAGTTGTATCATGGAAATCTGAGTGCTATGAAACCGTCACATTACATGGTGTTTAAAGATTTATAGAAAGAGATTAATCATCTCGACTCTGCAATTCTTTTTTATTCGTTTGTTTCGGTATTGTAATTTTAATTTGTGTTTTTATTATTTTTTACAAATATCAGTTGTTCTGTGGTAGTGAAATAAGGTTCCAACATAGATCACTGCGAACTGAATGTTTGGTTACTTAGTGTGAGGTACTGTAACTTTCCAACCAAAATTCTGAAGTAATGAGGATTGGAGAAAGAGATATTTGATCCGGAACATTGTTCAGTTGCAATGGTAGCGGAGTTGAGACCGGTGCACAATTTTTCATGCATGCAACTGTGAGAAGATCAACAGAATATTGCTCTTGAGAGAGAAACATACCGTGATCATAAAAATGTTTGCTTGAATCCCGAAAAAATAATACAGTTTCCCAAAGTTTTTTATTCTTAATTTGAAGTTCAGCTCTTTGAGAGGCTTGATAAGAGTAACGGAGCTGTTTCCAGTGATGGCTATATCGTCTACGTATAGACGAACTATGATGATGTTATTATCATGCAAATAAATGAATATAAAGGAGTCCTTAACACTGCTAACAAACCCAAACTCGATGAAGAAGTTATTTAATTTATTGATTCAGGCTCGAGGGGACTGTTTAGTCTTATCTACAAAACCAGCTGGTTTTTCATTATGATAAAAATTACTCTAGTTTGTTCTACCAAATCAAACCTCTTGAATAAACTTTAAATATGGTTGACCGTGCTAGTCAAGTCAGAGTGTTTGATTTAATCCCACAAAGTTGATCTAGGAATAGAATAGTTATTGGCAAAAAAGGAATATCATAATTTTTCATTGCTTGAATTTTTAACTGACCTTTTTAGGCATTTTGACTTTTGACCATACCCTTATCAAAATGGCTAAATGCTCATAAATCGAGATATAAGAACATATAAACTGTAGAAATATTATAAGAAATCAAACAAAGAGAAACAAAAGAAAAAATGGATTCTCTAATACAACTCATAGTTATCTTCATGGTGACTATGTTCATAAGTGCATCTATATCTCAAGCCCAGAGAACGACGACCGTGGTGATACATAATGATCTTGAAGGTGGTTTATCTCTAGGATACCATTGTAAATCGGGGGATGATCTTGGATACAAGAGTTTGGCACCAGGTGGATCAGGATCCTTTAGCTTTAAACCTGATATATTTGGTCGAACGTTATTTTTGTGTAGCTTTAGTTGGAATTATGAGTTGCATTTTTTTGATATCTATAACCAAAAGAGAGACAGAGAATTTGAAAAGTTTGGATGCACACAATGCGAATGGAGGATAAGCAAAAAGGGACCATGCAAACTTAACAAATACAGTAAAATGTTTGATATTTGTTATCCCTGGAATTTTTAACAAACCCATGTAATATCACTATGTATAACTCTTACTATCGAAAACAGAATAATAATAATAATAAAATATATTTTTCAACTAATTTAATAAATATCATTTAAGCTAAATAACAGAAGAAAAATTGATCTTTGCTGGACACTGTTTGACGAATTTCATTGTTTTGCATTTTAGTTTTTTTTTATAACCCGGGATATCTGACGAGCCGATATCCAATCGGCTAGTCTCTTGTGGGCCTGCCCACTGGCACTAGACAGACCCGATCTTGCACTTTAGCTGTGAGAAAGAGTTGCATTATTTTGATAACTAACTACAGAGTTTGGATGCACAAAATGAGAGTGGAGAAATACAAAAAAAAATGGAACTTGCAAAATTAAGCATGATTTATCTTTGCTATTTTCTGTAGGTCTTGATGTTAGAACTTAGAAACGTTTAAATTATATCTCTATCTCTCACTTTTCTTTTCTTTTTCCCTCTAGGATAATAGAATGACTAAACCAAAGTTCAATACAAATACATCCGATACAATGCATAGAACAAAACAGTCAAACAGATCATAGGCCAAGACGTCAAAAGGAAAAAATAGAGGAGAGAAAATAGTAAAATATCGGTAACGGACTTTTTCTTGTCAAAGAGATCAGAAGTCGGTCCACCATTCACCATCCTTCTCGGAATCTTTTATGCGCCTTTGTTGCATTCAAAGTCAGAAGAAAGGAAATATGACATGCGATTGCTAACCACCCCTTTGGCTGATTTTAGGCTTTGATGGTGTCTTCCTAAGTCGCGCATTGCTCTTTTTACTTAATAACAAAACAATTAAGCAAACGTTTCTACAAAGAAATAACAAAAGATTGCGTTTAGAAAAAAAAAAAGATAAGTTGTTAAAAAAACAAAAGATTATATAGGTGGCTAACTATACGTATGTGTGAACTACAGTGAGTTTTTATACTATGTTCATTTTTTTCTTACAAAAACCTTACTATAATGGTCTAAAGAAATAAAATAACTGTTACAAAAAAAAAAGAATTGTTACATTATAAGTGGAGAATAAGTATGGATCGTAAGAATCACCTACACGGTCCTTTTTTCTTTGACCATCTAATCACTAATTACTATTGCTACAGAGAAAGATGTAAAAACATTTTAATAGATATCTACTTTGTACTATATATAATTTTTTTCATTAACATGGATTGTGCTATATGCATTGAGATGAGTTTGCAATACAGTATATACGCTAAAAAAAAATTACAAGGATAGTGCACAACCATCTCATTCACAGTCTAGTAGTAGACTTGGACATAGCCCAACATCTTGAGTTAACACACACCGATGGCTGGGGAAAGCTAGGCCCCGCGTGGGAAAGCACTTATCCAGTAGTGGAAGTGAGAGATCTCGGAATGTATGGATGTATCGTTTGAAGGATCATATTTATGGAGAAAAGACTAATCTTATAGCTAGCTACTAAAACACATTGCATATAATGTTTTCCAACTATTTCAACTATTAAGGTAAAGATTAGACCATCTCCAACCTATCTCTATTTTTATATCTATATTTTCCCCTAAAATAGAGAAACTTTATTATAGAGGTGGATTTGCTCCAATGTATGCCTCTACAATAGAGTTCCTCTATTAATAGGGAAAAATATAGAGATTTACTATTTTCATCTCTAAATATAGAGGTAAAAAGTATGATTCCTCTATATTTTCCTCTAAAATAGAGAAACTCTATTATAAAGGCATACATTGGAGCAAATCCACCTCTATAATAGAGATCTCTATTTTAGAGGAAAATATAGAGATATACATTGGAGATGCTCTTAGCAGTAATTAGCAAAGCAGCTGCATAATAACCCGAAATGAAGATAGTGCTAAAAAAATGTCAAAAACACAACTGATATTTTTTATAAAAAAAAACATATGAATAGTGTTACTAGTAATAAAATTGGTATGACAATAACATATTTGCCAATTTTATAATAAATACTTATTTAAATGAAAACATGATACCGAACTTATTCAAATTCACTATTCAAACTTTATGATATTGATTTGGCTAACAGTGGTTTCTTTTTTGAGCCAACAATTGTAATAGTGTATGATTAAATAAAACGTTGGGACAGCTAAGGGAAGATCGCTCTCTTCATCAGACAAAAAATTACAAGGGAGAATTTCTTTGTTCCTCTGCAACCGGACAAGACACGTCCGTCCACTAATCTACGCCTTTTAAAGTCCTTATCCTACGCCTAACATCTTATCCTACGCATCTTCCCTTCCATTAAGATACCTAGGGTTCTCTCTCCCCCGATCTATACCCATTTTCGTCGTCGTTCATCCCCAAAGCCCGCTCCTTTCCCTTCTAATCTCTTCCGAATCAAAAACCCTAAAGGATCAGTGACCGAGAGAGAGAGAGATAGTCGCGCGTGGGGGGTGTGTTTCCGAGAGATGTTGAATGTCAGGTTCATTGATGAATCTGTTGTCTCTCTGTTTCAAGCCGTTCGGGCAAACCTTCGATAGCTCAGAGTCCGGATCGGGCGGCGGCGGCGGCGGCGAAGGGAAAGACGGGCTGCTCTGGTTCCGCGATCTCGGCAAGTACCGCGGCGGAGAATTCTCCATGGCCGTGATTCAGGCCAATCAGGTCCTCGAGGATCAGAGCCAGATCGAGTCTGGTAACTTCGGGACTTTCGTCGGTGTCTACGACGGCCACGGCGGCCCCGAAGCTGCCCGCTACGTCTGTGACAATCTCTTCAACCGTTTTCGAGGTTCGTAGGTCAACAAAGTTAGTTTCTTTGTGACTTTTTTTACTCTGTTTTGAGTAAAGTTAGGTTCTTTGACTTTGAATCTAGGCAAAGTTAGGTTTCTTTCACTTTGAATCTCTCTTATGTTTGAATTGCTTAGGCTTTATGGTTATGCAGAGATATCAGCGGAGACGCAAGGGGTTGTGACGAGAGAGACTATTGAGAGAGCTTTTCATGCCACTGAAGAGGGTTTTGCTTCTATTGTCTCTGAGCTTTGGAGTACGATGCCTAATTTGGCAACCGTTGGGACTTGTTGTTTGGTTGGAGTGATTTATCAGAGTACTCTCTTCGTGGCGAGTCTCGGAGATTCGCGCGTTGTTCTCGGGAAGAAGAGTAACTGTGGTGGGCTCTCTGCGATCCAGCTGTCGAGTGAGCACAATGCTAACAATGAGGATATCCGTTGGGAGCTTAAGGACTTGCATCCTGATGATCCGCAGATCGTTGTGTTTCGGCATGGTGTTTGGAGAGTTAAGGGCATCATCCAGGTCAGTGCTTAAGCTTTCCATCTAATTCTTGGGCGATGGATTTATATTTGCTAGTGGTTCATTGTTAGGTTTCGAGATCTATAGGGGATATGTACATGAAACGGCCGGAGTTTAACAGGGAACCGATCGCTCAGAAGTTTAGGATTGCAGAGCCAATGAAGAGACCTTTGATGTCTGCAACCCCCACCATTCTCTCTCATCCTCTGCACCCTAATGACTCGTTCCTCATCTTTGCGTCTGATGGTCTTTGGGAACATTTGAGTAACGAGAAAGCAGTTGAGATTGTTCATAGCCACCCTCGTGCTGTAAGTTTCTATTGTAACTTCTCTCTCAAACAAAATGTAGTTTGCTATTAGAGTTATATTGTTGAGGAGCCGAACTGTAATGTTTCTTGATTGGATCTGGTTTGAGGTTCTTGGCTGGATAGGTTTCAGATAGGAGCTGAGTCATTAGTCTCCAATAATTACAAGTCTCTGGATATAGAGTTGATTTGTTAGACTGTGTCTCTTTGTGTTCTGGATATTAAAATTGATTTGTTAGACTGTGTTTCTTTGTGTTCTGGATATTAAAATTGATTTGTTAGACTGTGTCTCCTTGTGTTCTGGATATACAATTGATTTCTTGGACTGTGTCTACTTGTGTTCTGGATATAATATGATTTGTTGGACTGTGACTCCTTGTGTTCTGGATATAAGTTGATTTGTTGGACTGTGTCTTGTTGTGTTGTCTCTCTTTGTCTTCAGGGAAGTGCAAAGAGACTGATAAAAGCGGCTCTTCAAGAGGCAGCGAGGAAAAGAGAGATGAGATATTCAGATCTAAGGAAGATTGACAAGAAAGTGAGACGCCATTTTCATGACGACATCACGGTTATAGTAGTGTTCTTGAACCATGACCTCATAGCCAGAGGGCACATGAACACGACTCAAGACTCGGCACTCTCGGTCCGGAGTGCTCTTGAACACTGAAAAACATAATTTACGAAAAACATTTTACAAATGTTTTATTTTCATCTTCTTACTTGGTTTATATGACCACTTCTGCCTAGAAGGTAATAAAAAACACTGGGCAACAATCAAAATATGGAAACGGCATGGTACGTAATGAGTTGTGTTGTATTAAGCGGTTATGTTTGACTCTGGTTTACTTTCAAGTCTGCATAGTTCTCTTCTGATGTCTACTACTAGACTACTACTTTTCTTGTTTTCAGTTCATTCCGTCTTGCTGTTCCTCGAAAAACTGCGTGTCGTTTTTCTTATAATGTTTGTTTATCTCACCTGACGAGCATGTGGCAGTAAATCTGTAAAATTGATATATTATTTTTTTAACCAGATGTAACTTCTTATTTTGTCAAAGAGAAAGATTATACTAATGTAGAAGGCCGGTGAATTTAGATGCTGTACAATTTACTAAAGTAGCAGGCCTCTTTATATGTGGCATGGGCATAACTGCGTCTAGTTCTTAATGGAGCTGTATAATTTACTGATGAAAACTGCGAGGGATGTTACATGCTATTAACGCAAGTATACTCATTAGTATAACCTTTTAAAATGTCTTATAAAAGAATTATTCATGAAATGGGTCCCTTGTTTGATTAATGTGCAAGTTACTTCGGCTATACGTTGAATACGTCTTCAAAATAGAAATATTTAAGACAGAGAATTTTTTCTCAAAAATGGCGGGAAATTTATTATTCTTGTTCAATAAAATTAATATTTAAAGAGAAATTTCCCAGCTGCAAAATAGACGTAATTTTGAATAAGGCAATAAAGACTCTTTCTTTTGGAATTATTTGTTTCTTCGCATTTCATACAAGGACTCATAATGGCAATGGTCAACAAAGCAAGTCGGTTCTGAAGTCTGAACTGAAAGTACGCATACGGCATGAGAGAGTTACAATGCGTAACAGAGTCACAGCAATTACAAGTAAAGGTTCGGCTGATAAGAATCTACAACCACACAGATAAAGATTTAAGACAAGATACAACAACAGAATATAAATTTTAAAAGAACTATGAAAACAAAGATAGAAGAATCAGATTAAGCTTTCTAGGCTGCTTTATCCATCAAAAAGAAGTTGACTGTCAAATCAACAACTCAGAGCCCAGTGCATATTCATCATCTTTTTCTATCTTTAAATTCAAATCGCCAATTTAATTCAAAAACAACAATACCAATACAAAAATAAATAGGATCCTCAGAGTATAAATGCTTATAGCGTTTCATCAATATAAATCAGGTCTCAAAGATTTCATGCCATCATAGGATCCTCAAAGAAACAAGGAAAAAAAAACAATTAGATATAGCACGAGCTTATTCGCTATGCCTGTTTTTTACATAGGCGAAGCGACTCAACGCCCCTGCTTAAATTTATCGCCTATCGATTCATCCGACAGATATTTAAAATTCTACAGGAAAATCAAGTAGAGAGGCGAATCTAAGAACGTAACGAAAACAATTTTTAATATGAAAACTAACAGCAAACATACACAAACAAGAGATCGTATGAATGTTTACATCACTCGCCGGCAGTGTTTAGTATATATACATGGGGATGTTAGAAATTAGGGTTTTCTAGGCTGTAAACTTCAGAAACGATGGGTCAGATTAATTGGCCTTTTAATTCGTTACAGGCCTGCCTTGAAGAAAGCCCATTAGTTTTCATTTCGGGGAGGTCTTATTTCACAGTGGACGTGCTTACTCCAAACCGGATTATTAAGTACCACAAACAATCTAATGATACTCGACTTGATTCCACCGCTTCAAACACCTCTTGAAAATAATGTATTCAACTCAGAGTTTTAGGTAATTTGTATTAAAATTACAAATCTATTGTTATTCAGACATGAATTTTAAAATTTATTTAAATCCTAATGTTATTGAATTTAACAATTCGTAGAGTGCTCTAAAATCTATTGTTATTGAAAATATTTTAAATTGTGAAGTTTTAAAGTTTTCAAGTGATTTAGTGTGTTTCTTAGTTAAAAAAAATTAAAACTCAAATCTTATATTTTTAAGTTATATTCTACAGTGGTTTAACACATAAATCTCTACAATTTATTGAAATCAAAAGTCAAATCACTTCAAATGTTATATTAATACATAACCCCCTAAGTATGTTAAATAGTTGTTTCAACATTTACGATATTGAATCAAGAGAAGAAAAAAAAATGCAAAGAGTTAAAACAAAAACTCCAAAAGCATGAAAATTAAACAAACAGAACACACAAAAGAGGAAACTGTGTGGTAACCAAACCTCTAGATGCCTAAAACTAAAAATCACTTTTTAAATATGGTTTAGGTTTGAGAGGCTCACGTTCAACCATATTCTAGGTTTTGAGATAATAATGACACTTTTATAAATCTCCATTGGTTGAAAGGAAAGTTTTAATTGAGATACGAGGAGATAATTGTAAATAAGAAAAGAGTTAGAATAACAATAATTTATTTAACAAGATAATTTAATATCATGTATAAAAATGCGATTCATTGATTCGTGTTCCTCTCTCCACACCATTTCTGACACCTAATCTCTCCCACCTCCTTCTCCGTTCCGTTCCGTTCCGTTCAACAGTCTCCCCCGTTAAAGGTAAAATTAAACAATAACCACCACTCGGTTATCGTCTTTCCGGTTTACTCATCGCCTGATTTACGATTCTCTGATTTGATCCGATCGGTCAAAGATTAGATCAAACCGAACCAATAGTCGCTGAGACCTGACCGGCGATTAATGAACTCCACGTCGAATCAGTTACTTCAGCCGACGACGAGCCCTACCTCCGACCTCTCTCGCCGGAAACGGAAGACAAAATCGCCGCCGCTGGTACCTCCCTCTCCATCGACGAAATGGAGATCGGAGAAGCAGCAACAGATCTACACCAAGAAGCTTGCACGTGCCCTAACAAAGCTTCGAATCGCTCAACCATCCTCCTCACACTCTTCGCCTCCTCACGGCGGCAGAGCCGTCCGCGAAGTCGCCGACAGAGCCTTGGCGGTTACGGCAAGAGGCAAAACACGGTGGAGCCGAGCGATACTATCCAAAGCCGTTAAACTCAAACTCAGGAAACACAAACGTCAGAGAATCTATAATTCGGTTACGTCTCCGGCAATCACCACCGGGAGTCTCCGGTCAAAGACACAGACAGCGACGGTTACGAGGGTTAAAGCTAAAGGTATGCCGTCTGTACAGAGGAAGGTGAGAGTGCTGAGCCGGTTAGTTCCGGGTTGCCGTAAACAGACGTTACCGGTGGTTTTGGAAGAAACGACGGATTATATAGCTGCCATGCAGTGCCGGCTCTTGACGTGTGCGGGAGGTGCAAAAGCACTGGGTCCAGTTTTTTTTTCAAACTTTTTCTTTATAATTAGGGCCCTGTTTTGGATAATCTAATATAATTAAGGCTCTTTTATTTTTTGGTTAAACCTAGTTAAGGCCCTTTTTTGTGGAAAACTATATATATTATGCACAGGGTCCATTAAATTTATGAGCCGGGCCTGCTGCCATGGAGATGCAGATTCGCGCCATGACGGCTATTCTCTCCGCCGTCAGCTCTCCGACAGGTCATGAAGGGGGACAAACACATGTGCTTGGTTAGTTGGGCCAAACTGTCTTTCTTTTTTCTTATATAATTTTTTTTAAAAAAAACTGTTTCTCGTTATTCTTCACTGTATTGCTTTCTGTTTGAATATTTTACAAATCTATGTCGTCATGTATATCCTTTTTCTTGACTTCTATTGCAAAGACTAGTGCCACACGAAAGGAGGAAAGTGATTGAGCTCTGTAATAAATTTCAGTTTCTTGATAATCGTGTGGTATTTCTTAATCAAGATTGCTTCACATGATGACAAAATAGAGTTGATGTTTCAGTATTTGGTGAGTTAATGATATGATGATGAATGAAGGCAAAATGCAACAATGGAAGATATAATTAAGCTTTTTTTTAGGTTTTGTTAAGTTTGAAGTTAGAGGTTGATGATTGGAATTAAAATAAGTCAATAACTTTGTTTTGATCTGTTATGACACTCGTATGATTGTTTCTTCTTTTGTAAATGGTAGTATGTGATTTCTTTTGTAAAAGGAAAAAAATCTATAGAAGTTAACACAATCTACCGATCACATGGTTGAGAAAGACATAAAGACATGAACATGATGACGAGTCACATGCTCCCTTCTGAAAAGAGAAGTATATTATCGACCACTGTATATATATTCTGGCAAACTTAATCTTCTTCTTTGTTTCTGGTCGGCCAAAAGGCACTGGATTTGGTGATAACTGTTAATATTTTGGATGAATAGCGATAGCAAAAGAAATGAAAAAAGCAATTTAAATGAAACATAATTTTGGATGAATAGCGATATCAAATTTCAATTCTGACACATGTCATGTGGTTTTTCATTATCTCCAACTTTCAATACTTGTATACAAAACCCCTAAACCCCACCAACATCTTATATTTTTGCTGCACATGTGACGCTTTAAATTGGATAGACAATGAAAATCTTTGAATAGAATTACTCCAGAAGAGAGGTAGTAGAAAGATCATTTTTGTTACTTAACAATAAAGTCTGACTACAGAACAAATCATTGAAGAAATTAGTATAGAGGCATTACAAAACTGTAGTAAGACACTAAAACATTTACATTTTATTTACACAGAAAGAAAGAGTAATAATTCACACAGATTTATTTACAAATATTCAACTAAATTGAATATATAGCTTTATTTTAAGGAATATTTGGAATGTTTGTGTATTAGCCTTTAACTATTGCGTAGCTCGAGATACTCGTGCAAATAGTAACTATGTTTGGGTTGAACCCTTAGATTGATGGTTTTTTTTTTGAACTACGTACTAGATTGATGGTTATCTTCTCTCTATTGATGATCGTATTTTTTTTCTTTTAAATACCATATATTCCCTTTTGTTCTTCCTCCTGTTGTAATGATGTCCTGTTAAAGGAGGATGATCGTAAAATTAGTGGTAATCCGAGGGTATGGATGGCCATATGTTTGTATATTTGATGTCCACCAAAAATAAATAAAAATACTAAGAAAGACTATTTATTACTTTTAAGTTGCTTTTGGTTAGCCTCTTTACTTTGATTGTCAATAAAGACTATTTATTGGTCTTTTCTTCACTGCTATTTTATTAAGAGAACCAAGCCCAACAGGGATGGCCTAAACACAAAAAAAAAACAAAAGAGCAAAAGCCCAAACTAAACGAAAACAACTTTCGGCCCATAAGCCCTAAGAAAACCCGTTGGAAAAGAAACCGCGATCCCACCACATGTACGGTTGCGTCAGCAAGCCAGAAAACATGTGTCCAAGCGAGAAATCGACATCTTCCTCCGGAGTCAGAAAAGAGCCACGACCAAGCTCCGCCAACGGCAAAGTCGAACCCGATAATAAACCGATCAAAAGATCGATCCACCAAAGTTCATGTTGAAGGATCTTGACCGATGAATCTACGCTTCAAAAAGATATCTTAATCGTCTACAATCGATCTAGAGATCCAACTTCCTTATGCAAGCGAACCACCATCTTTATTGATTCAAATAAGCTTGAAGACGAGTCGACCCTAACCAAGAGGAAGAAAGAGAACATGAGGCCTCAGACTAAGAGTCGATTGGACAGATGAAGAGAAGAAGCGTAGATCAGAAAACCAAACCGGGAACTCCTGGGGAAAAGCCGACGAAGACGGTGCTATCAGAGCCACCGCTTTTCGGAGACAAAGCCGGCGTATGGGTGCTATAGAAGCCACCACTACCCAGAGACCTAAGCCCGACGATCGGGAAGCCAAGCCGGAGAAAAAAGGGCGGTCAATTTATAAAATTTAAAATTCAAAATATAATATATCTGAATTTGTTAATTATATTGTTAATGTGATTGTTTAATTCATTTTAATAATATAAAATGATAGATGATACACAAATTGTTACCAAATTTTAACTATTCAAAATCATTAATTGTCATATATATTTTAATCATATTAGATAATTTTGTAGTTTTTATTTAACAAAAGAAGTAATTGCTATAAATTACTAATTAACTATATGATTAGTTTAATGAAAAATATAGTATGTGTTTTTATTAACTCTAAAGATTCTAAAAGTCATTATATTGATGACACATGGCATCATTCAAATGTTATAATGTTTCTATTTTAATATATACAAGATTACAGTTTTTTACTTATACTAGAGTTTATCACCGCGCTACGCGCGGTTTATCTATTCTAAATTGTAAAAATATTTAATAAATTTCTAATGTAAGATTTTATTTTAAAAAAACCTTTTTATTTAAATTTAGGGGAAATTACATGTTTACCACTTTTATGCTACCACTTTTCATTTTTACCATCACTAATGAGACATTTTCAAAAATACCTTCTTCATTAAGTGACAAAAGACTCTTATGTCCTTGTTATTTATATATATAATAAAGTATTATTTAAATAAAAAATAAAAAATAAAAAATAAAAAATAAAAAATAAAAATAAAAAAAAAAAAAAAAATAAAAAATAAAAAATAAAAAATAAAAAATAAAAAATAAAAAATAAAAAATAAAAAATAAAAAATAAAAAATAAAAAATAAAAAATAAAAAAATAAAAAATAAAAAATAAAAATAGAAAATAAAAAAAAAATAAAAAAATAAAAAATAAAAAATAAAAAATAAAAAATAAAAATAAAAAATAAAAAAATTAATTTTTTTTTATTTTTCGAAATATACTTTTTCAAATTCGAATTTTTTTATAAAACTTTTTTTCAAATTTTTTTTCGAATTTTTTTTTTAATTTTTTTCAAATTTCTTTTTGAAAAACGAAAATTATGTTTGAAACTATTTTTTTTATATTTTTTAAGTATTTATATATTTATTAGAATCATAAATTTCACATTCCAAAAACCCTACCCCACTCCTCAACTCTAAACCCTAAGTCTAGATTAGTTAACCCTAAGGGTATAATTGTATTTTACCCTTCATTAAAAGTGAGGGTAAAAGTGGTTAGTGTAAACATGAAAAGTGGTACTATGAATGTGGTATTTGTGGCAATTTCCCTTAAATTTATTGAAACTACACTTTTACATTTACTTAAATTGATTAAATTTAGCGCGGTTTATCTATTCTAAATTGTAAATTTTTTTAATTAATTTCTAATGTAAGATTTTATTTAAAAACAACCTTTTAATTTAAATTTATTGAAACTACACTTTTACATTTACGTAAATTGAATATTTAAAGCTATAATAATATATTGTCATATAATTGTTTTAATATTAAAAAAAAACAAAATAAAACTTATGTTCTTTATTTTCTTTTCATAACAAATAGATGTACTTTTAAAAATAAAACATGAAGCATTTCTATTTCGTCCCATCTTTCACTGTTCTCTACTTTTTTATATTTACTCTTTTCTCTAATTTCTTTTTTCTGATTATTTTTGTTTTAACTAAATAAAATGGTGGTTTTAGATTTCATTGCTTCCAAAACATTAAATTTACCGAATAAAAATAATCATAATATGAAAGGCTAGCAAAGAAAAACAACAAAAATCGCATTGTTGAAAAAAATTCAAATTCGAGGCTCTTCATAATTGTAATTAATTCAAAAACTCAAAAACTTTAATTTTATTAAAATTAAAATATAACAAAATTAAATTAGAGTCCCGCTGGGACCAAAATTGGATATGTTTTACATAAATTTATGACTTAAGATAGAAGGCTAGATAGATCATATGCATGAGGTAATGCTTGCAAGGTGTGCAAGTTCTCTGTTTATATAGATTTCGTAAATTTGTACAAAAATGGACTTTAAAATGTTTTAAAGTTTATTTATTTGTCATTTGAAATTATTAACATGTACCTATATTAGAATAATTATAATTTAAATAAAATGGCTCTAGAAAAGATTTGAATTTGTTTGAAATTACTAATCCATAAATAAATGTTTAAATTGTTGAATGAAATAGAAAATACATTAAAGTACAACTAATATCTACAAAAGTTGACACAAATTAAACCCCCTTAACCTTTTCTATACAGATACAATGTTGAGGATTTGCAAATTTATATGCGGTTGTTTTAGAAATAAATTTTGGAAGCAGATACAATATTTTATTTTAAATTTTAAAGCTGATACTTAATTAATGTATCATTTTTAGATCTTTGTACAGTAAATAACTCATGTATGTATATTTTAATACATTGTTATGAAAAATATAATTTGGAACACATGATACCAATAAGTACAGATGCATGATAGCAAAGTTGTCCAAAAATTTATTACTTCGGTAACCGGTCTTTCACCACAATGAATAAAATTTACACAGAAAATCACTTTCCAAAGAAAATCTATTTTCTGTTCATTTACTCGGTGAGAAATATGTTAGTTTGTTTATTATTCTGTCATGCTATAAGAAAAATTAGCCACCAAATACAACTGCTAAAACCTATAATTAACTTTCATAAGAATAAGATTGATTTTAAAGATGATTTAAATGGAACAAAAACCAACTTTAGTTATTCAATTTTAATATGTTCCCTCAAACATCTTCCTATTTTTTCTACCCAAATTGAAAATATAAAGTGTTTACATATCCAAAAGGGACATGAATCTCTTCTCGTGACTGTTTTGGTTCCATCCGTCTTTGTCACTTTACAGCAAAGAAAAAAGTACTGATAACAAATTGGCACAAAGACTAAACAAAAAGCACAGAAGCTTTTTTTTTTTTTTTGAATACCCAAAAAGCACAGAAGCTCAATGTGAAAATTATAGGTCTCTGATAAACTTCTCTTGAAAAGTCACTCCATAATATTCTCATGTCTATAAATGTAGATATATATATATATATATATATGTCAAGTCTCCAAGCTATAAACAATTCCTGCAACAATACAATTGCATTAGTAACAGTGTAACACATCACGTTATTTCAATCATCGGTCTTAGTTCTTACCTCTGTGTTGCTCATGTATCCAAAACCTCACATTCCTCTCCTCCACTGGACATTTTACAACCCGAGCAGCCCATATGCAAAACTCCTCCTCTTGTAGACTTAAACCCATTCTATTGCTTCACCAGCTGCTCTCCACTTCTCTTCTATGCTTGCTACTCCATAAAAAATCGTGACATATAAGCAGTTATTTTATTACTCAATTTCTTGTTATTATTACCCCCTTTTTTTGCTGGAACAGTTATATTTATATTTTGTTTGTCAGCAGTTATTTTCAGATTTAATTTAATAAAATTCAATCAAGTTAGTCTCTCTTTGTGATTATTTAAAAAAAAAACAATACTTGGGTAGTGTAAAACATGCGGTCTAATATATGTTGATAGTACTTCTGTAGTATATATATAAAAGGGAAGTTACTTTATTTCATATCATTTCATTACATTTCGTTACAGCAATTATACATGCAAATTAAGAACTGGATAAAAAGAAGTTACAACAACAATACTTTGAAGATAAACACATACGCCTTATTATGTAGACCTTATTCATGCATACGCAAGCAAACGTTATTGGTCATGCCACAAAACATAAAACAAACAGAAATTGGGAAACACACCGTGATCAAACATAAAGCATACTCGGTTGATTGGAATCAGTTAACCGACGAGGCCAAAGGCACCTGGGACGAGGCTGAAGATGTTGAGGCCGTCGCCGGCAGCGGTTCCGACTAGAGATAAAGGTGCCATGAGGAGTCCGGCCGCAGGGAGGCTGACGTCACAGGCGGTGAGAGGGGTCGTGACGACGAGCCTACAACCGGAGGAGAGGAGTGTTGAAGGCGAAAAGGGAAGTCCAATAGTAGGAATCGAGAATACTCCATTAGCGTTCGTAGTCGTACTTGAAACATTTTGCCCAGTGCACTGGAACACTATTCCCGCATCTGTTTGTTTATTTGCAGCATTATATTATTAGCAAATGTGTAGAACAAAATTTACATTTAAATATTATCTCAGTAACATGTATCCTTGCCGTACACCCGTACATATAGGTTAATTTATGTTTTTGAATCTATACTATACATTTGAGTGTACAAAGATGTTGCATGGAAGATATATAACTGGTTACTAGAGTCAATAGAATTCTACGTATACTCCTAACATTCCTTCACAATATATTGATGGTTTTACATAGGTGATAGGTCTAGTTTTACAAACATGTTATACCACATTTTCTAATATATGTTTAATTGATGGAAACTTGATTATTTAACACCTAACTTATGAATAAATGAAAAAAGTTCGAGTGTGTGTAGTATATATATATCATTCTAACTATTACATAGTTTACAACAAATCCGTTGTTTTTATTTTGGCATAGTTGATCGAAAGAAAAAGTGTGAGAATAGAAAATTTACTAGGGAAAGGAGGAACGGCAGTCGCGTTATTGGTAGAGACGATGCCAGTGACAGAGCACATGAGAAGGCCTTGAATATTAAAGATATTAGTAAGCCCGCCAAGAAGCATACCAAGACCACCAAGCCCACCACCTAGACCACCAAGCTGAGCATTAGCAATTGGAGACACCACAATGAGACACATCAAGATCAATAAAAAGGTTATTTTTTTGTTCCTGAGTATTGCCATGTTTTTAGGGTTACAAAAGAAAAATGTATATGAACCTATAGAGCAGAGATTAGTAAAGGTTTTCTTTGTGTTGTAATTGGTTTTGGATGTGATGAAATGTCTTTCCCTTGCAGCTCTATTTATAGATCAAGTTTCATAGATCTCGCCCTTACTTTGCTTTCATGTATTTAAAGTTGAATAAAGGTTCATTGTGAAGAGAATCCCAATGTGTAATTTCAACGGTGTCGTAGGACAATATCTTTGATATACTATTTTCTAATTACAATTTATCCAGGAATATATATACTTAATTTTCTTTTTGAAGGAATATTTTAGAATAGTCAGGGTATAATAAAGTATTGAACCCTCAAATGTCCATAAAATGCATTCTAATTCCTCTACCAGCCGGGTGATTCGTATCGCCAGATGCATCTCTACTAAGAAGCAATGCGTTACCATAAATATCTCGTAGGATTCATGCTCCAATCAAATATTGGTACTAGCACTTAACCACACCACACCATATCTAGGGTTAGTCCACTTAGATTCAGAAACAATCTATTGTTGCAAGGTTCTTGCTCCATATATAGTAGCATCCATGTTCAAAGAAATATTGACTTCGTATTCCAATATAATTGTACTACAACTTAGACATCGGGTAAAATTATTTTTTTTCTGAGTTTTTGGTTTTGTTTAGTTTTGAGAGAGGAAAAAAACATAAATTTTAAGTCTAGAACTACTAATTTGATAAGTAACATAATCATAGCAGAAAAAGGTTTCTGTTATATAATAAAAATTAAACTGATAAAAGAAAAACCATTCACTTGCAAAAATATTTCAAATGTCAATTTCTAGAAGGATTGTACAGTTGACAGAAAAAGAGAAAAAGAGAGTATTATATAAAAAGAAAATTGCACTGTATAGCTCACAAGAATTTAATTCACTATCTATCTCTTTTATCTAAATAGCTAGAGTACGAACTTTATTATATGTATATAAATGTTAGGAAAATTTGCACACATATACATGACAAACAACAAAATTAATTTTCTACACACAACAACTCTTAAACTATGATATTTGTATAATAATTACCATATTACCCTTACCACATTTACTTGAACATTTTTTTTCATTTTTTTTTTGATTTTTTTTCTTCTTTCAAATATGTTTCCTCCTTCTATTTTTAATTTATTTCAACTTCTGCTACAACACTTATTAAACTTTGTATTTTTCATATTAAAAACATATATTTTTTTCTTCATATAAAATATTTTGAAACTTTCAAAAAAAATTTATATTTTATAAATTTTGTAAGATATTTCATTAACGCAGTTTTAAATCTATACTATCATAAACATATAGTATAGATTTATCTATTTCTCTCTCCCTCTCTCAGTCTCCCTCTCCCTCTCCCTCTCTCTCTCTCTCTGACTCTCTCTCTCTCACCCTTCCTCTCTCCCTCTCCCACTCCCACTCTCTCCTTCCCTCTCTCCCTCTTTCCACTACACTTTGTGTGGACATTGTTTATCTATTCCATATAAACATCAGAAATAGAATAGTCTTTCTTATCCGATATATTGTGTTCATGTTCACGTGCTGGAAAAGAATGTCCACTTATATAATCAATTAATACAATTACCAAGAGATGGTTATATTCTTATTTTTTTTCTATTATGGTTATCTTACAAATTCACCCTAAATGGTTATATTTTTATTTTTTTTTTCTATTATGGTTATCTTACAAATTCACCCTAAATGTTATTCTATCCTTAAAAGTTACTGATGCAATCAACTGATAAATACATATTAAATAACTATTAAGTAAATATAATAATACATGGTGAGTTAATGTGATTCACATATTCGCATTTACTAAATTTATTTGTTTTTTTTGTCCCTATGTCTTCTCCTTTACCACCAACCAGGTCCGTACGTCTTAAAAGCATTATGGAACCTGTGCTCAGATTCTATTTTCTCAAAATTGTAGTTATAGGTTTTAAAATTTATAAATTAGTACCTTAAACTAGAGATCTTTTACAAACTAAGACCATCATTATCCCAGATCCTTAGAGCATCTCCATTAGTGAACCCCATGAAAGGGGTTCACAAAGCATTTTTTTATTATTATTCTTTTGGTTGATTTTTGTTTAAAAAAAAAATATATATATATATATTTTTGGACCAGTCGCGGGCCGCCACGTGCCGTGGGGCCGTGCTACAGTGATGAACCAGGTTCACTGGGAAGGGGTGGAGAGAGACAGGTTCATCACTATTCCTTATTTTAATATTTTTTTTTTTGGAATGTGTGTGAACCCCCATAAGTTCACTAATGGGAGTGCTCTTAAGTGAGGTTTTTAAGAAAATCAGGAATTTAATTAAATCAAAAGTAATTAAAATGGGAGTTGTCGATCCTTAATATGAGACTTTGGTAACCAATTTAGAATGGGTTTTTTCGAACACGTGTCAATCTTCCCTAAGTTTCAATTTTTTTTATCTTTTTTTCTTCTGTTTCTCTCGTGTTCTCCATCTTCTGTCGTCTCCATCTCCTCTGGTTTCTCCGCTGGACGATACAATCTTCCCAAAGTTAACAACAAAAGCATTCTTCTCCATATTCCCTTCCTTTCACCATCTCCAGACCCGCCTCCGCTTCCCTCCTACCACCTTTCATCTCCTTCAATCTCCACTCGATGTATGCTTCCATCTCCATCTCCGCCGCCGCGTCTCGCTTCGTCCGTAATGTCGCGGTTACTGACGACTTCTCAGTCGAAGAAGACAGCATCTTCGCTGATGTCTGATGACGACGACGCTCCCCCCGACCCCGCGGCGGGATCAATCCTTCTCTTCTGAACTCAAGCTCTTCGTCGGTAACCTTCCCTTCAACGTTGACAGTGCTCAGGTTGCTCAGCTCTTCGAGAACGCCGAAAACGTCGAGATGGTTGAGGTATGACTTAAATTGAGTTGTGGGTTTTCGAGAAATGAGATAAAGATTGAATCTTTTGTGTTGTTGGGTTATTCAGCAACCTGGATGCTTGGAAATAACTCACCACGGGCAGGTACATCATTTCTTACTTTCGTCGATTATGTCAGAAAACTGAAGTCTACAAAATCAAACAGTGAAACGCTAACAGAAACCATTAGATGATGATGTAAGGGTTGGGTCTGTGTTAAGGTGTTTATGCTAAGAAGAGCACCAGATGAACCAAGAGGCCATGCAGCGGCCATAATGAACGAGGGTTTGCTCGATGCAGAATGCAAAGGAGTCATAAATGCATGTCAAAAGAAAGAACTTCTTCAACAAATGGCTCTCCATCTCTCTTAGAAGAAGAAAAAAAAAACCATTTGAGCTCATCAAGTTTTGCTAACAAGAAGAGTAACTTACAATCTTGTCTTACCCAACTAGAAAGCCCGGGTACGGAATTTTTGCTTTGTACCCTGATTTTACTAATAGTACTTAACATTGGAAGCTATTATTTTCCAGTGAGATATAGCCTCCAAGGCGCCAGTTTTGAGCACCAATCTATGGCTTCCTATTCTCTGGAGATGTATGACTCAGTTGGCAGATATTGAATAATACTATTAGATCCAGAGAACTTGAGCTCAAGCGAGAGAGATGAAGATCAAAATATCTTTTATTATTATCATCATTCTGTTACAATGCAACCAATACTTCAAATATATATAGAAAGTTCCTAACCGGTATTAACCATATCAAACCAACGTACAATCTATAATCCAATACCCCTCCCTCAAGATGGAAGATACAAGCTATGTAAACCCATCTTGGACAGTAAATTCTTGAAAAGGCCAGGTTGAACTGCCTTAGTAAAAATATCAGCAAGTTGATTATCAGATCGAACATGTAACGTCTTCAAGAAGCCACTCTGCAAACGTTCCCGCACTACATGACAGTCATTCTCTATGTGCTTCGTGCACTCGTGAAACACAGGGTTAGAAGCAATGTGTAGAGCAGATTGGTTATCGCAGAAGAGAGTAGCCGGAGAAGACGGAGGACAGTGAAGATCATGCAGAAGAGAAGTCAACCAAATCAGTTCACAAGTAGTATCAGCCATAGCACGGTACTCAGCCTCAGAACTACTACGTGACACAGTTGGTTGTTTCCTGCAACACCAATAGATTAAAGCATCACCAAGAAACACACAATAGCCAGTAACAAAGCGACGGGAGTCAGGACAGGCAGCCCAATCAGCATCAGAGAAAGCAGTGAGGTTGAGTGCTGCTGAAGCAGAAAAGAAAAGGCCCTGTCCTGGATCATTCTTCAAGTAACGTAAGATCCGATTAGCGGCTTGAAGATGAACGGAATGAGGAGCAGACATATATTGACTGAGCTTGTGTACAGCATAAGTAATATCAGGACGGGTGTGGGTGAGATAGAGAAGACGACCAACAATGCGTCTGTAAACCGAAGGATCCTCAAGAAGAACGCCATCAGTACCAGACATTTTTAGATTAGGTTCCATGGGAACATAGAGAGGTTTGCAGCCAAGCAAACCAGCATCTTCAAGAAGCTCCAGTGTATACTTCCTCTGATTAATAGCAATACCAGTTGCAGTGCGAGCAATCTCAAAGCCAAGAAAATACTTTGCGGGACCAAGATCTCGCAACTTGAAAGCAGCCTTAAGAATATCCTTGAAAGCATCAACAGCAGACTCATCACTACCAACCAACAATATATCATCCACATAAACCAAAATTGCTAAGAACACCTCAGACGTGTTTCTAACAAAAAGAGAGTGATCAGAAGGAGCCTGTTGGAAACCTGCACCAATAATAACACTTGACAGCTTCTGATTCCACTGACGAGAAGCCTGTTTCAACCCATATAAGGATTTATGAAGTTTGCAAACAGAGTTCTTAGGATAAGTCTTGCCAGAGAGTTGGGAATAACCCGAAGGCATAATCATGTATATCTCTTCATCGAGATCTCCATTAAGAAAAGCATTACTGATGTCCATTTGTGTAATAGACCAGTTCTTGCTTGCAGCTAACCGAAGAAGAAGACGGACAGTACCCATCTTAGCCACTGGAGAAAACGTGTCAATATAGTCAAGGCCTTCAATCTGTGTATAACCCTTAGCAACTAAACGAGCCTTGAAACGTTCAATGGTGCCATCAGGATTAAACTTAATCGTATATACCCACTTGCAACCGACGGGATGTTTACCAGGAGGAAGCTCACAAACAGACCAAGTACCAGTAGCTTCCAAAGAGGTCATCTCAGATTTCATGGCAGCAGTGAATTCCACAGATTTAATAGCCTCAAGAAAGGTCTTAGGTGGTGTAGAAGTAGTAATGGAAAGAACGAAATTTTTGTAAGAGGGTTGAAGATTGTCATAAGTAAGAAAAGAAGAAATAGGATAAGATGTAGTGTTAAGAGAATGAGAAGGAAAAGCAGGAACCTTATTGAGAAGGTAACAATGATACTCATCAAGGTAAGAAGGGACTTTTGTTTGGCATTTTGGTCGTGAAATGGGATCGTTATCTCCCGATGGAACAGATTCAGTATTGAAACAAGAAGGAACATTAGGATCAGAAAGATGGTGAGAAGAAGAAATATCAGGAATAGAATTATCATGATCAGGCTCAACAGTGTGAGAAGAAGAAGAATCAGGAAAAATAGGAGTTGGATCAATGTCAAAAGAAGCTGGGAACAACGACTCAGGAACAGGCAAAGGAAGAATATCTTGAGGAAATATATTAGAAACCGATGGAGAGTTAGAAAAAGAAAAAATAGATCCATGAAAAATGACATTTCGGAAAATGAGAATAGTATTGGTTTCAAGATCAAGAACTTTATATCCTTTCGGATAACCAAGGAATACACAAGGAGAAGCTCGAGGAGAGAATTTGTGTATGTCCTTTAGAAGAGTGGAGGCATAACAGAGACAACCGAAAACGCGGAGATGATCATACGAGGGAGGTTTGGAGTTTAAAAGTTCAAAAGGAGATTTGTTTTGAAGTAATGGAGAAGGAGTTCTGTTAATGAGATATATGGAAGTGAGAATGCAATCGCCCCAATGCTCTATGGGAATATTAGATTGAAAAAGAAGAGATCTAGCCACATTTAGAATGTGCTGATGTTTGCGTTCTACAACCGAATTTTGTTGAGGAGTGTAGACGCAAGAAAAATAATGAATGATCCCTTTAGTTTTGAGCAAAGAAGTAAAAAGAGTTCAGGAGCATTATCAGATCTTATGGCTTTGATTTTCTTCTGATATTGTGTTTCAATAAATTGAATGAACTCAGGAAAGATAGTTGTAACAGAACTCTTATTAGTAAGTAAATAAACCCAAGTAGCCCTCGTACAATCATCTACTATAGTGAGAAAATATCTATATCCTTCTGATGTGGGAACATGAAATGGACCCCAAACATCAAGATGAATAAGATCAAAAGGTTGAGAAGATAAATTGTTTGAAGAACGAAAGGACAGACGCTTTTGTTTAGCTAAAGGACAGAGTTTACAGAAAGTATCATGAGTATCTTTAGGAATAGAAAGATGAAAATCTTTGGATAATGTCTGAATCTTGTCAAAGGAGGGATGCCCGAGTCGTTGATGCCAAACTTCAGATGAAATTAGAAAAGCGGAATGATTGTGAGAAGGAGCACTGGAAGAAGATAGAGTGGACTCCAAAATGTAAAGGTTGTCACGAAGATTACCCTTCTCAATCATGGAGTCCAGAATATGCTCCTGAGAAAGAAAAGGATTATAAGGAAGAATGTAGCACGAAGTGGAAGAGAAAAGCACTGTAATAGGACTGTTCTGAGTTAAAGCACTGATGCTTAAGAGGTTAAATTTGAAATGAGGCACAAACAGAACAGAGGAAATGGTAAGGGAATCTGAAAGTTTAATTGTTCCAGAAAGAGTCACTGAGATTCGAGTTCCATCAGGAAGAATAACGAAAGTATCAGTAATGGGAATGAGATCACTGAAAATATGATAATCAGAACAAACGTGACAGCTAGCTCCTGTATCAACTACCCAAGCAGTCTTATGAAAAGGAAGGTTATTGTTGGTTCCCGCAGAAAGTAAATGAAAAGAGTTAATAGGTTTACCCGATGGGGCATGAATTTGAGTGGAAAGATGGGGCTGCGGTTTAGAAGTGGAGACTGTGCCATCTGCGAGATTCAACTGACTGCCAGAGACCTGAGAGATAGTATTCTGAATCTTTGGAGTTGAGTTCAGAACGTTGAGAAGCTGCTGAAACTGGTCAGGTGTAAGATTCTCCAGATTAACACCACGTTGATTGAGAGTATATATATGCGGATCAAGAGTAATCAATCCAGCCACATTGCCAGTCTTCGGAGGCCAAGATTCATTCATCTTGTTTTGTGGAGATTGTTGAGGTTGCTGAGATTGTTGAGGTGGTGGCTTGAGATTGGAACCTTGAGTCTTGTACCCTGGAGGAAAACCATGAAGTTTGTAGCAATGATTAACTGTGTGACCAGCTATGCCACAATGAGAGCAAATAGGACGACCCTTAGACTTGTTATAACCACCAGAATACGCTGTGACCAACTGATCAGGTTGTGTGTTGAGCTGAGAAGCTTGAAAGGCCACTGAACTCGTGACAGAACTGTTCTTCATGGACCTTTGACGTTCTTCCTGTGATACGAGATTCAAAACCTTAATGAGAGAAGGCTTTGGTTCCATCATCAATATCTGACCTCTCGTAGCAGTGAAGGTGTCATTCAGCCCCATAAGAAACTTCAGCACACGATCTTGTTCATCACGATCCATCAGGGTCTTGAAGCTCTCACAACTCTCACGAGCACAACAACACTTATAAGGACTCTCATGATTCTTGAGTTCCTCCCAGATTTGTTTGAGCTTGGTGTAATACTCATTAATACTCTGAGAACCTTGAACTTCAGAGAAGATCAACTGTTTAATCTCAGCAGTACGGGGACAATTGCTCTGACGGAATTGATCGTGAATATCCAACCACATCTGCCTTGCTGTATCAAGAAACATGATGCTTTTCGCGATCGATTTATCCACAGCGTTAACAATCCAGGTACACACAATACTATTGCATCGAAACCACGACGAGTAATCAGGATGAGATTTCTCAAGTTCAGGAAATGATCCATCTACAAAAACGACTTTGTTCCGAGCTCCTAAAGCCATCATCATAGATCGACGCCATGTATTGAAATTCCCTATGCCAATAAGCTTATCAGAAACGAGAGTAATACCAGCATGATCAGCATTGTGGATGAACAACGGATTCGAGTTCGGATCTTGAAGGGAAGGAGTAAGCGGTGATCGGTTTGGCGCCGTCGCCGATGACGGAGTAGAGGTAACAGCATTCGCATAAGACATCGGAGAAATGGAAATGAATCGGAGAGAGATCGGAACAGAAACGAAAGTTCAGTGATCAAAAGAAGAGAAAAAAGAAAAGGGAAAAAGGACGAATCGCGGATCAAAAATTCGAAGAGATCGAGTCGTCGATAATGAAATGAAAACTCGAATCAAGCTCTGAATCGAAGAGAAAATGCGGAGAAGAAGAGCAATTGCTCGGATACCATATTAGATCCGGAGAACTTGAGCCCACGCGAGAGAGATGAAGATCAAAATATCTTTTATTATTATCATCATTCTGTTACAATGTAACCAATACTTCAAATATATATAGAAAGTTCCTAACCGGTATTAACCATATCAAACCAACGTACAATCTATAATCCAATAAATACATAGCTCAAACGTTTAAGAAGCTTTGTTTAAGTTTCTTGTGTGATGTTGGTCTGTTATGGAGTTAATGTATTTGTCTTGTTCTTGTGTGATGTTGTTCTGTTATGTTTAGCTTGTATGTTTCTTGTTCTGTTGTGTGAAGCTCTGTTTAAGTTTCTTGTGTGATGTCTTCTTTTCTAAGCAGGTAACATGACACAAGAGGAGGCACACGAGTCACGGATGGAAGAAACTGTCTTGTGCTGCTGACAGAGGTGAGAACACGTTTGTGTAATGTCTTGTACTTGTATGTTTCTGTGTCACGGAATGATAATCATGCTTGTGTAATCCGTGTGTAGTTGGTTGTAACATGTAGAGGTGAGAACACACTTGTTTAAATTTTTTTTTTTTAAGAATCCTTAGTTAAGAAACTAGCATTGGAGTACAAAATTTATGGATTTTTTAATTAAAGTTCTTAACTACTTTTAATTACTTAAATAATCACTAAGATGGTTAATCATGCTCTTAAGCTCCTAATTTTAGGAAGAAAATTTCTAAAAAAAATAAAAGACTTTGTGCATTCCGCAAGAGCCGGCACTGCCACCAACGCCACCCCATCTATCATCACCTTTTCCCACCGTTTTGTCTTCTTCTACACTTCGTAGTAATTTCCTTTTTTCCTCCATCAACACAATCATCGTGGCTTAACGTGATCTAGTGGTGAAAATAACGACAGCAGGCAAATATATGTGTTGTCGTGTCAGTAAGATGAGTAGATATGAAGAAGATGGCTCGCCGATTCCATATGGTGATGAAGAATTGTGACAGTGGACCAGTATGTAACTCTATGTCAGAAAAAAAGAGAAGGCGAAGAAAATGGATTCGCTGACTATGCTATACTCAGCGTAAGCATTAATAGTATAGTATATGTTTTTAGTATAGCTATTTATATAATATTATTATACTATATAATCTTCTATTCTCTACATATTTTTATACTATTTTCTCAAAATGAAACAAATTGCCGTGCTTTCATGTTTGGTATTTTTTTTCTCAGTCATTTTATGTGATTATTTATAATATAAAATTCATTTTTAGATAATATTTAATGGGAGTTTTTAAAGTGGGTTATTATATTCCGCTAAAAACCTTATTCTAAAAACTTCCATTAAACATGCTATTTACTAATGTTGGACGAAGGATATGTATATCTAGTTCATAGTTCATGATGTCTTTCGCATCAACAAATTAAAGACTTATTTCTTCCTATATTATTATACATCTGATACTTCTATTTATACTATTTGTAGAGTTTTATACTATTGTGGTTTTGAATGTTACGAACCGTCTCGTCCCGCACTGTAGTTAACAATAACAAAAATCTCTACATATATCATATATCTATACGTTTTTATAACTGTTAAAACTGCACTGCAGTTAAACCGCTTGTCCCGTACCGCCTGTATTCCACAATGAAAACCACGTCATCGAAATGTATCCGTCTTTGTTCCTCCCAATTTATAAATAATCTGATTTTTGTCGGATCGGTCATAATTGATTGGACGTCATGGTTATGTTATTGATTTGATTACCATCTACAGCTTCGATTTTCTCTTGTACACATGTGGTCAGGGAAAACGGTTTATTCATGTCCGAACTAGGGATTGCTGATAAAATACATACCTCAACTTTTACTGCAAGTCAAAACATACCTACACTAATCAAAAATTTAAAATTCATGCCTGAATTATGGATCGATAAAAAAATACATACCCCAACTCTTATTGCATGCTAAAACATACCTTAACTAATCAAAAATTTGAAATTTATGCCTAGTCTTTAGAAGTCAACGCCAATTTCAATCTATACTATTATTTGCGAAGTAAATTTTCGCAACGGAGCTCTCACATTAAAAATTAGAGTAGCTAAAATCTATGTTACCCCTAATAATTTTTTATATATATTCTATTATATAATAAAATGAATTTTATTTTCGAAGTAATTTTTTGCAACAGAGCTCTCACGTTAAAAATTAGATTGGCTAAATTCTATGTTACCCTTAATGAATTTATAAATAAAATGAATTTTATTTTAAAAATCTTATATATTTTTTAAAAATAATTATGATGATTCTTATATATTATGTTGTTATCTTAAAATTATATTTTACTATTATAAAAGTAAAAAAATTAAAAGAAGTTATTTTTTACAATATTATATTTAAAAAAAAAAGATAATTCTTATATATACAAATATATCTTAAAATCACTTCTTAGAAAATATCCTTATACAAATACATTGCTCCATTAATATTTACTTAGATATTATTTTTATCTTAAATTTTAACTTTCAAAATAGTAAAATATTATTTCAAGATAACAACACAATATATAAGAATTATCATATATTTTTAAGAAAATATAATATTGCAAAAATCATGTCTCTTAATTTTTTTACTTTTACAATAGTAAACTATTATTTTAAGATAACAACACAATATATAAGAATCATCATAATTTTTTAAAAATATATAAGATTTTTAATATAATTTTTTTTATTATATAATAGAATATATATAAAAATTCATTAAGGATAACATAAACTTTAGCCACTCTGTTTTTTAACGTGAGAGCTCCGTTGCTATAAAATTATTTCAAAAATAATAGTATAGATTGAAATTAGCGTTGACTTCTAAAGACTAGGCATAAATTTCAAATTTTTGATTAGTTAAGGTATGTTTTGGCATGCAATAAGAGTTGGGGTATGTATTTTTTTATCAACCCATAGTTCAGGCATGAATTTTAAATTTTTGATTAGTGTAGGTATGTTTCGACTTGCAGTAAAAGTTGAAGTATGTATTCTCTCAGCAACCCCTAGTTCGGGCATGAATAAGCCGTTTTCCCCATGTGGTCACCGTTACTTCTCTCTTCTTTCACCAGTAACTTGCTAAAACAAAGAGTAAAATCTGATAAAACTAGAGATAAATGTTATTGGTTTAATTATGTCAAAATCATAGCAATATTATTTATTTTCCTTCTAAAATTGGTTACTTAGCCAATTAACTCTATGTGAAAGAGATGAAGAAAAACAAATATTGGACTATATTTTTGAGTCCATAAAAAGATATAGTGGATCCAATAGAATTTCCAAAAGTCCATATTCAACAATTTGAGGATTCGCACCGTTGAGTGGTAGTTAATCTCAAAACCCCTAATCATAGTGTAGAGTAGGTGGACTCTCCTATAGATTTTATTCTGGCTGCTTAAATATTTTGTAGTATATAAATAAATCAACCTTACGTAAAGCAGCCTTTATATTGATATAAGGAGATAGTAGCAAATCCACTAGCCAACTTGTGTTATAGATTTGTCCATGAACTTATTCATCTTCAACTATGAGTTGGATCGCTCGGTTTTCAGCATAACAATCATATGTAAATGTGAGTGAAGCTCCACGGGACCAGACGACCAGTCGTTTATAGGTTATCGCAGGACATACATATTTAGTTATTTTCTGTTTTTAAATGAAACTCCAGGGGCTACAAAAAAAGATTCATTCACCAATCTAGTTGTCCACTCATGGTAACGGTGAATGCTCACATATTAAGTGTTTGATAGATTAATAAAACCCTAAGAAAGCCACTCGGAGTTTACCTAAAGTCTAAAGAACCAATAAACTCATGTAAACGGTAATTACAATACAAGATTTTGATTTTTTTTCTTTATCTTCGCATATAGAGGCTGTAGTATTTTTTTGAACTTGTCTTTGTTTCTGGTTACGAGGCCAAACTACAGTTAGTTATGTGTGAAATGTAAGTAGATGTGTTGGCATGTTGAATTTATGTCATTCTTAGTCATTCCTCTCTATTATCTTTTTTTTTTCTTCTTTTTGTTGAATTTTGCATTTTGAAGAGAAATCTAGGCGTTTGCTTCATTTTTTTCTGGTGGACATGGGAGAAGACTCATTTCGATATCTAGGGTCTTGTGTAATCATATATATAAAGTAAGACTTTTTCTTCTTTTTGGATTAGTCCCAAAATTTCTAATAGTAATTCCTAATGCACACAAATGATTATTAAATACAACTCAAAGCACTAAAATGATCTAAAATATGAGGTGTCACATGCAACATCCCATCTTTCTATATCTCTAGATTAGAAGTTACGATCATTCCATAGATCTAAATAATCACCGATTTTATTCAAGAGAAAAAAATCTAGAAATTATCTAAATAGATGTGTTTCTATTTTTCTATCTGAATAATGTCTTCAATATGAATTTGTCATCATCGAATCCATGTAAAAACCCACAACTCTCTTAGGTAGAGAGAAAATATACGAGAAAGAGACTTTTTTTTTTATGAAGAAAAATGTTATTTTTCCGTTACAAATAGCAACCAAAAACCGAAGTGTCAGCAATTGGTCAAGTTATAGCGTCCAAATGACAACATGCAGAACAATTGTGGTTCAAATGTAATAGTAACAAAAACATATAGATATATAGGTATTTAGAGATTTTGTTACATTATTTATGGTCTGGCTTGTAGATATTCAGAGCTATAATCAAATTTTTGTTGGCTTAGGTATCTGAGACTTAAAAACCAATAAAATGGTGTATCAAAAGGAGAAGTAGTTAAAAGATCATTTATTTTTGTTAATGTCTATTTTTATCTTTTAATTTCAACCACTGAATTAAACATGATCTAATTTGATAGGTAAGATTGATCTGAGAATTTTAGTTATCTAATCATTCTTGCACTAACAATCATGATACGATGTTTGATAATATATTTTATTGGTCACTAAAATTCAAGATGAATAAATAAATAAGTAAAATAACATAACTATATTTAAATATTTAATATATTAACAACTAAAAAAAATAACTTTCACTATTTTATCATTTTTTACTATTTTCTATTTTTTATTATTTTATTTACAAATACTATATTTATATTACTATTAAAAATTACAACACACATAAACTTAAAATCTCCTCAATCTGAGAGATAAGCAAAATGTCATAGTAACATTAACTCAATAAAGGTCCGGATTTAAAAAGAGATCAAGAATGAAGATTAACTTACATCATCTTACCATAGAGTGTCTTGGCCGGAAAAAAAAACAGAGGTTAGAAAAGGGTAGAAAAAAAAATCTAAAACAAAGAAATCCCTTTTGTTAAAAAAAAAAAAGACAAAGCAATCCCACAAATACAAAGGAGCGCGATCAAGCACCAAACACAAAGAACCAATAAAGCGGGTCAGAGGAAAAATAATCACAGGAATGCCAAAATCACCACAAAACAAGAAGATACATGCCTACAGCAGCAGAAGCACAACCACCAGCTAAGAAGTAAGAAACAACACATCACAAACTAAACAAACAGTACACCCATGCCAGAAAAGAACCACAAAGCTCTGGATAGAAGAGACCAAAGTTCCAAGAGATTAGCTTCGCACACCTTTACCAAGAGAAGCATGGAAAGAAGAGAAATAACCTGAGGAAGGGAGAATAGAAGCCAACCACTGAAAAATTAGAGCTTAAGCTTGAGACCAGAAACAACCTTCCAAGCCCACAAAGCATACATGGAAGAAAACATTATCCAAACCTGGAGTGGCAAACATGGCAAAAAGAAGAACCACCAGAGATGTGAGCAGCGATGAAATTTGTAACGAGATGAGAGGATACAGAAGGAGAAACAACAACCGTGGAAACATCCTCTAGCTATGAAAAATAGCAGAGAAATATGATCACCAAAAACCAGATCTTGAAAACAAGATGAGGAGGGACTATCGACAGTAAGCCAACAACGAGGAAGACAACATCAAAGACGACTAAACTATGACCCAACACAAGGAAATGTAGCTTCTAACATCGGCCGGAATCTAAGAAAGAAGAGGAGCAGCCAATATTGATCGGAACAACCTACAACACTGTGAGAAACAAACACACAACTGGGAACTCATAAACTCGATCTACAACAAATACCAGATAATCTCACAGGAGAAGAAGGCGAGGAAAAACAAAAGCACATAGGCGAATACTTTTCTGATAATGATGAGAAGCATCACACACTGGAAAGATAAACAAAACACCTAGATGGTGACGGGTCAAAGTCAATATATGGAGAGAGGGCAAAACACATCTCAGAAGAATAATGTTCAAACATTTCAAAAATAAAATACAATTTTGTCGTTGAAACCATTAATCTTATAATCAACAAATGCCTCAATGCAAAGTTATTGAAATTCAATATGCTTTATATATGAGGCTCACTTCAGTACTAACAAGTACTACTATACACACAACAACACATTATTAAAAAAATAAACACAAAACATATTAACCTATCACATACTACTATGTAACACAATAAAAACCTAAATAACACTCTTAACAAATAAAGATGACTACATAATTACATCATCCAAAAAATAATATTTAACTATAATAAAACAATATTTCGCGTGAAGTGCGGCACGCTCCTAGGTTTAAGTAAACCTGGACATCATTGCTTATTTAGCAGTATACCAATGAACACTTTACAGTCAATGATATCTTATTGTGTCTCTTATATCATTGTAAATAAGTTGTAAGATCATGTAAAAAACGTATAAGATCATGTCCGTGTATGTACTGAACTACCAAAATATAGTCCCAACTAGGTATTTTTTTGCACCATGTGCAACAATAAAAAATTTTAAATTTAATATAATTTAAAAATAAAATATTATTTTAGATTTTATTATTCTTTTACTAATATTTTAACATAAATTTTGATTTAATTGAACATAAAATTAAGATGAAATAAACAATTTTATTTATTTGAAATTATATTTGAGAATATATATGTATATTTTTAAAATTACAATAGTAGAATATATTTTTATATATTTATTTTGGTTAAAATATATTAAATAAACTTATATAAATTGATATAAAAATTGTATAATTATCAAAAAGTAAAGCTAAAGAGCATTTCAAAAATTGTAGATATAAGAGAAACTAATGATATTACATTTTTTTTCGTAAACATTGTAAAAGAAAATTGAAAATTGTTTTTAGTAATAAAAATTGTATAATTATAATTATTTTTTAAAAAATTGTAAATATGATTATATTTCTATGATTATATTATTTAATATCACATTTGAATATATTTATATTAATGATGATGTATAATTTACAATCATAATCTATAAAGTTGACCAGAAATATAAATCAGTATTAACTGTAATTGTTTATGTTACATTTAATTATAAGGTATGTCTTTAATTTCAGTATGCCATGTCACATTTATTTGGTAAAATTGATTGTAGAGAAGAAATGTGTGAAATCACTTTGCAAATAATGTCTAGGAGATTTTTAAAAACAATTCCAATTTTGTGATCCTAGAACTAGATGCAACGGATATCTTCTCAAGTAACTTGCAACATGTTCCTGCAAAACTCTCTTATGAATGCTAAGATTTATTGGTGTTCTCAGCTGATGCTTAAGCATATGCATTTTCTGATTTAAAAAAAGATGTAGATATACTTAAAAACACAATTCATCATCTTAAAAACTAAGAAAATCTCAAATCCACTTCTGTTTATTATTCAAAAATAAAATAATTCTTGAAATATATGTAGATTTTATTTTATTATATTCTTCTAAAATAGAAGAATATATATTTTTATTTTAAATTTAGAAAATTTATATCTTTGTCCACGTTCATTTTAAAGAAAATATTAGATGTAAATTTGAAAATCTCCTAAATTGAAAAGCAGGAGAATTAATCATTCAGATGGAGAGTCATTATTTACTCCAAAAATCTTCTTATAATGCATTAGTTAGAGTCTGTCCCCATTCTGCATATTTATAATGTCAAATTTAAGCATGTTTTTTTTGTGAACGCCACCGCCAGCGAATGCGACTAAAAATTTAAAGTATCACCACGGCGAACCACAGCCCGCACATCAATCATGAAACCTTGCCGTCTATTTTTCTTGACGTTGCGGCTGATTGCAAGGAGTAAAAGAAACGCTGAATATTTCAGCGACAATTGCTTCTCAAATTTTTGTACTTTTGGCAGTTCACTAAAGACCATTTTAATTTTCTGTGGCGTTCAACTGGCTTCCATCACACTGTATTTTCTTTGTCGCAGCCGCAGCTCGCGCATTAATGAAAAGAACAGAGCTAATATATTTATTAGTAGAATCAGAATTTGTTGAGAAAAAGACTGAGGAAAGGAAAGAAAGTCCGTAATATGGTTAATTTTGAAGTATACCATATCGGAGATCTAACCATTTACTAGCTGTCATGAGAATATGAGATCACAGTACAGCTTGTGTGTGACTTTGTCCTGCAACATCATGGACACAATGTGTTTCAGATCCCAGGTTCTATTTTATTCAATAGATATCATATGACTGTAAGTTACAAAAAAAAAAATCATATGACTGTATAATATGAGTATAATACATAGCAGTGAATGCTTCTCTGCCACAAGAACAACAAGGAAATCATGCAATATATTAAAGGACCCGTGAAAACTAAATGGAAAACAAATATTTTAGTTATACAGGCGTGAATTTCATAAACAAGCTGATCTCCTTCATGCATCGTTCAACAAAAGCCAAAATATAGAACAATATTCCTAAAAATTCTCTAAGTTTGTGCAGTAATCATAAAAAGTGTTTCAATCAAAAAATGCTACTCACTCTATCTCGTAATAAAAGACTAGACTTTAATCTGCACACCTACGCACGTGTTTACTTTTATTTTATTATAAATAAATATTCATTTGTATAAGTAATACTTCTTATGTTCCTAAAAGTATGATGTTTTACAAAATTTTGATGTTCCAATATATAAGATATTCCAATATATAAGATGTTTTCATTTTTTTAGGTAACTTTTACTTTATTAAAAACTGTGTACCCAATCATATTTTAATAGTCTATTTTGTAATTGGTTGAATACTATTAATTTATAGTTTTAATGATACTTTTTGGACAAAAAAATAGTTTTATTAATATATGTGTTGTTTCTACCTAGACATCTTATATTTATGAACATATAGAGTAATATATAGTTTTATAATTTACCCGTGTTAAATATTGATTTGATATGAAATTTCAAAATACAAAAATTTATAGTTTATATTGAGTAATTTTATTTTGTTTTGTAAATCGTCCATTGTATTATCCACATTTTTAGAATATGGTACGTGCATTCATACAAATGTACTTTTATTTTTTATGGATGAAAATTTATGATAATGTATATTAAAAAAATGTTATATACTATTTAAAATCTTATGCTATATATTTTATACTCTTGAACATTTATCAATTTACATTTGGCTATTATTTATAAGAAAATATACGCAGAACAATATATATATATATATATATTAATTTATATTTTATTTATATATTATATAAATGATTCTTTTTAAATTTAGGTATTTTATTGTTGTTTTATTTGATAAAACGATAACAAATGCTAAATGTTAAAATTAGATAGTTTCTTAGTGACATTAAATTGCCAGCATTCTTTACACACATGGAAGAATTTATTCGCAGTAAGACTTTCTTCCCTGACTTCCGAATTAGACATATACTAAGAGCACAAAACACTTTGGCGGACAAGCTTGCACGAAATGCGAGGAGTTCTTCTTCAACTATGCTTTATGTCGATTCTACCCCATGGTTTGGTTTACTGAATTGGGCGGTTTTGTTACTTAGTTCTTCATTGTTGCCAAAAAAAATAGCTGTTTTAGTTTATGATCAATTTAGGAAATGATTTATTAAATTAGGAAAAAACAAAGCATATTTAAGTATAAGTTCAATAATTATCCAGTGGCATTCTAAAGTAAATAAGTTATAAAATAAAGCGGCATTTATATTTTGTTGATCTCTTTTAGTAATATAGATGCTATACCTAAACACAAAAAATAAATAAAAAATTACTTTTTTTCAAAAGTCAGCATTAAAAGTATAAAACTAAAAAAATCAACCAATCATAAAAACTGTATAATATAATTGGTTGAGTAGTTTTCAACAAAATTAAAATTACCAAAAATCTCAAAACATTATATATCTTAAAACACTAAAAACTTTCTAATATATCATATATTTATGAAGCTGAAAAGTATTATTTTAGTATAATATAGTTACAGAACTAAGTTTTAGTTCCAAAAAGAAATTCCAACAAACCCATGAAAGACAAATGTTTTATGGGTATTTCAAAAAAATAAATCATTTTCTCTTTTGCATTTTATTACTTTTCCTTTTTTTTTGGTGTAAAATTATTACTTTTCCTTTTTAATGATGAAATATTCATTTAAGAATATCTTAGAGATGATTTTATGAGCTACATTAAATAAAGACAATTCTACATAAACACCAATAAAACAAGACTTTTATTTGCTTAGTAGAACAAACATCACATAAATATTATATATTTGGAATATAATATATGCTTTTTGGGAAACTTGTAGCAACTCTAATACCTAATACGAAGTTCTCTAAAAACAAATCTCAAAATATTTTCAAATAAATATATATTTATAAAATGCTAATTTGAGTATCTCAAAACGAATTCTATATCATAAAATCTCATCTTGAGAACCTCTCAATGTGTTACTCTTATGAAATCTAACAAAAGCAAAAACTAAAACGTTCCAGAACCCAGAAAATTCAAAAATTCTCATTTAGGTTATGTGCTATGAGAGTTTTTTAAATAAAATCCTTCACAATCTATATGAATAATTAACTTGAGAGTCTTTTAACAAAATTGAGAGATTCATTTATGATTTTTTTCAAATGAGAGATTCCCACATGAATTCTTAACTTTATTGAGAGAATCCTCTAATTAATTATTCACCTAAATTGTGAAAAAAATCCGTGAGAAACATCTATTGCATATAGCCTTATCCTTGTAGCTAGATGAAATAACTAGAGCCATGTACTTGAAAGTACACACTTACGCAATTATCTATGTGTATTATCGACTACTTATGCAATTACCTATGTTTTATTATCGACTGTGACTTTTTTTTCAAATATGTTAAACACTTAAAAGTTTCTTTACTGGAAATGTTATTGTGCTATTCGAAAACGTTTGCAAGTGTCTGTTAAGTGTTACGCATATTATTTCTGTTCAGAGTTTAGAGAGATGAGCCATTAGGAAAACGACATTTGTATCATGTGAAAATTATAACAGAGGAATTCACATTTATATACGAGTGGTAATTGAATTAAAATCACCAAGAAGAGCACTAAGCAGTTGCAGGCAGTGGCGGAACTAGCTTAAGCTGAGGGTGGTCATATGACTCATATGGATTTTTATTAAAAGAAAATTTTCCTTTGTATTTTGAAACAAACTGAAAAAATGTTAAGAGATTTAGACTATTGACCCAAGTAACATAATAAAATTATGCAAATGACCCTACTGAAACTTTCACTGTGAAAGGTTGAGCTGGTTCCGCCACTGGTTGCAGGCCACTTTGTTCAGTACTTAATTCGGCATTGTACACACCTACTGATCAAAGGAAGCTACTAGAACTTAAGTGAATCATATATACGACTCCAATATTATATCGTTCTTTATAAATTCAGACACGGAAGAATAACACTACAAGAAAACAGCGGTATTCTGACGGACGTTCCGACGGAAAATGAATTCCTCGGAATATACCGAGGAATTTCCGAGGCAATTCCGAGGAAACACAAAATTTGGCTTCCTCAGAATTTTCTCGGAACATTCCGACGGAATTCCGAGGAAAATTCACCTCGTCGGAATTTTCCGACGGAATACCGAGGAAAGTAGTATTCCTCGGAAAAAACCGATGAATTCCGAGGAAATATTATAGACGTTAGAGAGCCGTTGGAGAGCCGTTGGGGGATTTTAAAAATTCCGAGGAAATTCCGACGAACTAGCCGTTTGCATCGGAATTCCGTCGGAATTTCCTCGGACCGTCGACAGGATTTCAACTATAAATACAAGCACCCCTCTTCCTCTTCATTCACTCCATATCTTCATCCTCCCTCTCACTTTCTTTACACACGAATTTGATTCATAAAAAACATGTCTTCTTCAAATTATTTTCGTTCTTGGATCGATCGACCTCATTTGGATCCGAACACGAGATTGCTTACGGAAGAATACCAACAAGGTATAACCGAATTCATGGGGTTAGTTCACCGACAACCGGAAGCAAAAACAGGTATGTTAAGATGTCCTTGCTCTAATTGTAAAAATAAAAAAATTATTAAACAATGGGATGTTTGGACTCATCTATATTTGAGTGGTTTTACACGAAGTTACAAAATTTGGTATCATCATGGAGAAACTGATTATGAACATGGTAGTACTAGCGAACCTCAGCCAGCGGTTAGATTAGAAGATCCAATTAGAACGGATATAGATTACGGTGTAGGTACTGAGCATATGGTAAATGATCATTTTAGAGGGGAAGATTTACCCAATGCCGAAGCTAGGAGATTTTATGATATGTTGGATGCTGGAAAGCAACCATTGTACGAAGGTTGCAGAGATGGTCATTCAGCTTTATCATCTGCTACAAGATTGATGGGCATTAAGACGGATTATAATTTGGCTGAAGACTGTGTGGATGCGATTGCTGATTATGTAAAAGGTATTCTACCCGAAGATAATGTAGCTCCTGGCTCATACTACGAGGTTCAGAAACTCGTAGCTGGTCTTGGTTTATCGTATCAGGTAATAGATGTATGCAGAGACAACTGCATGATTTATTGGAGGGCGGATGAACAGCGGGTTTCATGCAAATTTTGTGGGAAGCCTCGTTATAAAGATACGAGTGGAAGAGTTCCAGTACCATATAAAAGGATGTGGTATTTGCCTTTGACGGAAAGGTTGCAGAGGCTGTATCTGTCTGAACGCACAGCGCAACCAATGAGATGGCATGCGGAGCACTCAACAGATGGTGAGATCAGACATCCTTCAGATGCAAAAGCGTGGAAGCATTTCCAATCAAAGTATCCCGACTTTGCGTATGAGAGAAGAAATGTCTACCTTGGATTATGTACTGATGGTTTCAGCCCGTTTGGCAAGAGTGGAAGACAGTATTCTCTATGGCCAGTCATTCTTACACCATACAACCTACCCCCAAACTTGTGCTTGCGACGAGAGTTTTTGTTTCTCTCGATTCTCGTTCCCGGACCAGAGCATCCTAAGAGATCACTTGATGTGTTTCTTCAGCCACTAATATATGAGTTGCAACAACTATGGGTTCAAGGTGCAGAAACATACGATGTTTCGTATAAAGAAAACTTTCAAATGCGGGTAGTACTAATGTGGACAATAAGTGATTTTCCAGCATATGGTATGTTATCTGGATGGACAACGCATGGAAGGCTATCATGTCCATATTGTCAAGATAACACTGATGCTTTCCAACTAAAACACGGAAGGAAAACGTGTTGGTTTGACTGTCACAGGAGATTTCTACCACCAGATCATCCATATCGTAGAAGTAGGAATTTGTTTACGAAGAACAAGAGGGTGTTTGACAGTCCACCTCCGGAAATTCGTGGGAAAGATTTGAAGACACAACTTAGAGATTTTGGTGCAGAAAGGACACCAGACGTCGGTGGACATGAGCATTTTCCGGTAGATGGTGTTGGAAACCTACATAACTGGCACAAAAAAAGTATTTTTTGGGATCTGCCATACTGGGAGGATCATCTACTAAGGCATAATTTAGATGTCATGCATATTGAGAAGAACTTTTTTGACAATCTCATGAACACGATCCTTAATGTTCAAGGTAAAACAAAGGATAATTTGAAGTCAAGACTGGATTTAGTTGATATATGTGATCGTTCAGAACTTCATGTTGATGAGAGTGGTAGGGCTCCTTTTCCCATATACCGACTTGATGCAGCGGGAAAGGATGCGTTCTTTGATTGGATTTCAAACGATGTGGAATTTCCAAACGGTTACGCATCTAATTTGCGTAACTGTATCGACAGAAAGGAAGGAAAATTTACAGGCTTGAAAAGCCATGATTGCCATGTAATGATGCAGCGCCTCCTTCCGTTTGCCTTCAAGGAACTATTACCACGAAATGTTCATGAAGCAATTGCAGGGATAAGTGGTTTCTTCCGCGATTTATGCACAAGATCAGTGACTCTTGAAGGTATTGAAAATTTGAAGACTAACATAGCTGTGATTCAGTGCAACCTTGAGAAGATATTTCCTCCCTCATTTTTTGATGTTATGGAGCATCTTGTTATTCACCTGGTAAGAGAATTGGAACTTGGTGGTCCTGTGCAGTATAGATGGATGTATCTGTATGAGCGGTATATGTTCCATTTGAAGAAGATGGTGAAAAATTTAAGTAGGGTGGAAGGGTCTATAGTCGCACAGATGATCAATGAAGAAACTTCAAACTTTGCCGAGTTCAGGGAAGTTCTGAGCTGGAAGACCCACTACAACCAAGCACATCCGGGAACTTAAGTGCAGCAGAAGATTTAGGTGGAGTTGGCCTTGTAGTCGATTTAACCGACTTCGGAGAGGAAGCCGCCGTTCACGTAGAGGATAAACCAGTGATTGGAGAGTTTCACCAAGATCCAGATTCAGATTCATCTGGTGATGACGACTCGGAAACAGACTAGCGTCGACCTTTTTTTTTTTTTTTAAGTATAAATACCGAGGAAATTCCGAGGACAGATAGGTTTTCCTCGGAATTTCCTCGGAATAGATCTTCTCGATTTAAAACCCCAAGTTCCTCGGAATTTCCTCGGAATTTTCCGAGGGAATTCCGAGGAAATCTTTATGTTCGTCGGCATTTCCTCGGAATTTCCGAGGAACTTGGGGATTTGATTATAGATTCTTTTTCCTCGGAATCTCCTAGGAATTTTCCGAGGAAATGCCGACGAACATAAAGATTTCCTCGGAATTCCCTCGGAAAATTCCGAGGAAATTCCGAGGAACTTGGGGCTTTAAATCGAAAACAACGTTTTACGGATTGAATAACACGTATATAACCTTCATTAAGTGTCTTAACCAGATTATGATGTTTGGAACTAGGAACTTTGGTGTTTTATCCAATAACAAACACTTTTACGATTGCATGAACGAAAACCACACAACATAAGAGAAACACTTATACACTTTAAACTATTTATAGTTTTGTGCTTAAAAACTATTTTTAAACTATTTCAGCAAGAATTCAACTGGAATTCCGATGATACGCTCTCTATCTATCACCATTTTGTCCATAAAGTTATGGACAACTATGGGAAGCAGATGTACGAGTGGAAGAAGAAGTGGGAAGTAAACAAGGTAGTTTTTAATTTATTAACAATTTTTAATTTATTAAAGTATTTTTTAAATTATTAAACTTTTTTTTTAAATTAAAAGGTCCCAAAGTCGATGAACGACACGGTCTGGAAAGAGTTGTGTGCGCATTGGGATAAAGAAGAGACGAAAGAAACTTCTTCCACCAACTCCAACAACCGCAGGAGCGACCGTAAAGGAAAGGGCATCTACAAGCATAACTTGGGTGCTCAATCTATTGCCACTCTGGCGGATCGCATGGTAAGTTCAACCGCTTTTTCTTCAATTATTTAAGTTTCAGAATTTTATTTTTTGTACATTTTTTCAATATTTCTAATGTTTGTTTAATTTATTTTTTTCAAGGCGGAAGAAAATGAGGGCGACCCGGTTGATGATCTCGCCCTTATGAAAAGGGCGTATACCAACAAGAAGACCGGCCAGATTGATGATGGTCTTGTGAGGGACGTGGTCGACCTGGTCCAAACTCAGGTGTATGACGAAGTGTCTCAGCTTCAAACCGATGATGAAGATTTGACGGCCTCGACCAACTTGTCCCGGGTTCGAATCAACGAAATCGTTGAATCGGTAAGTTTTTTTTTTAAAAAATTCAATTTAATTATTTCTTGATTTTTATTTTATCATCAATTTATTATCTAAATTTGGTTATTTATATTTCAGTCGGTTCCAAAGAAAAAGGGACGTTTGGTCGGTTTGGGTCGTCGCTCCCGGTCGGCTGCTCCTTCTTCTGCACCACCGGCATATGTTGATCCAGAAGTTCTTACGGCTCAGCTGAAGGACAAGGATGATCGGATATCTGCGTTGGAGACCCAGATGGCAGCTCAACAGGCGGGCTATGAGACCCAGAAGAGGCTGAACGAGCAGATGATGGAGATGATGAAGAGGATGTACCCGAACGAGGTGTTCCCGAACATTCCAGACCAGTAGTTTTTTTTTTTTACCAAAAACTCTGAATGTTTTATTTAACTTTGAATATTATCTACTATGTTTTAATGTTTTATGTTTTATTCAATTTTAATTTTAATTTTAAATTTTCGAATTTAAATTTTAAAATTTTTAATTTTTAAAAATAAAAATAATTTTTAAAAAAAAATTAATTTTTTCGAAATTCCGAGGGAAAGCAGATCCTCGGAAAATTCCGAGGAACTTTAGTCCCTCGAAAAATTCCGAGGAACTTTTGTCCCTCGGAAAATTCCGAGGGAAACATGTTCCTCGGAATTTTCCGAGGAACTGAAATTCCTCGGAATATTCCGAGGGACTTAAGTTCCTCGGAATTTTCCGATATACATTCCGAGGAATATTTCGTCGAAACTTCCGAGGATTGGTCCATCGGAATTCCATCGAAATATTCCGAGGAAGACGTCCCTCGGTATATTCCGAGGAACCTTCCGAGGAACTCTGTGTCCTCGGAGTTTCCTCGGAATTTTGTTTCCTCGGAATTCCGTCAGAAATATCCGACGGAATTCCGACGAAATATGATTTTCCGAGGAGATATTTCCGACGACTTGTTTCGTCGGTATGTACTCGGAATAGCGTTATTCCGACGACATACCGACGATTTTTTCCCTCAGTATACCGCTGTTTTCTTGTAGTGTAAGGTTCTGGGAGTGGGTATATGTATGGTTTAGGGTTCCAATACGGGTCAGGTTATGGAAAGAGACTTTCTCTCAATATATCTATAAAAGGGAAGTTACTTTATTTCATATCATTTCATTACATTTCGTTACAGCAATTATACATGCAAATTAAGAACTGGATAAAAAGAAGTTACAACAACAATACTTTGAAGATAAACACATACGCCTTATTATGTAGACCTTATTCATGCATACGCAAGCAAACGTTATTGGTCATGCCACAAAACATAAAACAAACAGAAACTGGGAAACACACCGTGATCAAACATAAAGCATACTCGGTTGATTGGAATCAGTTAACCGACGAGGCCAAAGGCACCTGGGACGAGGCTGAAGATGTTGAGGCCGTCGCCGGCAGCGGTTCCGACTAGAGATAAAGGTGCCATGAGGAGTCCGGCCGCAGGGAGGCTGACGTTACAGGCGGTGAGAGGGGTCGTGACGACGAGCCTACAACCGGAGGAGAGGAGTGTTGAAGGCGAAAAGGGAAGTCCAATAGTAGGAATCGAGAATACTCCATTAGCGTTCGTAGTCGTACTTGAAACATTTTGCCCAGTGCACTGGAACACTATTCCCGCATCTGTTTGTTTATTTGCAGCATTATATTATTAGCAAATGTGTAGAACAAAATTTACATTTAAATATTATCTCAGTAACATGTATCCTTGCCGTACACCCGTACATATAGGTTAATTTATGTTTTTGAATCTATACTATACATTTGAGTGTACAAAGATGTTGCATGGAAGATATATAACTGGTTACTAGAGTCAATAGAATTCTACGTATACTCCTAACATTCCTTCACAATATATTGATGGTTTTACATAGGTGATAGGTCTAGGTTTACAAACATGTTATACCACATTTTCTAATATATGTTTAATTGATGGTAACTTGATTATTTAACACCTAACTTATGAATAAATGAAAAAAGTTCGAGTGTGTGTAGTGTATATATATCATTCTAACTATTACATAGTTTACAACAAATCCGTTGTTTTTATTTTGGCATAGTTGATCGAAAGAGAAAGTGTGAGAATAGAAAATTTACTAGGAAAAGGAGGAACGGCAGTCGCGTTATTGGTAGAGACGGTGCCAGTGACAGAGCACATGAGAAGGCCTTGAATATTAAAGATATTAGTAAGCCCACCAAGAAGCATACCAAGACCACCAAGCCCACCACCCAGACCACCAAGCTGAGCATTAGCAATTGGAGACACCACAATGAGACACATCAAGATCAATGAAAAGGTTATGTTTTTGTTCCTGAGTATTGCCATGTTTTTAGGGTTACAAAAGAAAAATGTATATGAACCTATAGAGCAGAGATCAGTATACGTTTTCTTTGTGTTGTTATTGGTTTTGGATGTGATGAAATGTCTTTCCCTTGCAGCTCTATTTATAGATCAAGTTTCATAGATCTCGCCCTTCCTACTTACTTTGCTTTCATGTATTTAAAGTTGAATAAAGGTTTCATTGTGAACCGAATCCCAATGTGTAATTTCAACGGTGTCGTAGGATAATATATTTTTGTATCATTTTTCTATTTACAATTTATCCAAGAATATCTATATGTAAATTTCTTTTAGAAAGAATATCCGGCTTTCCCTTTTTGAACAGCGAAGGAATGTTATAAAATTAGTCGGGGTATTGTAAAAAAAATATTAGTCTGGGTATAACGAGGTTTCGAAGCCATGCATATTGCATGCATGATAATGTGACTTGGAGAACTCTACGCGTATATTTACAAATCACAATGCATGTATAAGTGTAATTGTTAGAACTATTTTTTATAAGTCTAATGTGTTGAGTAAAAAATTGAACAAATGTGAATAGAATTTTTATAAGTTTAGTGAGCTGTGTAAAAATATGTTTATTATTAAGTAATATGGATATTTGAACTATGAAAAAAAGGTAAAAAAAAAAAAAAAGGTAAATCTTACAAAATTACTCTCAAATAATTATGGTAGGTTTACAATATTATTTAAAATAAATGTAAAAATTGTGTTCGGATAGTTGTAGAATATTTCATATAATATGTTTGGATAAATGTAAAGTTGCGTCCAAATAGTAATGGAATACTTCTCAATTAATTATGTTATGTTTCTATAATAATTAAGGAATACTTCTATTTAAGAATATTCTTTTACTTTTTCGCAAGATTATTTCTTGGTGGTCAAGTAACTCATATCCATATAAATAGACATCTAGTCTCTTCATTCTGGACACACAGAAATAGCAAAACACCAAGGTTTCCAGCAAATAATCTCTCTTAGTTTTCTAGTTTTAAAGTAAGTGTCTCGAGAGTATTCGTAATAGTTATAGTTCGTTAGATTTTGTTTTGGATGTTGCGAAACAGTCTCGTCACGGTTATATCCTTGGATTCATAGATCGCATTCAAACCGTCACACAATACGGGCGATTTATTGAGTTAAGGAAAGAGATCAAATCTCGACTCCGTGAATTCATCTATTTCCTTAACGATTTCTTAAACGTTTTTTTATCTTCATCTCATCGTTTATATCGAATTCTGTTTCGTGATTTCAATCTGGATTTTTGCTGTCCTAAAATCTTAACTCAATAAATCCGCTTCATGCTTATCGCTTGAATCGGATTGAATATTGCAAACAATATTTTTTAACGATTTTATAAAACATTTTTAAATTGATCTGAAACGGTTCTATGAACGCTCTTTAGCGATTCTGAGGACGAATATTAGAAGTTCAAGAACGCCGACTAGGCGATTCTGGGGACAGTCATTAGCAATGACTAATGGGGTAAATGGTAGTTCATACAGTGAGGACACAACCCTAACTAGGAATGGTCTACCACTTGGAAGGTAGCCTACACAAACTCCGGTTGTACCGATCAACATAAGCAGACTATATCCTGATATGTTTAGTAAGACTGAACTTTGAAATCATGGATAAATCTGAAAGATTGTGTCCAAATAATTACAAAATATTTCTTTTGAATATATCTATATAAGGATTAAAGATTGCAATCAAATGATTATGGAATGTTTTGTTAAGACCAGTGAGACGACAACCCTAATTGGGAATGGTCATCCACTTAGATCGATTTGTCTATGACTAGTAAAACCACTATATAATGAGTTAAATACATCCATGAAACTTTAAGTTTTGATATGGAGAAATCAAGGCTAAGACCACAAGCTCAAACAAGTTTGCAATGACAAACAATTTCATCAAAGAGTTGTGATTCTTCATGCATAAGATAAAGACTGCATTTATGACAATTTATTTGCATACTAGGTCTATAGTTAAAATGGAAAATTCCATAAAAACTATCTCTCATAAGCAAAGGCTGAGTGCTATCATATGACTTGATTGTAAGGAAATACAAAAATATGCAAATCACAAAGAATATGTCATCACAATTGTGAACATAAAACGAAAGTGATTGAGCCAAAGAACTGGAAAAGCCTAAAGTTCATATTAAATTATACATTAGCTCTAGAAAGAAACATGTTTAAAAGAAGTTCAATGTGTAGTTTCAAAATATCTGACACACATCACAACAGGACTGGCGAATGTTATAGAAATATTGGTTTACATAGAGACAAAGTGAAATCTCAAACCAATTTGATAAAAACTGACACATGAAGTGTAGTTTTGCGTCAATGTTCCGTAATATAATGGAATATCTATGGCAATTTAAATGAGAATAAATGTCTTCTTAAGAGAATTAACATTATTCCACATAAGAATTTCTCCATATTCACTAGAATCCAATGAAGTTGCGGAACAAAAGTTCTAAACTCATAACGGATGCATGCAAGCATGCATGATCCTGAATTTACTCAGGAAATGTGGGGGAAGTGTTGCTTACCACATTCAAAAATTGGCAAAAAGGCCATGTACTTTGAAAAGGTAATGTAAGCTCATACAAATACCTGAAAGTGTGGAGGTGCTTAGAAAAATCCATAACAAGGGTGTTAAATTATTTGCGATACACCCTAAATGATGAGCTGATCTAAGGCAAAAAACCAAGAGTTTTAGAAGGATACAGTGATGCATACTGGATATCTGAATCTAAGAACTCGAAATCCATGAGTGGGGATGTTTTTTACACTTGGAGATAAAACAATATCTTGGAAATCTTCCAAATATGACCAGATTCACAATGTAATATGAGTTTATTGCTTTAAACAAAGAATTTGAAAAAGCAGAATGATTTTGTAATTTTTGGAAGATATTCCAATGTCGGAGAACCATTTCAGCTCTACGTTTAGTCAATCGGCTTTAGCTCGGGAACTGGATATTCTCTATAATAATAATATGAGATTAAGTTTTAAAATCATCGAAGGGAATGGGTTTATTGCCTATTACTAAGAAGATGTTTGATGGATACCCCACCAACGCGATGGGAGATCCCAAGAGGTCGGATCAGAGGGATAACTAAGTTAAACATAATCTGATTAAGCACTGAAAATTACTCAGATCCCAAGATGAATAACAGTGCTTCCTGTAAATTTAAGGTTAAGCATTGACTTTTAATGAGATAAGACCATGACCTTCATATACATATATATAAAGTATTACATGGTACTTTATTGTATATATGGTAGGTGCACACAGCAATCACTTAGTGAGTGTGAAATGGAGCCGTTTCTAGGAGGATGAAGTTCAGGCTATACTCTCCAAATTCACTCATGACAACCAGGCAAGTTCACTGCCAAAATGAACACAATAGAGAACTTAACTCTACGAGAAAACGAAGCTGTGTTATATCTGTTGTCTCGGTTTACACAAAACTTCGGGTGGTTCAAGACATCAAGTTCACCTCCTGAAATGTAGATCCGACAAGTACTAACAATGAGTGGTTTAAGGCTGAAATACGCTACTACCTCAGATGCAGTTAGTTTTTGCTTATACTCTCGAAAAATCTGTATGTCTAGTTTATTGTCAAGTCTAGTCAGTAGAGTCTTCATAGTCTAATCGAGTCTGCATTGTTTAGAGTAATTTCTATTCATGTTGAAGATTGTTGGTACTATTTTTTATAAGCCTAATGGGCTGAATAAAAAATTGAATAAATGTGGATAGAATTTTATTATGAAGTAATATGAGTATTTGAATTATGGAAAAAGGATAAATCTTACAAAATTACTCTCAAATAATTATGGTAGGTTTCTAATATTATTTAAGAGAAATGTAAAGAATGCGTTCAAATAGTTGTAGAATATTTCCTATAACGTGTTTGGATAAATGTAAAGTTGCATCCAAATAATAATGGAATACTTCTCAATTAATTATGTTATGTTTCTATGATAATTATTGAATACTTTTATTTAAGAATATTCTTTTACTTTTTCGCAAGATTATTTCTTGGTGATCAAGTAACTCATACCCATATAAATAGACATCTGGTCTCTTCATTCTGGACACACATAAAAAGAAAAACACCAAAGCTTTCAGCAAATAATCTCTCTTAGTTTTCTAGTTTTAAAGTAGAGATGTCAAACAGGTTTATCCATTCCGTTCCATCCCGTACCACGGCGGGTTAGTCATCGAGCGGGTCACAGCCGGCTTGTCCCGCGCGGGCTGCGGTCTTCAAAATGCCGGTCCAAACCTGTACCGCAAAATTTTAGGCCTTCGCGGGCCGTCATGTGGGATGCCTCCTTATCAAACCGCCTGCTACAGTTTCTTTTATGAATGCTCAATTAGAAGAGTTGTATAAGAGTGTTGTAGAGAGTTCATTAAGCTTCACTAAAACCTTATCAAAATCAATGTCACAAAGCTCCGTTTGTGCTTGCTTTTTTGAGGTAAAAGTCTTCTTTTGTTATAAGCATAAGCTTTTGTTAAGTTTGAATCTGATTGAATTGTTGTATTTGTAATAATTTGGCTCAAGTGTTGTATGTCTTCATCAAACCATCACTCTTTTTAATTATTTGGATTGCAAAAACATTCGTGAATCACTTTGCCAAATTATACAAGTGACGTGATATACAACTAACTTTTCTCCTAAACAACACCATTGTAACCAAATTTAATTAAAGAAAAACACCACTTCACAGTACTGGACATTGTAATAAAGCAATTCATAGTTGTGTGTAATAAAAAGAGAAAACCAAATCAAAACACCACCAGAATTTGAATCGTCATCGCTGGAGCTGGAGTCGTTATCGCCGGAGCTCAAATCATCATCACTGGAGCTCAAATCATCATCGCCGGAACTCCTTATGTTTTATGGGGGGAAAATCACAAGAATCTCTTTCTTCTCACTCTCTTTCTTGTTTTTTTAGGTAAAATAAGAAATGAAGAAAAAAAATACCGGGTCCATGTAAAAGGCCCAGTCCCGCATAAGGCCCATTCCGCAAAAGGCCCAGTCCCGCAAAGACCCGTTCCGCGAGGCCCGCAAATTTGCGGGCCTAGAAAACCTCGTCCCAATACCGTCCTGTGACAGTCCTTTACGGGCCAGGCCCGCGGTCCAGATCCATGATTGCCATCTCTATTTTAAGTAAGTGTCACGAGAGTATTCATAGTAGTTACAGTTCGTGAGATTCTGTTGGACATCCCTGCCAGGAAAACCAAGAGTAGAGTGACGCGAAGGACCTGACGCAACTCTACTACCCTACGCTCGTTCCTGCCTTGTGTGAAGCTTCCCCTGTTCTGGAGAAAAGGGGATAGGAAGCCAATAGGTCAGGCAAGAGTGGCATAGGTCGCCATAACCATCTAGTAGACTCAAAACTCATTTAGAGGACTTTACAAGCAAGAGTAGTAATAACACATGGCGAAGACGTATGTATAGCGAATCCACAACTGCCGCAGAAAGAACAAGAGCGAATTGGAACTCCAAGTTGTTTAACTCCGCAGAAAGAGCAGTCTCATCACGGTTGTATCATGGGATTCATAGATCCCATCAAACCGTCACACGATACAGGTTATTTATTGAGTTAACACAAAATACCAAATCTTGACTCCGTGAATTCGTCTATTTCCTTAACGATTTCTTAAACTTTTTTTATCTTCATCTCATCGTTTATATCGATTTCTGTTTCGTGATTTCAATCAGAATTTCTGCGGTTCTACAATAATCACCCAAGGTAACAGGGTGTACGTAAGAAATAATATAAATTACGTAGATCCCTTCTTTATTGATTAGCATATATATAAAAAAATCATATTGATTTTCCTCCCACATTTGATAATGTAGTCATGTAGTCGCAGGCTCTCCACGTACATGCAATATATGGATGGAACAGTGCTTCTCCTTTTCCTTTTTTGTGCACGAAATGGTGTTTCTCTAATTATACTTTTTTCAATAGAATTGACACCTCTTAAATATTATAATTTTATTTTTAGGCTAAAAGTGCACAGCAACAGCAGCTAAATTGGTTAAAATTCCAACCGAGTGAAAGTAACTCACCTTGAAACCAAGGGCCACATCCTGTATTTTTTTTTGTTTGGTAAAATGTAAAGATTTATACCATTTTCGATTTTTTCAAATTGTTGCAAGCAACTTATTACAAAGAAAGGAAAAGAAACAAGATCAACCCAACTCAATAACAAGAACAAAAGGAGAGCAACGGTCAAGGAGGACGGTAACAGAGGAAATAAAACTCAAGCAGAGAGGAAGCTGACTGCGGTCTGGCAGGAAGAGATAGAATGATGTCCCTTAGTAGCCTGTCTAGCTGAAGATGAAGGCCCCGAGCAGAGGTGGAGACAGCGGTGAAGATGCATGCGTTTCTCTCCTTCCACACAATATAAATGATAGACTGGATGATGAGCTTCATGAGCACGGATGCATTGTGATTGGCAGGAGGATGAGGCTGCAGAATCCAAGCTGCTGCAGCGTGAAGATCTGAAGGAGGATTGTCCCAGATGTGCGACGCAAAAGACAGCCAAAGAGAGGAGGAATATTCACACTCAAAGAAGAGGTGATGATGAGTCTCCAAACCTGACGAGCAGAGAACACAACCCCCAGAGACATTTAATCCCCAACGCAAAAGTCGGTCCTTAGTTGGTAACCTTCTCAGAAGAGCAATCCAAGCCACGAAGGAGTTTCTCGGTATATTTTCTTTAAACCAAATAGCTTTGCTCCAAAACACAGTAGGAGAGGGTTGTCGCAGGAACTCCCAAGTCACTTTGGAAGAGAAAATGGGACCAAAAGTACCATCAGATTTACGCCACTTAAAGGTGTCCGTACCTTTAGCAGAATTTGGAGGATCAATCGTAGTGATGACCTCCTGAATGGTTTGAATAGCGTTGGAACGTGCTGCGGGTAGAGTCCAGGATCCATTAGTTGAGGCTTGATTGACATTAGCGCCCTTCCTGATACGAATACTACGAGGACCTCCTTGGCCTGCGAAGTCGATTAAAGGGCCAAGAGATGTCCAAGAATCAAACCAGAAGCTCGCAGCTTCACCATCACCAATATCACAGTGCATATAGTCTTTAAGAATTGGTCTTAGCTGCAACATAGATCTAATTGTTGTAGAAAACCTATTCGAATCAGGAGTCAGCCAAAACCCCAGTCTTCTGAACGAGTGTCTTTGGAGCCAAGCAACCCAAATAGACCCCGAAGAAGTGAAGAAATTCCACACTCTTTTGAACCTGAAAACTGTTTCAAAATCCTCCAGCCGTCTGATACCAAGACCTCCTTCAGCCTTTGGCTTGCATATATCATTCCAAGCTACCCGCGATCCTCTAGCTGATGTTACATCGTTGTTCCATAGGAAACCAGCACACATTGAGTCGATTTTAGCGTAGAAAGCTTTGGGCAGAACAAACACCGCACTCCAGAAATTCACAAAGCCATAGATAACTGAAGAGATAAGAGTGACTTTCCTCGCGAAAGAGAGGTACTTGACTGTCCAAGTCTGAAGTTTACTTGCAATCTTATCAATCAGTGGTTGGAGAGCAGCAAGAGAGAGTCTTTTATCTGGCTTTAATGGAAGGCCAAGATATCTTGTAGGAAAGGTACCAAGCTTGAACCCAGAGAGATCTCTCAATACTGATGCTTCAATGTCCCGATACCCGCCAAAGAAGATTTCTGATTTCCTGGGGTTCATTTCAAGGCCACTCACAGATTTGAATTCAGCCATAACTTCAGAGATGCATGTGAGGGAATGACGGGATCCATCCGAGAAGACAAGTAAGTAATCTGCAAAAAGTAAGTGAGTAACACGGGGATCCTCACAGTTAGGATGCAGCCTGATCTTTCCATTCTCAACCGCATTTTTGAGAACTTTGGATAAAGCCTCCATGATCATAATAAAAAGGTAAGGAGACATACTGTCCCCCTGACTAAGCCCCTTCTTGCCTTTGAAGAAGCCAGCGAACTCCCCGTTTATAGACATAGAGAACCGCGGTAAAGTAATACACTCTTTGATCCATGTCCTAAATAGCGGTGGAAAATCTTGAGCCTCTAGCAGTTTTAGGACAAAGTCCCAGCATATGGTGTCGAAAGCTTTCCGGAGATTTACTTTCAGCATTGAGCTCTTCTGACATGATGACTTCGTGTAGTCTCTGATTAGCTCTGAAGAGAGAAGGAAGTTCTCACCTAAGCTTCTGCCTTTGAGAAAAGCAGCCTGGTTGTTACTGATACACTCCTGGAGCATAGGTTTGAGCCTGTTTGCAATTATCTTAGATATCACCTTGTAGATAATATTGCAGCAGCTTATTGGCCTGAAGTCTCCCAGCTTGCAAGCCTGTGATGTTTTCGGTATCAGAGCAATGGCCGTGTTATTTAGATCTTTCAAGAGGTGGCCATTCCTAAAGAACTCTTGAACCCCCGCAATGATATCCTTCCCGATGATTGGCCAAGAAGAACGTAGGAACTCAACCGAGTATCCGTCAGGTCCAGGGCACTTGCTTAGAGGGAGAGCAAAGACCGTGTTGGTGATTTCTTCAGCCGAGACCTCTCTTTGGAGTTCCTGCCCTCGAACTTCTGAGCATCGGAAAGGCGTTAAGTCTCTCAGCTGTTCAACCGTGGCTGGGGATTCTGCAAGAGTTGTGGAGCCCAAGATGTCCTCGAAGTACTCTGCAGCATGTAGCTTAATACCCTCGGCCGATCCAATTAGCTGATCATTAGCATCTTTGAGGAAATGGATATGGTTTCTGGTTGCTAGCTGCACAACTGACTTGTGGTAGAAAGTTGTGTCTCTGTCCCCGAATCGATGCCATTGAATCTGAGATTTCTGTCTGAAGAATTTTGCCTCAGCCTTAGCCAACATCTGCCATCTAGCACGCTCTTGATGTTCCAGCGCAGCGGTATCTGAGTTTGGATTAGTAAGAAGCTGTCGCTGAATCAGAGAAACCTTAGCCGCTTGCTCTTTAACTCTAAGTGAGATACCACTATAGTACCGGGAATTCAGTCTTCGTAGAGGGCCTTTTAAAAGTTTCAGAGACCTTGCAAGTTTGAATTGTAAAGATCCCTGGATTGCTGGACAGTTCCAAGAAGCTCTAACAGTCTCCAAAAATTCCGGGTGATCAATAGTATGATGAAAGAACTTGAAAGGCTTTACAACCCGTCTATTAAAGGAGGGCATTCTAAACAGACAGGGTGTGTGGTCAGACTGGCCTGGCTCCAGAAATTCACAATAAGCATCCGGAAACTTTTCTGCCCAATGCTGGTTAATCAGGGCATGATCTTTCTTCTTAGCGATCGGGTCCGCATCTTGATTGTTCCACCAAGAGTGAGGTAAGCCATTAGATTGAGTCTCAAAGAGTTATGCATCCTGCATAGCGATGTTGAAGTCCTCGATGCCAGAAGAATCCACGTCAGAGTGGAGATAATTAGAATGCTGATCTGCTCGCATGATTTGGTTAAAATCACTTAGCACTGCCCATGGGCATCTAGAGACTGGTGTTGTGGCATTTATAACAGCCAGCTCCTCCCATAACTGCCTCCTCTCCTCCACTTGGTTATACCCATAGACAAAACTGACAGTTAAGGTGAGATTCTCTGCCAAAATGAAGATACCACAGGTCACAAGTTGAGCAGAAGCTTGATAAACTGTGACTGAGACACTCGGGTGCCATACGACGATTATCCTGGCATTATCATGATGCTCAGAGTTCGCAAAATACTTCCAATCTGTTGGGAGAGCTCCAGTATTTTATCGATTAAGTTTCCATGTCTTGGCTAATCGCTAGGTTGTAGAAACTTTGTCATCGCCATAGTACAGCCGGACACCACCTCCACACTGAATGATGACGCATTCGCTCATGACATAGACACATTGCACTTAACCACACCACATCTTATCTCGGTTTGGTCCACTTAGCTTGAGAAAAAATTATATTGTTACAGGTTTCTTGCTCCATATATTGCATTGTAGCATTCATGTTCAATGAAATATTGACCATGTATTCCAAAATAAATTAATAATCGTACGATTGTTTATGATATTGAGTAAAATTATATTTTGTTTAAGTTTTGGTTTTGGGTAAGTTTTATGAAGACGAAAAAAAAAACTACTAATTTATGCCAAAAAAAAACTATAACTACTAGTTTGATGATTCTTTTTTTTTGAATGAATGTAAAATTTATTCAGTCAAAAACTTTGTTTCACCAAATGCTTCTATTGTTGATTCGTGTAAATAATCAAAGAACCCATTAAAAAAATCAAATTTTGAGCTTTAAATTGGAAAAAAAATCTTGCACTCGTGTCCCAAACCAGGTACACAGCCTTTGTCAAGGTATCTCTGACCTTTTCCTCAAAGTGATATAACAATTTCGGACAAACCATTTTGTCCTCAAACTTGATCAGGACCTTCTCATCTCTTGGTTACTCACCATGTCGACGAAATTGCGTTCTCTCCATATACTATGCACCAGAGCTTGAAAGCATAGCGAATGAGGAATACCTCCGTTGAGAGCCTGTGGCTAAATATAACATCTAAAATCTCACTCAATTTTGTTGTGAATGCATCTCTTAAGATTTTCCCTACTAGTTATTTCCATACTTTTGCTGAGTAGCGACATCTAAAGAACATGTGCTGGCAAGTCTCCTGATTTTCCTGGCACAACACACAGCATATTCGTAGCAGAAAAAAAGTTTTCTAGTTTATAATTAAAAAATAAAACAAAAGATTTTTTTTGGCATCAAAATAAAAGGATTATTTGAGTGAATCTTTCTATGTTTTGTGTTAGTGCTAAAAGAAAAACCATTACGTTCAAAAATCTATAAAATGTGGATTTTCAAAAGGGATTGTTCAAGAGATCGAACCCACAGGTAAAAGAGATCAATAAAGAAAAATATTGGACTAAAGGTTTGGGCCAAGAAAAAAGGAGATCGTGAATCCACTCGAATTTTGCCAAAGTCCAACTTCAACAAGTTGAGTGGTCGTAACTCTCTAACCTCTAATCGTAGGGGTCGAGTAAGGGGGGGGGGGGGGGGGGGGGGGGGGGGGGGGGACTCTTAGATTTTGATTTGGCTGCGCTTGAATATTTTTGTTGTATATAAACAAATCAAACTTACAGAAAGAGATATAAGGAGATAGTAGCAAATCCACTACCCAACTTGTGTTATTCTAACCTCTAATCGTAGGGGTCGAGTAAGGAGGGGGGGGGGGGGGGGGGGGGGGGGGGGGGGGGGGGGGGGGGGGGGACTCTTAGATTTTGATTTGGCTGCGCTTGAATATTTTGTTGTATATAAACAAATCAAACTTACAGAAAGAGATATAAGGAGATAGTAGCAAATCCACTACCCAACTTGTGTTATAGATTGGTCCATGAACCCATTCATCTTCAACTTTGAGTTGAATCGCTTGTTTTTTTTACAGCCACAACAATCATATGTAAATGTGAGTGAAACTTCCAGTGGACCAGATCGTTCGTAGGTTATCGCAGGATATACAAACATTAGTTTTCTTTTTCTTTTAAATGAAACTCAACGAGACCAGAAAAAGGAGTCCTCCACCGACCAAGTTGTACACTTGCTCACGGTGAGTGCTCGCTCAGTAAGTGTTTGATAGATTTCACAAAACCTTAACCAAGAAACTCAAGTTAATGGTAACTACGATACACTATTTTGAAAAAAAAAAAAATTCTTACCGAATACGAATAGAGTATGAATATATTTGAACTTGTCATAGTTTATGGTCATTAGGCTAAATTACAGTTAGCTGTGTGTGAAATATAGAAGTATGTGTTTGGCATGTTGAGTTTATATATCATGCTTAGTGACTCTTCTCTGTTACCTTCATCCTTTTTTTTTTAATGAATGCTAAATTTTATTCATCAAAAAACCTTTTTACATCAAATGAAGCTGTAAAAAAAAATCTACTCCTATTCCTTTCCCTATACATCATCTTCAAAAAAGGAACAAAATTTCATATCCAACCAACCCTGTATTTACACTCTAGTAGCAAACCGGTACTGCAAAATGTTCTCCAATCCTTCATCCTTTTTTGTTTGAGTTTGCACTTTGCATGATATTTCTAGGCTTTTGCTTCATTATTTTGTTGGTTATTGTAGAAATGTACTTTCGATATCCAGGGCATCTGAACTAATGCTGAACAACATGGGTCATGGGTTATGTAACACTATGCCAATCCACGTTTTATAGTAGATAGTATTCTTATTGTGTCTCTTATATCATTATAGGTAAGTTGTAAGATCGTGTAGGATATATATGAACATAATTTAAAAATATACATAATAATAATATATAGCAGTGTACGCTTCTTTGCCACAAGTACAACAAGGATATCATGAAACACAACAAATGACCCTATATGAAAACTAACTGGAAAACAAATATTTTAATGAGTTAGGCTTCAATTCTATAAACAGACCCATTGGGGTTTCATAACAATAAGCAATATACCCAATTATAGAATCATGTTCGGCCCTCCTTCACGCGTTGCTGTTTATAACGAAAGGAAAAATATTGGATACTATTAAGTTCAATGACCCAACTACAAATTCAAAATCTCGCTCTCTCGCTCTTTACCATAGATGAAAAGGCTAAAAGGCCACGTACTTCAGTAGGTACACACACATAACGTATAGTTTATTATCGTTGTGAACTTTTTCAAATATGAATCAATATTTGGCATCTCAATTTGTGGAAATGTTGGTTGATGTATGATGATGTATCCTGCTACTCGGAAACTTCGACACGTGTCTGTCATGTTAAGCATATAACTTTTTACTAATACAACATATGTACATAATTCAAATATAAGATTGGGATGATATGAATTGGAGGAGTGGCAATGGCAGTATCACCAAGAAGAGCACTAAGAAGTTGCCGGCCCACTTTGTTTACCATTGTTCACACATCGGTCAAAGGAAGCTACTAGAACTTACGTGACTCTCACGTTTCCATTATTTTCGGTTCTTTATAAATACTTACAAAGACCAACATTCTCTCCATATATCAATCGATCCAATTTCACAAACGGCTTCTCTAGCTAGCTTCACTCCTCTTAATCATTCACAAATAAGGATCCTTTTTATCAGTGACTGGCCACAAAGAAGTATCTTTTTGTCAGTGACTGATTGGTTTGGTTCGTATAGGAAGTAATGAAAATGGGAAGCCTCAAGTTGTTACTTGTTAGGAGCTGCTTTCTTAGTTTTAGTAGTTTTTGACGTCTGTTTAGCTCCGGGGGAGGCTCCGGTTCAGGTTCCGGATATGGTTCAGGCTCCAGGGGAGCACGTAGAAGTGGTGTTGGTGGAGGAGGAGGAGAAGGATTAGGTTCAGGGAGTGGATACGGTTCAGGCTTCAGGGTATGGGTCCGGTCCCGGAAGTGGTTATGGCTCTGGAGGAGGAAACGGTGGTGGTGGGGGTGGAGGCGGTGGAGGTGGAGGTGGTAACGGAGGTTCCGGATACGGATCGGGTTATGGATGCGGCTCTGGATATGGAAGTGGTGGCGGTAGAGGGGGAAGAGGTGGCTGTGGAGGCGGAAGCGGAAGCGGTGGTGGGGTAGCTGTGGAAATGGATCAGGATATGGAAGCGGATACGGCGGAAGTGATAACTACGGTGACTCACCCTAAATAATTTGTATTCAGATATAAGCTTATCTTACGTGATTAGGAACGTGTTATAGTGAGGTGGTCGATTTTCTGTCGTCACACAAACATGCTTATATATTGTGTAGATTAAAGTCTACTTTCGTTGTTTTTTTTTTTTTTTTGGTGAAAACTCAAGTTTGAGGTGGTTTGGGTTATTAAACCGAAATAAAACAACCAATGAAAAGTAGCTCTTTACGAAAGGTCCTAGCAGTTTTAGCTAAAAAATCAGAAAACTGGTTGCGCACTCGTGGCACAGGGGTGATTTTGAAGTCCGGGAAACAAATCTATTGCGTCTCTATCTTCTCCAACTCTGTCGCGAAGCTTGACCACTCTTTGCAGTCAGTTCCAAAGCTCTGGCATGGCGAGTGTTGAAGCATATTCTCCATTGCCCATCGCAGTGCTTCTACTTCCGAATGCAATGCTGATTCACATCGAGTGAAATTCCGTATTTTCATAAGTTGAATGTTCTCCCAACTATCCATTCATACCCATCCACATTCACTAAAAGCGATCAGAAACTGTCCAAGATCGATCTAACATGCAAATATTACCCAAACTTAAGACTTAGATTTTCTCATTATTGCTGGCATGTACTACTGGTGGTATCATCTCATTTGCATTAAACTAGGCTTGACATTCAGTTTCTGTGTATCGAACTAGTTCCAAAGGGTCTTTGTCTATTCTTCTGAAAAGCTTAGCATTACGAGCCTTTCAAATATACCATATTATCCAGGGATAAAGATCAATGTTTTGGTCTGGTTTTAAGATATCATTCTTCCTCCAGAATAGATAGTACATGTTTGTGTAGTCTACTTTCGTTGTTAAAGAGAGCGATGATATGGTTTAAATTGGCAGTAATAACATGCATATTTCCATGCATTATTTACGATTCTTATGTCTTTATGTATATACATTATTTTTTGGTATTCATCCTATACTATTACTTGGGAGACATCCATAAATTTTGAACGATATAAAGAAAGTTAGTATGGTTCCTTCTTTCAAATGATAATATTTACAACCCTTAATCGATACAAATGGAAGAAACTGGACTTGAATTGTAGCATTAAGGTTAAAACGGACTTTTTGGCCCAATACGTTATATGCTTGGACACTTACAGCATGATTAATCTGGGATCTTGATTTAAGGTTCTTAACTCATGATTTAACATTTATTTTTTACTTTTCGGCTAAAAGCTGGTTCTTATATCTCTTATTTAAAAGACGATTTTTAGTTTTTTTAGTTAAAAGCTAAAAAATGATTTTTAATCATAGCCTTACAAGCTGCTTTTAAGGATATTTTAATTAGTTTTTATTTATTTTTTATTTAATTTATTGTTCTTTTTCTTTTTCATGTCTCATTTTTCCAACATTAACTTAATAAGTTACTACTTTCATAAGTTTTTTGGCTGTTCATTTTGTAAATATTTCATAAATTATTTCAATAGTTTTATTGATGTTTATTTTTTAATATTTTTACATAATTTAGAACTAATAAACCAGAAAATGTCTACAACAATAAAGCAGATTAAGATAGTTTGGATTTTTTTTATTGTTGTGTTGTGAAATTTAAGTTTGGTCTTTTAAACTCTCATCTAATTTTAATAATGATTCAAAATGGTATAACTTGTATTGTTTTGTTCTTCTGAAGTCAAATAACATCAATAGTGGTGTTATAGCATTTTTTGTTTCAATTATTGAAGAGAGTAATAATTTTCACATATTTTCATGGTAAATTGCATTTTTAATTCAATTATATTTTTTCATATGTAAATTTTTGCTTTAAATTGGGGAGATTGTGTTTATTTGACCAGTTTAACTTAATATTTTTCATTGTTTTGTGCATAGTTTATTGATATAAAATGGGTAATTTGTTTTATAAAATTTCTCTATTGTTACAGAGTTTTGTTTATTGTAAAATATATTTTATTATGTGAAACGAAGAAATATTAATACTTTGCAAAATGATTTTATTTTCTATTATATTTTGTAAATTTAATAATATTACTTGTGTGTATAACTTTCAACATAGTTTAAAATAATCAAAATTTCATCATAAGTAAATGCATCGGAACAAACAATTGTTTGATAATGCACTTCAAAGTATTATTATAGGTTTATGAATTTCTTTTGAAGTCGATTGTTGAATAGCAGTATATTTTTTAATATTCCTTTGAATAATATAATAATGTTAAATATTTTAAAACATAGATAAATTATGTATATGTTCGAGAAACTAAAAACCGATGCCACATCTTAAATTTTACATATGTTTTGAAATACAACAGCCGATCTGTTGTTTTTTCCCTTGTTCTAAAACTCGGCCGAGTCACCGATTTTGCGGCCGAGAATACGGTGATCGGAGCTGCACCGTGGCGAGTCAGGGGTGATCGGTATCATTATACGGTGAGGCGAGTTATGTCCGCCTGGACCGTAGAATTACAGAATGCGGCGTATAAAAAGTAAAATTAAACTCGGAATCTCAGATCAATTAGAATTACAACAATACCGTGATTATCAAAAAATAATGAGCCCGGAAGTGTTGCATAAACATATGATTCGAAGTTGTACACATGATACCGTTGATGATTGATACTGTGGTTGTTTCTGCATGTCCGGTGGTTCGATAAATCAATCCAAACGAAGAAGACGACATTCCTCAAGCTTATTATCAGGACTTCACGATTTTCAGTTTATTTTCTAAAGGCCTAATTAGTTGTAATATTCATAAGCCCAACACATTAACCGTAAATAATAAGTCTTTATACTTTTAATTTGCATGTTAGTCTCATGATCCAAACTATATATATTTTTGGTAATTTTTGTGAGTGTATTATTTTTTGATTTTTGTTTTTATATTATCTATTTTGGTATTTGATGAATCTTTTATATATTTTTACAACTATAAACTCACTAAAAATTACTCCCGAGTATACTCTGACTTTATCTCGATCTTTTAACAATTCGGGATTGCCGCACGGATAACGCGTAGCGCGATTCCGAACAAAGGTAAAAAGTAACATAACAATATATAGAAGAAGTCGAATCCTGTCATGGTTGAAGATTCCAATGATCATACCTTTCACTTTCTCAATTTACAATGCATCAAAAATTACTTTGGCTACGTAAATTCTTTGTACAGTTATGAAACCATATTATATAGTGACTGACTGCATCTTAAAATGTTAATTTTATGTATAAAATATGGTATTATATGTATAAAAATACAAAAAATTCCGCCCCGCGTACTCCCTGATTTTTTTCCGATTTTTCAATAAATCGCTAGGTCCGGGTGTGCCGCACGCGTAGCGCCTAGCGAGTTTCCGAACAAGGTTTTTTTCTATTCATTGTTCTTTTTTTTTTGAACAACTTTCCTTCTTCAATCGGTATAATCCAAATATAGTAAGAAATAACATTATGGAGGATAGCCTCCATATAATTCTTTTTTTTTTCTGAAACTTAAAGCGTCCATATAAATCTTCTTACTGATTTTATGTTCGGTTGCTTTGCTTATTACTTTTTGCTTTTGTTTAGTCTGACTCACAAACCTTTACCGTTATCACATTCCGTGTGTATACTTGAATGAAGTTTAAGAATCAAATCATTAAACATAATTTTGTCATTTTGTTTATGTTTCTCAAATGTTCATAGATTTTTTTCTTCCTTTTTATCTAATTTGGCTGGCATGTTCAGCGAGTAGACCTTACATGCGTTTCTTTTTGTTATTTTCTTTGACAACTCATTTTGTTTGAGAAAGAAAAGATGATAATCTAAAACAATTGCATATCTTACTGAGTCTGCGTTAAATTAAATACACTTCTCAAGTAGAGACAGAGACGATCTATAACATTTTTACATAAACATTTGCCAAAGCACAACTAATACATATATAAATGTATTCCTCCTGTAAACCCTCATTTGACAATATATACTTTTACCCTATGCACGTCTTTGAAATGAAACATTCTGTTGGCCAATGTCTTCCTCCTATAATTACATATAGATGTGGATTTACAGACACTACCAAACACAAAGCAAAAGTATTTCTAAGTTTTCACAGAAGAGGCAAGGAAATGAGGGCAATCACAACTTTGTTTTTACTTTATGCTTCCTTGTTCCTTTTGCTTTAGCGTAACTCTGATTTTGGTTTCTACTGTCAGTCATGTCACTGTGCTGGATCTATCATATGATCATATCTAAGGGCGTTTCCAACAGTCGTAACCGTAGCATTACTGCAGCATCGCTTCTTATGCAGTTGAGTGATTGGTTTGTTACGGTTCGTAAATTCTCCTTTGTTACTGCAGCATCAGTTAATATGCAGTTAAATTTATATGGAGTGAAGAACAATGATTATATAAACTCATTACGTGTCCTTCATCAAATGAAACATCAGATCAATACTCATTACTTCAGTTCCACCATTCTGGATGGTGTCCGTGAGATATCCCATCTCTCTTTGAGTGAAAGAGCAAGGAGATTTCACCTGCAACAGACATTACATACATAAAAGTTTTGAACCAACTGGAACATGGTGAATCATCTTAAACATGAGAGAGCAATGACGAAGTTATATAGACAACTCAGAAATCATCAATGAGAAAACTCAATACAAATCTGTAAAAATATCGCTGAATTGAACTCTTGGTTAACTCATACGCACTGACCCCTTTCCAGAGATGAAGCAAGAGATCTCAAAGGATATGTATGCATACTCTCTTCTTTCCCACTTTTCATTTTATAATAACCCAAGTCCAATACCTCAAACTGAAAAACAGAATTAAGATATTTCAAAGTATTTGGAAAACAGGTTTCTCATTTCCGATTTCATCTTAAAAGTTTTTGTTTATCTATGTTTACCTCTGCCTTTGGGAGTGATCACCTGGATTAGTTCATCGACTGTACCAACTTTTCTCCCTTGTTTATTCACATGCTCCCTGCAGTCCAAAAAGACAGCCTTGAAGTTCAACTATACCCATTTCTAGACCAAAAATGGTTTATTTGTTCAGTTATATGAGCAAATTAAAGTTGATTCCTATACTTTTCACCAACAACAACTCATACAAAATGGGCTCGAAATTGTTAACCCCTCTAATGGAACAGAAGTATATATAATGAAGAAAATATACTTGGATTAAAAACTCATACAAAATGGGCATGGCATTCAAATTCTACATGGAATGAGACAGAAGATTGGAAGCGCTTAAATAATCCTTATGCTCTTCTGAAGCAATGAGTTGGTGGTTCAGTAGGTTTGACCAATTCTCAAATAATCTAGATACTGGAATTAAGCTATAAAGTGTTATATTAAGGAAAGGAGTAGCAGACAAAGCATTTTTCACGTTTCAAGACCTTCAGAGACATTATATGAATATATAATTACTTCTTCTAACAGCCACAGTCAGGGAAAACATATCAAAGAAAAGATTAGAAAGCATGTATGTGATTATACTCAGACCAAACTATAAAAAACTTACATTCAGTTTCTTCTAATTTGACAAGGAACAAGCATTCCTTCCAATTCCTGCAATTTTATTCCTATACGTTCCTTTCCTATTTGTTCCTCGTGTTCCCGAAAAGGTCACCAGTCAGAGCCTAAACGTTGAAGAAGAGGAATAGTTAGGTTGCCTGAGATTTAGAAGGGAACGGCAATAATTTTTTTGGGTCTGGGTTTCGGTAGGAACCAAACAAACTCTCGACTTGGCCTGTTTTTAGGGATGTCAACAGAAGGCTTGTCCCGCTGGCCTGGCCCGTTAAAACCTGTGGCGGGGCGGGTTTGGGCCTAAGTATTCATGACCCACAATAAAGCGGGCCTTACGGGACGGAGCTTGTTCGGTTTCGGGTTCAAAGCGGTACGGCCCTCATTACCCGCGGGACAGCCCATAGAACAGCATCTGGAAGCTTCGTCGATTTCGTTTCTTTCTTCACCTGAAAACGAAAAGAAAGAGAGAGTGAAAGGCGATGGAGCTTCGACGACGACCGTGAGAAGAAATGGAGCTCCAACGATGGCCGTACATGTTCGATGTCTGGCAGGCGATAGTGTTTCCGCCTTCCGGTGACCACATCGTGCTCGAGCTGCATCAGCGGAGCTTCTTTACATGCATTGGTGATGACGAGGTTGATGATGGGAGGAAGCAAGTTACAATCTTTTTTGGTACACCAGACCAGAACTGCTGAAGGGTTTGCTAAAGTGAGTTGCTTTGATTCAAAACAGAGTGAAGATGATGAAATCTAAAGCAAGATACGAGAAGATCAGATTCAAAATGGTTGATTTGGTATAATACCCTTTAATAAAGCTTAAACCTTTCTTTGTTGTTATTTTGATATGGTTCTGATTTGTTTTAACAGGACGATTATGCTGCTGATGATGATGAGTACGAGGAGAAGTTGAAGAAAGAGGATATGGCTTTCTTCTTCTTAGCCACGTTAGTCTTTTTTTTCTAAGATCTGGTTTTGTTTTTGTTGAAGTTGATTTTGATTTTTACAATCTTGGTTGTGTAGATATGGAGACGGTGAGCCAACAGACAATGCGGCGAGATTCTATAAATGGTTCACCGAGGTGAGTCTTTTGTTGCTTGGGGTCAGTTAGTTGTTGTAACGTGTGTCTTATGTTTACTTGTGTCTCAAGTTTTGTACATGTGTCATGTGAGTTACAGGGGAATGACAGAGGAGACTGGCTCAAGAACTTGAAGTATGGTGTTTTTGAATTAGGAAACAGACAATATGTGTTGCAGGTTGCCAAAGTTGTAGATGACATTCTTGTTGAACAAGGTTTGTTTTGTTTCTTTGTTTTGATCATTCGTTTTGATGTGTTTGTATTATTGTTTTCTAACATGATGACTTGGTTTGTTTCAGGTGCACAGCATCTTGTACAAGTTGGTCTTGGAGATGATGACCAGTGTATTGAAGATGACTGCACTGCATGGTACTTACTTTGTCTATTTACATTTCTACTTTGGACATTTGTTTTTATTTTTATTTTCTAAGCTCAGTTTGCTATCTCTTGCAGGCGAGAAGCATTGTGGCCTGAGTTGGATACATTACTAAGGAAAGAAGGCGATACAGCTGTTACACCATACACTGCTGCTGTGCTAGAATACAGATTTTCTATTCACAGCTCTGAAGATGCGTTAGGAAGTGTTCTGGAACGGCCTGCAGTGTCAAGCATGATCGGATACACTACATTGACGTATGTCCCGCGGGACAGCCTGCAAAGGAGTGTGCATTTGGCGGTACGGGTTTGGGATGACCTTTTGGAGACCGCAGCCCGCGCGGACCTGACCCGCAGTGACCGGCAAAGTGATGAGCCCGCTGCGGTACGGGATGGAACGGGACGGATCAACCCGTTTGACATCTCTACCTGTTTTAGTTTAGTGATTGTAATTGTAAGCTGATGACATGTTAATTAAGCTGACATGGCAAATTCTGATAGGTTTAAATTAATCAGTCTACGTGAACAATTTCTCTACTCACTTTATTCTCCTTTTAGTATAGTATAAATGCCGGTACAATGGTATGGCTGACAGAAGTTGACTGGTCTAGTCTTCGCTACCCAAAAAAATTTCCACATGTTTCTTTCCATAGTTTTCTCCCATGATATTAAAATTCATTAATAACTCCTCGTTATGGAAATTTATGCAGATTTTTTTGAACCAACTCAAAAATTATTACGTGGAGTAAAAAAGGTTCATGATGTTTGCTGTGTAACCAGGGGCGGACCCAAGTACAGTATGGGTGTGGCACGTGCCACATACTGATATTATATAATCCTTGTGTAAGAAATATATAGACACAAGTATGTAGCTTAATTGGCTTTAAAGGCTTATATGTGCTCCACCCACTCATTGTTCGAAACATGAGCTACGGGTTTTGTTCTTTCATTTTATCTTGCGCACTCTTGATTCACCTTTTCGTAAATGACAACTTCTCTCTTATTTCCTTGTTTTTGCTACCAAAGTCTAAAACAGTTCTTTCTTTTTAATAATTATTTGTTTTCCTTCTTTCTTTAAAATGATTTTCCAAAGTAAAAGAATATAATTTATTCAAATTTTGTTGTAACAATTATTTTACTAAGTTCATTTTTAGTAGTCAGATTAAAATAACAACTAAAGGAATTAGTTTTCATAATAAAATTATTATGTGCAATATATAATTTAAAACAAACATTTAAAATATGAAAACTGGTTTTTAATTCATTTAAATTAAGATATTTTTTTAATTATGAATGTCTTTTAAAAGAATAATTTGATTTAATATACTAAATTAAATTTTATATTTTTATATTTATCGTGCCCCAGGTTATATTATTTTCTAGATCTGCCCCTGTGTGTAACCATAGTAATCCATTAAGAACATAAATGTATATTTTACTTATACAGACAAATTATAAACGTGGTAAGAAACTGTAAAGTGTCTATGAATGTTTTTCTCAAAAAAGGTCTAATGTGGAACAAGTTACTTTCATGGATCATGGGGCCACGGTATTATTTTGAAAGCGGACCGTTTATTTTTAATGTTGTCTGTAAGTGGGATGTGAATAGCTCCCTACCAATCAGACACCTCCATGCCTTCTAATTTATCTAGAATTATTGATTTCGTTGGGATGAAAGTAGAAACTGGAGTTACGTATTTGGTGACGAATTTGACGCGTTGCGACAAAATAAAAAAAGACGTTTTTGACGAGCTTTCTCTTTAAGCGCGAGGTTAGGTTCATAATTAGATACTTGTGAGATAAATCACAAAGTATTTAACAGTCAAGGGACCTAATCACTATATTTCACAGCGTTGCGCGAGAGCGTTTCTCGTTGAGGTCGTTATTTTTAGATATTTGTAAACTGGGCCCGATGGGAATCCCTTATATATTAATTGAGAAACATTTGAAAAGATGTAACCTCAATTTTGTATTAATTAAAAGATGCCCCAATGCATAGGTGGCACTCAATTAGGTAGTCAATTACATTCAATTGAAAAATAAGTAGGTCCACATTCGATTTTTATATGTTGTTAGATACATAAGTTGGTCAAACTATATGATATAATGATATGATATGATATTTTCTTTCCTTAAATAAAACCTACGGAATTACCATAAATGACTAATATATATATGACAATTAATGAGTTTAATAATAAAGATTTGATAACAATGTATATCTCCTCCATCATTTTTTGTTTAATTTTATATTATTAAAATAAATTAAACAATCAAATTAGCTATAAAAATAAAATTTAGATTTTTTCGTATATGTCATATTTTGAATTTTTAAAAACGATAATAAATGACTAAAACTATTAAAATTATTATGTTAAAAATTAATGATCAATGGTTTAACATTTTTATTATAAGAAGATACACATGATTTTAAAACCATATGAGTAAAAAATATCATTTAATAATAAAATAATATATATATATATATATATATATATATATATATTAAACACTATATACCATAAGATTACATAAATATTTTAATATTAAAACTTTCAATGAATTTTCAAGAACATTTATAAATTATAAACTTATTAAAGATTTCAGATTGAAAATTTTGTTATCGATGATTTAAATATTTTGTTATAAAACGATATGAACGATCATAGAACCGTATGATTATAAATTCTTATTTAATAAATAACTATACAAAATATACTATTCCTAGAAAAATAGGTTGGTCCATCTTAACTTATATTACACTTTTTATTAAACTAACTATCGAATTGATAAATAACGTACCAAAAATGTTTTGCACTTTCCTTAAATAAAAGCTACGATACCTAATATGATTAACGTATATGTGAAAATTAATTATAATGAATAATAAATATTTGATAACAATTTTTGTATCATAGTTCTTTTTTAATTTTATATTATTAAAATATATTTAAAAATCACATTAAATATATAATAAAAAAATTTATAATTTTTCTTATATGTTATATTTTGAATTTTTCAAAACGTCTATAAATTATTAGAAATTTGAAGATCCCCACTCAAAAAATTTTGTGATCAATAGATTATTTTTTTGTCATAATAAGTTACAAATGATCATAAAATTGTATTAATATGAACTTTTATTTAATATTATAAGAAGATACACATTATTTTAAAACCATATGAGTAAAAAATATCATTTAATAATAAAACATATATATTTATATATATATATAGATTATACTATATACCATAAGATTACATAAATATTTTAATATTAAAACTTTCAATGAATTTTCAAAAACATTTATAAATTATAAACTTATTAAAGATTTCACATTGAAAATTTTGTTATCGATGATTTAAATATTCAGTTATAAAATGATATGAATGATCATAGAACTGTATGATTATAAATTCTCATTTAATAAATGACTATATAAAATATACTATTCTTAGAAAAATAGGTTGGTCCATCTTGACTTACATTATATTTTTTATTAAACTAACTATCGAATTGATAAATAATCTACCAAAATGTTTTTTGCACTTTCCTTAATTAGAAGCTACGAAATTACCTAATATGATTAACGTATATATGAAAATTAATTATTATGAATAATAAATATTTGATAACAATTTTGGTATCTTAGTTCTTTTTTTTAATTTTATATTATTGAAAGATATTAAAAAATCACATTAAATATATAATAAAAACATTTATATTTTTTCTTATATGTTATATTTGAATTTTTCAAAACGTCTATATATTATTAGAAATTTGAATATTCTCACTCTGAAAATTTTGTGATCAATAGATTATTTTTTTGTTATAATAAGTTAAAAATGATCATAAAATATAACGCATATGAATTTTTATTTAATAAATATTCAAACTAAATAATATATATATATATATATATATATATATATATAAACACTAATGATTTAAAGCAACAAGATTGACTGATCAATTTAGTCGTCCAGTTGAAATCTTTCAAAAGTATGTGAAAGACTAAAGTCAAAGTAAATATGGATTTAGAATAGTGGTTATATTTTACTAACCAAATACAAAAAAAAACCGAACCGAACCGAAACCAACCCGATATCCGGATTGAACACCCGTAATCCAAATGAAGCCAAACTATTGTTTCATTCTCCAAAATATAACAAAAATAATAACTTAATCCCGCGCAAGGCGCGGGTCTTATCCTAGTTATACTATTATAGTGATCAAATTGGGTCCAAATTCTTCAATGTATGACAATACATGTCGCCATATTTGTCTCTGTCTACCTGATTCTGTCCTGGTCTTGATTTTTCTTGTCATTTCATACAAAAATAACAAATTTAATTTTAATATATGAAAAAAACAAAATATCCAACGAACAAAAAGAGTTGTAATAAACAGGATCAGTTCTAGATAAAGTAATAAATTTTAGTTCTGGTTTCCAAATTTAAAAGACTTAATATGTACACATAGTATAGTCTTGAAACAATAGAAAGAGTTATTTTAAAAAATTTAGTTAAAATGTTTGTGACTTCCTAAATTTGAATAGTAGTAGAGGCCAAATTAATATTTACAGGTGCAAAAGCATGAAAAACTGAAAAAGAGGATCTAAATGGAATAAAGAATATTTGGCCCATTTCTCTCTGCGTCGGTGACGTGAAGCTTCCCTGCTGGAGAAAAGCTCACATGCGTAATCTCAGTTTATATTTAGGACAGCAACACATGTCCGAACACAACACACTTCTATATCTGTTTCGAATTCAACTCTGCTGTCTTTTTTTCCATCATATTATTTAATTTATTTCGTTGTCAAAATCTCAGAATAAAACCATCTATATTTCGACAAATGTGTGTATAACTCTTTCTTTTTCTTTGTCCTGATTTAGTTTTCTTTTTTGAATCGGTCTGAACTCGGACAATTAATCCGCCATTTTCTCCTCGGTCTCTCTACTCATCTGATCATCTCTTCAGTATCGGATCTGAGTCTCCTTCTCTTTCGTTTCAAGGTACAACAACAGGTTTCAAATACTTTTCTAATTTTATTCACAACATTTTCGTTCAGTTTTTTTCGTATTTGATTCGATGAAAAAGAATTTAATTCATTTCAATTAATTAATATGTTTTTCCCCTAAGTCACGGCACCGAAAAAAGCAATAACACAGCTGTTCCTTGCTTCATGTCCGAGATTAGTTACCTACTTTTGACAGTATCTTGAATAAAAGCATCAACTAAACTTCAATTCAATCTCTCTACTTTCATTTTTTTCTATATATATACCACGTGATTTTCGATTTGGTAATTGTCTATATTCTGCAATAAAATATTTTCTTTATTAATTATAAAAAAAATAAAGTTTGTGATTTTATTTTTGCAGATTAATTTGCTTCTGGAGACAACGTGTTAGCTGTAATTCAATTATTTACTTGCTTTGGCTATTAAACGCGTCGTCACAAGCGTCAATATAAGACAAACTCAAACACAGAGACATCTAGTTTGCATATGCGTGCAGCGTGTCATTTCATCTCTATCGGTAATAGATCTTGATTAGAGATTCAAGACCTAAGAGAACTTCGATTCTTGTCTAAAGTGTGAAGCTGTGTTCTGTTTTGGTTCTGTTATCTCGTTTTGAGTGGATAATGGGAATGAGTCTCGATTTTGATGTCGATCTTGAGAAAGGACTCGTCCACTGCATCAATGAATCGCCGGAGAAGCCATTGATACCGACTTCTACAGATAACAAACCGGTAATAACCGGAGAAGAAACCGTCGGTTCGTTAGAAAACGACGCGACTCCGGTTCAGTCTGCGATCAGTAAACCGGGATGGGGAAGGAGCGATCGGAAGGAGAACCGCAAGAAATCAGCGTCGAAGCCTCCCCGTCCGCCGCGCGGACCGTCTCTAGACGCAGCGGACCGGAAGCTGATAAGAGAGATCGCTGAACTGGCGATACTGAAACGCGCGAGGGTCGAACGTATGAGAGCTTTGAAGAAATCGAGAGCGGCTAAAGCTGCGTCTGCGGCTTCTTCTCTCGGGAATGTACTGGCCACGCTTCTCACCGTTATATTCTTCTTTGTCCTCGTTTTGCAAGGTGTGGTTTGATTAATTTGCGATTGCGTTTGCGTTTTGCTAATTGTCATTTTTTTATTAATCTTGACTGTTTTTTTTTGTTTCTTCTGAAAATTTCAGGATTATCTCCGAGAGCAGCCGATAGCTCCGGGAGATCTCCGTTAGTAGACACCGGAAAAGCTAATGGTGGTTTTGTTTCGGTTCAATATGCGGGAACTCCGTCTGCGAGTGAACCGGATGGTGGTTATACCGGTCCGGGTTTAGCACAGAGATTACCGAAGTAAGTTGTTATCTTTTCACTGTCTGAATAACTTGTAATCCGTTGACCAAAAAGAAAAAGAATAACTTCTAATCCTGTTATTTATGTACTCCAGTTTACTAAAACCGGTTTCCGGTTTGAAAAGAAGATGAATAGAGAGTTTCACAATGAAGCTTAAACCAAAGAACTGGAATTGGACAATTTCGTCACTGGTTCATCAAACCATTTGTCGGTGGACCGTGTACTCGGACAGAAAAATTTTGGGGGTAAAATTGGCTGCTTTCTCGGCGGATTAGTTTTGTAATGTTTTTTTCCTAGAAATAGTATGAGAGAAGTTACAAAAATAAAATAAAATCAGTGTTATATATCTTTTTAAATGTTCTAATATAATACAACTGGGATTATATTAGTAGAAGATTGTTGTGCTTTTGACGAATGCAAAGAAGCATCCAGATTTTGACGAAACCAAAACGTAAAAAAATATATGAAATCATCATTATTGGTATACTTTTTAATATTTGAAATCACATGCTAATGATGCTTGCAGTTGAAATTTAAATAAATTATTTATATAGCATTGTATATTTGGAAACAGAATCCATGTGGCTGTATCTAAAAACACTCCCACTGAGCTTAACGACCACTTTTAATGCTGTGCAAAACTATTTGAACATGTGATTCCACGTGTGTGTGTTTCAAATGTCCATTATGTCTGTTTCACTAGGGGTGGACAAAAAAACCGAACCGAACCGATCGAATCGAACTAACTGAACCAAAACCGATTCGAACCAAACCAAAGTCCATTTCAAATTTTTCAGTTGAGATTTTTCTAACCCGAACGGTTCAGTTCAGTTTGGTTTAAACTGAACCGAACCGATAAACCGAAGTGTTTTTATAGTTATTTAAATTTAAAATATTAATAATATCAAGATATTAAAATCATAATATTAAGCCCATTAATTTCTTTTTGCACGAAGTAAATCTTAATATAATTTGATTTCCATGACACTTTGTCTAACTTTTGTAATATTCGTCATTAAACCCACATAATTTCCATGTTAATTTTTTTCAATAGCGTATACTTTTAAACCCTAAAATTAAAACTTAAGCCAAGTCTAATTAAATTGAATTTAATTTACATACTTAATTTTTTATTATGTCCAACGCGATTATTTCATGACAACCATACATGTATGTATTAAAACATGATTTCTTGTACAATAAATAAACTAAGAGAAATCCGATTAAACCGAACTGAATCGAAATATAAACCGAATCGAATACAAGCCAAACCGAATATAAACTGAACCGAACATAACTGAACCGAAATCGATCCAAACTAAACTAACTATGGTTTACTTCAGCTGGAAAAATTCTAGAACCGAACCTACTAAACCGAACCGAATTCGAACCGAACCGATAAAATAACCGAAGTGCCCACCCCTATGTTTCACTGCTGTCTCCGGATGCTTCGTGGGGCCATTATAAGGCCCAATAAGTTTTCATATGCTAAGGTTTTTCGTTGGACGAATCTGCTCTAAGTTTTGAATTGTCATATCTACTCAACTACACAAATAATTTCTAAAAATGCAGGAAATATAAACATATACAAGTGGAATTGAAAATAATATTAAGATTTTTTAAAAACCATTTCGCGGTTAATATAACAGACGATCGATCTAGCACGAAATACTCAAAAATCTCCATCAGAAATGATATTCGACCGTTTTGGAATTCTGTTTTATTTTGGTTCTGTTACTTGTTATGAAAAAACAAACAAATGGAACATAAGACCATCCGCAATGGTGAGATTCATTGGAGTCCTTAGCACAAGGGCATTTCGAATTAATCTTGGATATTTTGGATTTAAAAAAAAAAAAAAAAAAAAAATGACCATTCGCGGGCCGTCACGTAGTCAATGGGACCCGTGAACAGTGTAAGGATCAATCCTTATCAAAAGATTTTAAGAATTCTTTTTTACACAAACTCTAAAAAAGTGGACTCCACGCCTTATAAGGATTCCCTTAAAAGCTCCCATTGTGGATGCTCTAAGTTTAACAGGAAATAATTAAAACCATATTCATACTAAACCATCGTCAAACACATTGGATTACATTTGTTGCTTTCCATCCAAAAACTGCATATGTCATTTTGTCGATGAGTACTTCTCTTACTTTTTCCTTTCCTTTTCCAAGTAGTTAATATCATTATTCCAGCAGGATTCTTCCGAACTTGTAATAGAAAATTAGCTCGTGTCAATGTTTACAAATATATGTATATATATGATTATTATTTTCAACAGACACAAAGATTCTTAACGACCATTCATTAGAGACTTAATCACAGATATCGCCACGTCACAAAGATTCTTAACCAGCTTGTTTCTAGCCGTAAGAGGTACCGAGCTTTCATCGTCGGCGCCGGCACTATTGATCCATTTCTGACAAGAATCAGACTGTTTCTGGGCGTCTCCGAGGACATACATCGCGAATCCGAACTCCCCTCGCCCCATTGCTTCGATGGCCTGAGGAATGTTGAACCGGACCACCGGCCGGTACACCTCGGCGCACTGAGCCAGCGCTCGTTCCGCGGCCGGATCTTGAGAATGTCTGATGAGTGATTGAATATATCCTAAGGTATCGGTCATGTTTCCGAGCACAACGTTGGCCATTGCGGAAGCTATAGACTTGGTATCGGGAGGTGAGGGAGAGAGAGGGCGGAGAGAAGCTTCACAGAGGTCAAAGAATGGTGTCGCTTTGCAGATCGTGTCGATCAGATCATCGGAGGATTGAGCTAGAAACGGTAGGAGGAAGAGGAGGAAGAGGGAGAGAGACAGTGGTGATGTGACGGCGGAGGAGTTTTTCATTGTCCGAGTTGTGTAAGAAGAAAGTTGATGTGCAAATAGAATAGGAGGTGTGTGTTGTTGTGAGTGCTTTTAGCTAGCTGTTTGTAGACTTATATGGTTTTTTATGTTACTAAACTTATGTTCTTTTATTCACCAAGACATGTTTTAACTTTAGATAGATTAATGATTTTTCTTATAAAAAAGACTAATGATTATTAATTAGGTATACATATTTATAATTCCATATGTGACGAAGCTTCGTGATCAACAACGATTTTTAATAGAAAAATCATATACAAGCAGCTCTGAGTATTTTCGAGTATAAACTTCATTTTTCAAATACAAAATTCATTTTTTTTTTAAACTTCATTTTGAGTTCTAGTGTATGTGTATTGATTGATGAGCACTACCTAATTGTCTAATATGTAAACATGGATATGTGTCTGCTCTTTACTTTTTGTTCGCAACACTTTATCCTTTTGGCTTGTTGGCACAAAAACAAAGGGAAAGATGCTATGTGTGGTCTTGGTGAATAGCTCCTATGTGAGTCGGTCCATATGGGACAAAAATACCATTATACATAATCTACACTATCCCGACGTCGACCATATAATTTCAAAATACATTTGTTTTATGTACTTGTATGAGAGAAAAAAATATATATTATGGGGCTTTCTCTCGTCAGTCGTTATCTGGCTCGTGAATATTGGTATATCCCGTGATTAGGTTCCAGAAAGTTCGTGCCCATTTTTGCCCGTATTTGATAACCGGTTCAATCATTTACGAAAGGTACAACCGGCTTAATATAACTTAAAATTAACTCTACTCATCCGGTTTAAATAGGTATGGATCGATGGTTTTATATCAGCTTAATTTCAATAAGGTAACAGTTACAAGAAACATTATTATTCAGAGCAACATGCGGACGATGGCTCTGGTTACATCGCAGATCTTGTTCATTTTCTGGGTCAAACCGGTTATTGGAGATTGGCCTTTGGGAAACCCTCCTTCGCAGACGGAGGCTTCAACGCCGGCGTCAACAATTGCACCCTCCGCAAACTTAGGGTTTCCTCTGATAGCTATAATGGCTGTGTGGACGTCAACGTCTACGATCGTCTTGTATCTCAGATTACATTCATCCAGTGGTTTTTTGAGCATGGGTTTTGTTTTGTACGCCATGTTGATCTGCCCAAGAGTTTCAGTCCCTAGAGCCTACATTGAACAGATGAAGTCTTTACATAATATGAACCTCGAAGGAATTTTTTTATTGTTTTGTAACAATCACACGTACGTTTAACTTTAAATGTTACAAAATCAACCACCTTATATTCGAATATATTATCTGATGTCAAAAATTAGTTCATGTAAGAGAGAGACCTTGATCTTGTCGACGAGAATGAGACCAAGGCCGACGGTGTCGGCGGAGGAACTACGTGGATCGGAGCGAAGGAGAGAGAGACAAAGACTGTAGTCAGGTGTCTGTTTGCATGTCTTATCTACAATATCTCCCATCGCAACTCCCATCATCATTGCCATCATCATCATCGTCTTCATCATTTTCTCTCTTAAAACGTTTAAAACTAAAAGATGTATCAGGATATATTTCTAGGCGTGTACATATTTATGTGTATCTAGGCGTGAAAAGTTATTATTACGCCGAAACGTTTTTTTATTTTGGGGACTTCGATACACTTAATCTATTAATTTAATGTGTTGCCAAAAAAAAAATCTATTAATTTAATGTAAATTCATGACGTTTCAACCTACAATTAATTACAGTATCTGGTTAGTCTTATTAACCACGTTTTTCGAGATTGCTATGGACTTCTGGTCATATGTGCATGTAACAACAACATGTATGAACATTTATGTCAAATGTCTTATAATTCCTCCGTATCTAGAGTTTTCAACGTTTATTAAAAATATAATAAATATTTACAATTTAATTTACAATTTATCTTTTAATACATTTTCCAATAACTATTCACCAATAAAATTTAATCAATTCAAATATTCACCATTAATATTTTTCAAAAGTATACAAAAATACCTTAAACTATAAAAAATCTATTTTTATGGAACAATAATAAATTCTAAAAAATTTTAGTTTTGTATATGGAAGGAGTATGTTTTTTTGGCTTAAGGGACATCTAGTCATATATTTTTTTTGTAAGGAACAGCAAGACATTTGTTTATCAAGTCAAACATAATCAAGTATATAAATAAAGACAACAAAAACTGATCATGAAATTTCTCTTTAATATATGGAGTTTGTTGACAGGAAAGACTGGTCTCTTTTCGTCAACACGAAGATGTTATATATATTTCCTCATAGAGGTCTTTGACCGAAAAGGCTAGTTAATTGTATTTGAAACTTAATCACAGTAAATCATCGATGCAATTAAGTTTCAAATACAATTAACTAGCCTTTTCGGTCAAAGACCCCTATGAAGAAATATATATAACCTCTTCGTTGACGAAAAGAGACTATGACCAACCTTTTCTGTCAACAAACTCCATATATCAAAGAGACCATGAGGAAAAGAGACCATAAAACTCCAAATATAATTAACTAGCTTTTTCGGTCAAAGACCCCTATGAGAAAATATATATAACCTCTTCGTTGACGAAAAGAGACCAAGACCAACATATTATCGTTGTTTAACTAGTCCTTCCTGTCAACAAACTCCATATATTAAACAGACCATTTGTTTTTAATACATTTCATGGAAAGGCCTTGCGTCAATCTCATCGATGCTACCACAAAGAAAACGAATGAGACGTTAAATTACCTCATCTCCGTTTATAAGAACCTTGTAGGTCGTGAAGAATACGAGATTTACGGAACTTGCATGAAGGAGTACGACGCGGCTATTGATAGGTTTTTACCGGCAGCTTTGGGTGTTTAAAGGCTAAGAAGTATTTTATGGCGATGTCTCACATGAAAGAAGTTGTGCCTGCGCCGGTATTTGTGAGGACCAGTTCGCCGGATATTGTCCGGAAACCGGCAACATAACAAAGGTGTTCATTATATCGCCAATATGACTGCTGACATGCATCATCAAAACTTTTGTCAATTAGATGGTAAATTTAGTTTTTTTTTTTCCTTTTTGCGAGCAATGGTGCGAAAATTCGAAAGAAAAACGAATAATGTATACAATAAAAGAGATTAAGATATGTTTTTCCATTATTTTATAACCGGTAACCATTAAAAAACAATAGGAACGAAGATGAAAATAATTTAAGAATGAACTGGATTATGATCCGCTTTAAAGCGCAAGAATATTTTTTTAATTAATATAATTAATAAAATTAAAAATTTTATTTACTGTATTTTTAAAATATATAAATAATTTTTTTAATTTAATTAAATATTAAAATTATTAATATATTATTTTATTGTATTTCTAATTAACTCTTTCAGTTATGAATTTTCACTACAAGAAAACATAATTTTAACGAGGAAGTTTAACGAGGAAAAATAATCCTCGTAAAAAAACGTTGATTTTGCGAGGAAAGTACGTTGAGAAAGAAAAGCATCGTTATTTCGTCGTAAGCTAACGACAAAAAATATTCGTCGTAAAGACGATGTAAATTAACGTGGCTTTTACGAGGAAATAGTTTTTCCTCGTAAAAGCCACGTAAATTTCGCGAGTGCTTTACGACGAAATATTTTACGTGTACTTAACGAGGAAATTTTGAATCCACCAACTTGGTAGGTGGCTCACGTTTTTTTTGGCCATACAATTAATTTTCGTCGTAATTTCATAGTAAAATTACAACTACCAGATTCGAAATTTTCTATAAATATGGATGTTGGAACATCATTTTAAACATACCAACAACAAAAAACGTGAAAGAAAAAAAAATGGCTAGCTCTGGGACTATTTACGAGTTGCGGAATTGGATGTATATGCATAGAGATGCTAACAGGAGAGTGACGAAAGAATACCTTGCGGGGCTGGAGACATTTATGCACCAAGCAGATTCAACACCGCTCGCCCAAGAAAGTGGTAAGATGTTCTGTCCTTGTCGGAAATGCAACAATTCGAAATTGGCAAACCGTGAAAATGTTTGGAAGCATTTAATAAATAGAGGTTTCACGCCAAATTACTATATCTGGTTTCAACATGGGGAAGGTTATAATTATGATCAGAATGAAGCTAGTAGTAGTAATAGCAATTTTCAGGAAGAACCGTTTAATCATCATTTGCATAATGAACATAGTTACCATCAGGAGGAGATGGTAGATTATGATAGGGTTCATGATATGGTAGCTGATGCATTCGTAGCTCATGATGAAGATGAAGAACCTAATATAGATGCAAAAAAGTTTTACGGAATGTTAAACGCGGCGAATCAACCACTTTACAGTGGTTGTAGAGAAGATCTCTCTAAATTGTCGTTGGCTGCTAGAATGATGAATATTAAAACTGATCACAATCTACCTGAAAGTTGCATGAACGAATGGGCGGACTTGTTTAAAGAGTATTTGCCGGAAGACAATGTGTCTGCTGATTCTTATTATGAGATTCAGAAATTAGTTTATAGTCTTGGGTTGCCTTCGGAGATGATAGATGTCTGCATCGACAACTGCATGATCTATTGGGGAGATGATGAGAAGCTAGAAGTATGTCGATTCTGCAAGAAGCCACGATTCAAGCCGCAAGGACGGGGACGTAATAGGGTACCGTACCAAAGGATGTGGTACCTACCAATTACAGACAGATTGAAAAGATTGTATCAATCAGAGCAGACTGCTGCAAAGATGAGATGGCATGCCGAGCATACTCAGACGGATGGTGAGATGACTCATCCATCAGATGCAAGAGCCTGGAAACATTTCAACAAAGTACATCCGGATTTTGCTAGCAATAGCCGGAATGTGTATCTCGGATTATGCACAGATGGATTTAGTCCGTTCGGAATGTCAGGGAGACAATATTCATTGTGGCCAGTCTTTCTTACGCCATACAACCTGCCACCGGAGATGTGCATGCAACGGGAGTTGCTATTCTTGACGATATTGATACCTGGTCCGAACCATCCAAAAAGGTCCCTGGATGTTTTCCTACAACCACTGATAAAAGAGTTGAAGGATTTGTGGTCAACAGGGGTGAGGACGTATGATTGTTCAACGAAGACGAATTTTACGATGCGAGCTATGCTTTTGTGGACCATAAGTGACTTTCCTGCATATGGGATGTTGTCTGGATGGACTACACATGGGAGATTAGCTTGTCCATATTGTAATGGAACGACAGATGCGTTTCAACTGAAGAATGGTAGGAAGACAAGTTGGTTTGATTGTCATCGTCGATTTCTTCCCATTGGCCATCCTTACCGAAGAAACAAGAATTTGTTTAGGCACAAAAGGGTTGTGAGAGACACTTCTCCACCATATCTAACTGGAGAACAAATTGAAGCACAAATCGACTACTACGGAGCTAACGAAACAGTTCGTTGGGGTGGTAATTGGCATGTCCCTCGTAATATGCCTGATTCTTACGGTGTTCATCACAACTGGCACAAGAAGAGTATATTTTGGGAGTTGCCATATTGGAAGGATCTTCTTCTGCGCCACAACCTCGATGTGATGCATATAGAGAAAAATTTCTTTGAGAACATCATGAATACAATATTGAATGTCCCAGGGAAAACAAAAGACAACATAAAATCGAGGTTGGACTTGCCGGATATTTGCTCAAGAAGCGAGTTACATATTAAAAGCAATGGACAAGTTCCCGTTCCGATATTCAGACTGTCTTCAGAAAAAAAGTCAGTGTTGTTCAACTGGGTGGCATCAGAAGTGAAGTTCCCCGATGGGTATGTTTCAAATCTCTCTAGATGTGTTGAAAAGGGTCAAAAGTTCTCTGGGATGAAGAGTCATGATTGTCATGTCTTTATGCAACGACTACTGCCCTTTGCATTTGCGGAGCTACTTCCAACAAACGTACATGAAGCACTTGCAGGTTCGTAGTGTTTTATATCACAATAATTTTATAACGGTCTAGTTTGCAAAATAATATACGACTAACAATGTGTTTAATTGTTTTTGGAATATAAAATTCGAGCCTTTCATCTTAGCTTCACAAGCAGACCAAGTTAGCTTCCTTCCATACCCTCGGATGAGAGATTCGGGTATAAATTGGTTAGCAGTGATCAAAGTTACACCTCGAGGACGAATCATCAGTGGAGAAGAACCACCATTGCAAGAAGAACAGATAAATGAAGTCGAGGAACCTGAACAAGAAGTTGATGACATCCTTCTCATTGATCCGCATAATCACGAATACGAAGATCTTACCGATGATGCCACAGACGAAGCTGTAGAAGACGAGTTTAATGAAAATGATGATATTTCTAGTGATGACTGTCCCCGAGACTCAGTACACTCAGAGAGTCATTGGATCTCCTTCTTCTAGTGCTCCCCAGATGCCTCCTCCTCTTGTGCCTCCTACGATGCCGGCACCTCCGATGCCCGCGGCCGAGATTCATCCCGATTTGATGGTGCCTCCGAGTGCTCCTTACTCGCAGTACACCGTAGAGGACATTCTCCGTCTGCCAGGCAGAGAAGGTTTACCAGTCATCGACCCCGACCGACCGGACGGAACTTTATGGTATGTTTCATTATTTTTTTATTCTTTTTAAATTATTTTATAACTTTAAAAAATAATTTATATTTTAAATTTGTATTTTTCAGGTGGGGGATTGACGGATGTCTTGCATCGGACGTAACCGACACGATAAAAGGTTACTTCTCCATGGCACATCCGAACTGGAAAATGACGCCCCACTACGTCAGAAAGACGTGGTTCAAAATTTACGCTGTAAGTTCTATTAATTAAATATATATCTTTAAATTTTTTAATTATTTATATATATTTTTTTTTCTGAAAAACTAATTATAAATTATTTTTTCCAACAGCAAAAATATAATTGGGCCTTCGGGATCACTGAGAGGGTGAGGAAGAAGTTTGAAGCGAAGGCGAAAGTTCGCTTGTTGGACACGGTCTCCAACTGGAAGGGTGACTGGATCGTGAAGGGGTATGAGCGTGGCAAACCCGCTGAGCTCACCACGGATGTCTGGGATGGCCTCATCCGATATTGGCGTCTTCCTGATTCCATTAGAATCGCCCAGTCTTGCTCTAACTCCCGTAACACAGTCGATGAGCACGGGAACGGGCCGATGCTTCACACTACGGGCCAAAAACCCCACGCTGGTGTCCGTTTGGAAATGGTAATTAAAAATTTAATTATATTAAATTTTTAGTATATTTTTATACATATTCTAATTAACAACTTTCTTAAATGTTTTTTTAGGCCAAAGAGACGGGAGAATGCCCGTCTCTTATGCAACTTTACGAGAGGACCCACAAGAACAAGGCGGGCCGATTTATAGATGGCAAGTCCGAGCAAATCTACAACGATTTGGCTGCTCGGGTTGAAGAACGCCAGACCCAGCTGACCCAACAGTCCACCGATGGATTACCCGTCACCTTATCCACACCTGAAGTGGATAAGCTTTACGAGGAGGTAAATTTTCTAAAATTTTAATTTTTTTAAATATTCATTTAATTTAACTTTAAATTTTTACTAACAAAATTTATTTTTTGTTTTTAAGGTTGTCCCTAAAAAAAAGGGACGGACGTTGGGGATTGGTTCCGTCAACGATGTTCCGAGAGCGACATCGTCTTATGTTCAGCGACGGGATGATGAAGTCTCTCAGCTGCGTAGGGAGTCCGAAGAGCTGCGTAGAGAGTCTACTCAGCTGCGTAGAGATTCTACTCAGCTGCGATCTCGTATGGGTGGACTCGAGGGCTTCTTGGACGTTGTAGCGGCCACAAATCCGGAATGGGCGACTTTGTTGAGGACCATGCGACAACAAAATCCTATCCCAGGCCAGTCACCGACCGACGACTCACATGCCGAGGCGGATGTTCAGGCGAGGAGTGATGAATTCTACGAGGCGATTAATTAACGACCACCCAAGTTCTTTTTAATTTCGGTCCTTGTATTATGAATTCAAAACTTATTTATATATAAAATATTTTGGTTTTGATTTTTTTAGAATTTTAATTTTATTAATAATTTAAATAATTTAAATTATATTTATAATTATAATTTTTTATATTTCTATAAAATAATGAAACGAAGTAAATTCGTAGCTAATTTTGCGGCTTCTTTACGTGGAAGCTTAACGTGGTTTTTACGAGGAAACATTTACAAGGAAATAACGTGGAAATCTATCAAGGTTTTTACGTTTTCTTTACGTGGAAATCTTTCAAGGTATTTACGTTAATTTTACGAGTATTTATTTACGTGGGTTTTACGAGGAAAGTTTTTCGTGGTAATTACGAGGAAACTTAGCGACGTCCTTACGAGGAATCTTTACGTGGTCTTTACGAGGAAAATTAGCGACGTCCTTACGAGGAATCTTTACGTGGTCTTTACGACGAAATATCCTCCTTCGCTTTTACGACGAAATTATTTCCTCGCTAACTTACGACGAATTAGCGAGGATATATGCGTTACGACAAACGTATAACGACGAAACGGGTTTCCTCGCTAATTCGTCGTAACACTGCTTTTACGACGAATTAGCGAGGAAAACTGCCCTCGTAAAACTTGTGTTTTCTTGTAGTGTTTTAATAAATTTTTATAATTTATTTGGTTAATTTTGTGATATATATTTTGATAATTTTTATAAAACTTATTTGGTGTCAATTTATCGACTCTAGCATTTTCTTTACACAAAATATCAAATTTAATATGAAATCTTATTTAAATTTATATGAATGTTATTTTCTGTCCATGAAAATATAAATAAAATAGTCCATTAATTTTAATTGATTTTATACTAAATTATACTATTTTGTAATATCTAAACCTGCAAAAAATAGTTTACTTATTTTATAATTTTCATAAATCATTTGAGTGTTTTAATCAATAATTTGATTTATTAAGAAATTTGAAAAGATTAATACAAAGTTAATAAAAAGGTGGGACCTAATGTTTTGGACACAAGATTGTGAGCTCCGTCAGAGGTAAATCTAGAAGGGGAATGTCATATGACCCTTGGGTAAAGGTGGGTTACGGATCCCTTTGACTGTTTGAAATGGAAGGAGAAATCAGATTAATTATTGTGTTTGAAAATATATCTAGTAGTATAATATTGTTTTCTATGATTAATTTTAGTGAAATTATAGTATTTTCATTAATTACTGAAGATATTTTATGTAATATAACATATGACTAAATGTTATATCCAAATTGTAATACTGTTATAATAAGATTGGTTATTGTGTTGTTTGGAAATATATGTAGTAGTATAATATTGTTTTCCATAATTAATTTTGATGAAAATATAGTATTTTCATTAATTACTAATGATATTTTATGTAAGAAAAATACCATAGGATATCACTAACAACGTTTATGTCACAAATATAGATTTTAAGGATCAAAATGACCAAAATATTTCATTAAAGAGGTAAATATACAATATATTCATAGGGTTAACTAATTCAAAACTTAAGGTTTAGAGTTAAGGGTTGGAGATTTGAGATTGAGATTTAAAATTTTATAAAATAAAAAATAGGGAATTTGCACTAGATAACAAATAAAGGGATATAAATTAGCTAACAGGTAATGGTACTGTATAAATTGTGGTAATACCAAGCGTGCCCCTAATATACGACCTGTTACACGTTACACGTGAGTTGAACACACTGTTTATTACCACAAATGCAAAGAACTGAAGAGAGAAAGAGAGAGAGAGAGAGAGTGTGATAATAATGCAAAGAATCAAGAATGCTCAACTACTATTTTTCTTTCCTGCAAAAATCCAAAGCGCTTAGATATATTTTATATGTTAAAAGATCGTCTCGTTTTAAAAAGTTAAACTCATTCTCTAGTTGTGTCTAAAATTTATAGAATTTATAACCGGTTATAGATCTGATGTTTCGGTTTTATAGAATTTATAACCGGTTACTGATTCCAATATGAACTTCATGCAACATATGTGTCTAATATAGGATCGCAATAAATTATTGCTCCTAAATCCGGTTTCAATATGTATGTACGCCAACTATGTCAAATTATAACCGGCTGCCCCTAATATATGACCTGTTACACGTTACACGTGAGCTGAACACACTGTTAATTACCACAAATGCAAAGAACTGAGGAGAGAAAGAGAGAGAGAGAGAGTGTGATAATAATGCAAAGAATCAAGAATGTTCAACTACTATTTTTCTTTCCTGCAAAAACCCAAAGCGCTTAGATACATTTTATATGTTAAAAGATCATCTCGTTCTAAAAAGTTAAACTCATTCTCTAGTTGTGTCTAAAGTTTATAGAATTTATAACCGGTTATAGGTCTGATGTTTCGGTTTTATAGAATTTATAACCGGTTACTGATTCCAATATGAACTTCATGCAACATATGTGTCTAATATAGGATCGCAATAAATTATTGCTCCTAAATCCGGTTTCAATATTTATGTATGCCAACTATGTCAAATTATAACCGGTTGCTCCTAATATACGACCTGTTACACGTTACACGTGAGCTGAACACACTGTTAATTATCACAAATGCAAAGAACTAAGGAGAGAACGAGAGAGAGAGAGAGAGAGAGTGTGATAATAATGCAAAGAATCAAGAATGTTCAACTACTATTTTTCTTTCCTGCAAAAACCCAAAGCGCTTAGATACATTTTATATGTTAAAAGATCGTCTCGTTCTAAAAAGTTAAACTCATTCTATAGTTGTGTCTAAAATTTATAGAATTTATAATCGGTTATAGATCTGATGTTTCGGTTTTATAGAATTTATAACCGGTTACTGATTCCAATATGAGCTTCATGCAACATATGTGTCTAATATAGGATCGCAATAAATTATTGCTCCTAAATCCGGTTTCAATATGTATGTACGTCAACTATGTCAAATTATAACCGGTTTTCTACATATATTGATCTTCCTCTCCACTTGCAATCAAAATACATTTTGTTCTTCAACCCCGGTAACAGGTAAACATTTTCGTCTCAGTTCGAGGAGAATATTGGCAGCACTAGGGCTGGGAAAATAAACCGAACCCGAAAACCCGAACCGAACCCGACCCGATAAAAATGAATCCGAACCGATCCGAACCCGACATAAATACCGAATGGATCTTGTTTTATGGTATTTTGGGTTATGAGTATTATCCGAACCGAACCCGAACCTAAATGGATACCCGATAGAACCCGAAACATTCAAAATTTCCAAAAATAACTTGTACCAAACATGATCTCAATTCCTAATATGTATTAAAAATATATTGAACATTTAAAATAATTATCTATTATATGAAGATTGATGATTGAATGTGGCGGTTGAAGGTTGAAGTTTTTAGATTTGGATTTTGTTTTCATTTCATAATGTTTTTCATTTCATGAGAACTTGGTTTTCGTTTTATTTTTTCATTTATTTGGTTTTCTTTCGATCAATAACTATGTTTACCTTTTACTTGATTTTGAATGATCACATTTGAAGTTTCTTTCTTTTTTTGAACCGAATTTATTTATGTTTTGATTACAAAATATGTACAAATCAAGTATTTTAAAACCAAATAACCAATTTTACTTACTTTTTGGTTACAAAGTAGATATAAATCAAGTACATTTAAACTGAAGAACCGATTGGAACCCGAACCCGAAAGTACAGCGGGTTGTACCGGTTCTTTAAAGATTTACTAAACCCGACCCGAACCCGATAGAACCCGAACCGGTCTCGAACCGAATTTTCATATAATCCGAATGGGGCTGATTTTGATAAACCCGAAAAACCAAAACCCGATTGGACTAAACCGAAAACCGATTGGGACCCCGAATGCCCAGGCCTAGGCAGCACAGCACAATTGTTACATGGTTATGCAAATATTTAAAAATAATACATAGATCTGCAATTACCACAAGAAATTTGTATATTCAGCTAAATATGCCTAAAAATAAATATTAAAAATTTAAAATTTGAAAATAAAAACTTAAAAAAGAATTACAAAAAGAAATTTTGAAAAAAGACGATATAACATATAAACCCTTCAACAAATCAAGAACAGCAAGAACAACAAGAAAGACGATAAAGGCTTAGCTAGTATACGAAAATGGTCGTGTTTTTTTTCCGGTCAAGTGAGAGGTTAATTGTCTTATACTGTTCTTTGATCGAAAGAGGTCAATTGGCTTCTACTGATATTTGACCGAGAGAAGTAAAGGTTGTTGCCTAATTTATTTGAAATTAAATCACAGTAAATCAGTAAATTAAACAAGGAGAATCTGTTGGTATTTGTCTTAGTAACTCTTATTAAATTTATGTCCATATCTATTTTATACACATTTTGAAAACTTAGGAAACTTTTTTATTTGTTCAACAACCAAAGAACTTTTTACTCAATAAAAGGGCAATCTCACAAATCAGAAACGATTCACCAACTTTCTTTTCTTTTTGTAGCTCTCAGTATAACAAAATGAATAAGTTTATGAAATTATTCTCAATTTTCTTGTTCATCCAAATCCAAATAGCCTTGTCTCAACCAAATCTTATACAACAACTCTGCAAAAGAAACCGTTATCAACCCCTATGCGTCTCTACTCTCAATCTTGATCCTAGAAGCAAAACTTCAGATCTCCAAGGTAAGATCATAAATCATTGTGACATAATAACTTGATTAATAATAATATTTTCTGTAAACATATCTGACTAGATGGTTATGATATTTGACATATGATCACATGAACTTTGTCATCGTCTGCTATTCCCTCGTGCATACTTATATGTTTTAAATTTGATTTACTTTTCATGCATTAGGGCTTGCGTCGATCTCTATCGATGCGACGACAAAGAAAACGAACGATACGTTAACTTATCTCATCTCCGAGTTACGGCGCACTGGAGGAGATCGCACAGCTTTTGAGAAGTACGGAACTTGCGTTGATCAGGATTACGGTGCGTCTACTGGTAGGTATTTGCCGGGGGCTTTGGCTAATCTACAGGCTAAGAAGTACTCTGCTGCGATAGCTAACTTGCAAGACGTTGTGAGGGCGTCAGGTGATTGTGAGAACCAGTTCGCCGGAAGTTCTCCATTACCGGTGAGCCAACGTAACAAAGCCGTTCATGATATTGCCGATATGACTACTGACATCATCAAAACTTTTGTCTAGTATTTTTTTTTTGCTATAAACGTTGCAAAAATTTAGAGGCAAAATTAAAAAGAAAAATCAATAAAAGCGAATAAGATTATGCAGTTTCCAGTTTATATTCATCATAGTTTTGATTTAATTAAACGTTTTTTAAGTGACAAAAAATATTATAAAGAAAAAAAAATTGGAAAGTTAAACGACCTGAGTTACAAAAATAATACTAATCACTCGTGGTTACGCAAATATGGAACTATGTTTTATACTTCATTAGAATGACCGCAGCTCCATTTAAAGATTAGCATGAACTTTTTCATAGGTTTAAAATACCCAAAATTAATTAAAGAAATGTTATATTGGTGGGCAATGTATCCAAGTCAGGCTGAGGTTCAATGGCACAAATTAGTTTGGTTTCCTCAGGGTGTTCCTCGTTACAGTTTTATTACTTGGCTGGCTGTGAAGGACAGGCTTGCAACAGGTCACAGAACGCGTCAATGGAGCCAACCGCAGGTCTGTATCTACTGTGGTGAGCCGGGTGAGACCCATGATCACCTATTCTTTGCATGTCCATTTACATTCACTCTCTGGCTAAAAGTGGTGGGGAACCTTTTTGGCATAGACCCTGACCCGGACTGGAACATCACTATAGCACGCTTGTTGACAGGAAGCTATGATAATCACACTTTCATCCTTTTGAGGCTGGTACTACAGGTCACAATATATTTCATTTGGAGGGAGCGTAATAATCGCGAGGCACAATGGTAGTGTGAAGTCGGTGGATCAGGTTGCTATAGGGTGATCGACAAAACTGTGAGAAACAGAATCACATCTCTAAACTACCATTTCAAGCCAAAGCTCCAAGGACTGATGTGTAGATGGTTCAGTGCCCATTGAACTTTGGATTTTGCAGTTCATTAGCATTAGAGTTATTATAGGAGCCAATTTTTTGTACATATAATTCTTTTACAAGTTGATCAATAAATTTCACATTTCATAAAAAAACGTATCCAAGAGTCAAGAGGGTTGTTAAGGAACACAATGAGCAAGGATCTGTTACCGCTAATGACGTTTAGGCCTTCTAAACGCTAATTCTAACCTCAAACCGAGAATAAAGCATATAATCATCTAATGGTAATGTGCTTATGAGAGTTTCTAATGGATTTTGTTGTTTCGCTCTTTTATGTTTCTTGAGACAGCTTCAAACAAGTTTAAGTGTTTAGTTTCTCATTCTCGATTTGGTACGCTTGATGAAGTGACATTGTCATACAAATCCCATGTCCCAAAACACTGAAAGATCTACAAACAGCTCTCTAACCTCATCAAACGTTAACTGTTGTTCGGTTTTCTCTCAAGTCTTTATTTGACTGGCCATGTCCTTGTCCTTGTTCTTGTTCATCATCTCCATCTTCTTCCCCTTCCCCTTCTTCATCTTCATACACCACCATAACAACATTACCATCCTCATCTACTTCATACTCTACATCATCCCCTTCTTCCTCTTCTTCAAACTCCTCTTCCTCGTCATCATCATCAAAGTCGTCATCCTCGTCCATACTTGCACGAACCGAGTGAAACTCGGGAGGGGGAGGGCAGTCCTCTGTAATAGCCTCATCACGTTTCATCACAAGATGCCTAATCACCCTCTCATCACCATCCAACATCCCTTTGAACTCGTTCAAGTGTTTCGCTTCCATCTCAAAGTTCATCAGTATATAATGTGCATTCTCCGCCTTCTGTATCTTATAGGCCAGTCTACGCATTCCCCAGTCACTAAACCTCCACACTTTCCCCTTCTTCTCCTTCAGAAACTCTGAATATCATCAAAGAACAAAAAAAATATAAATATAACTAAAGGAACCTACATGAACAAAGGAGAAAACTTTTTGTGCACCTTGAACTTTCTCATTGACGCTTTTGACCTCCTCTGCATGTTTCTCATGAATCAAGTAAACCACCTCATAGTGTCTCACTACACAAACATAGGTTATAAATTATCAAACCGGTTGAAACAATGAGATTAGATTAAACCGGGTTTAAAGAAGAAGAAGTTGAACTTACTTCTTTCTTCATTCAAGTCGCTCTGAAGCTGAAGATCAAGAAACTCGTATAGCTCCTCTGTTTTCAAACAACAAGTAAGAAACAGAGTCCAAGAGGCAGATAGTTTTAGAACAAGGAAAGTCACTTACTTTCTTCATCATCAGCGAACTCAGGGAGAAGATCACCTTCCTCATCAACCTTCTTCTACAGAACCCAATTCATACAAAAAAAAAAGGACAAAACTTTCAGCATCAATGGTTGGCCCAGAAACAGAGGATTACAGTAACTTTGAGCTAATCGAGAGAGAAAGGGAACCTCTTTGAGAAGAATGGATTCGGGAAACGGACCGGTGGCTTCGTCAGGTCTAGCGGAGAAGCTGTGATTGTCATCTTTCTTGCTTTTCTTCTTCTTCGCGGCGGCGACCAAAGGAAGGGACTTTGATCCTCTGCGGCCGAGACTAGGTATGAAGCACACGCGGGGAGAGTTGATGAACGAATCTCGGCCGTCTATTCTGGGACCGAGAGATACTAGAGACGAAGACGAGTGCAGGATTGACTCCATTGGAGGAATGAGATGGAGAAGACGGAGGAGGGTTTCAGCGGAAGAGTTGGGTTTTGGATAAGAAATGCTCCACTCAAGTGTTTCAGTTTGACCCCTGATGTTATCTATAATTGCCAAATTCGCCCCATTTGTTTTTTTTCTAAACTCAATTCGACCTATTTAGTTTCATACGGTTAGATTTTTTTTTTTTCCAAATTAATCTTCCTCCAAATTATCTCTGTCTAGGCATCTCCAATGATACTCTATTTTTTCCTTTATAATTTACACAAAAATAGAGAAACTCTAGTATAGTATATAATAAAGTAAAAAAGTGACATTTCTCTATATTTTACTCTATAATAGAGTAACTTTATTATAAAGTAACACCATTGAAGCAAAAGTTACACTATATTAGAGTTTCTATATTTTTGTGTAAATTATGGAGGAAAGAACAGAGTATCCTTGGAATTGGTCTCACCCAAATTCCCACATTCGAAATCATATTCTTTTATTCTTTCCCTACAAAGAGGAATCAACTTAGAACTTTAGATTAAAATTATTAGACGATAAAATCTTGTAAAATGAGCAAATGGATCAGACTTGAATAACTATAATAGACAAACTATATAACTGGAATGTTTTTGGGGGCAATTGGAAAATTAAAACATTATCAAAATTCAGTTGAAATATTTTATGCAATTTCTTTTATAGTATTAGTATTTTTTTTGAAGCACGACATATTTTATTCATATATGATAGAGATGCAAACTAATAAATGATGTGGGACTATAACATAATTTTTTTATAGAAAACAGCAATAAAAGATAGAGATGAAAAAACAAGTTTAATAACATGTGAAAAGATATTTTTTTGAAAGTACAACACGAGTAAAGTCACAAAAAGGTAGCTTTTATTAAACTTTTGTGACTTTTGTAAAAGCCATTTTTTATCCAATCAAGTTTTTAGCTTTTAGTTTTTGTTTTTGTAAAAACTATTTCACTTGCCAATCAAGTTTTTTAACAAATAGATTCCCTAAAATTTAGGAAAACTAGTTTTTCAAAATTTCAACCAATTTGTGAAGAAAAGCCAAAAACCAACTTTTGTAGGTTTTCAATACAAAAATGAATTTTGTTTATTTTGTATAAAATACTATATTTTAATTAATTAATAATTAAGTAAATAATGTTTTCATAAAGATAAAATTCCCAAACAATTTTTTTTTATCATTTAACATTGATGTAAGATAATTTATGTGTTTCATATATGTAAATAAATATAGATAATTGTAGTATTAGTTGTAACCAATTACTTATTAATATCTATAAATAAATTATTGAATAATTTTATAATACATACTAAACAACAACTAAAAATTATAAATTTAAAATATTTTATTAATACAATATATTATATTAATTTGAAAAAATAGCCATTCAAGTTCTAAAAAACGAAAAATATTTTATGTAATAAAATTTATAAATATTTTCAAAATTTTAAAATATTTTAATTTTAATAATTTATAGATATTTTATTAATTATATTTAAGTATAATAAAAATAAAATAATTTAAAACATGGTAATGTTTTTATTTTAAATAACAGCCACTATATTTTGATAAATTTTAATGGCAATTTTTTAAAAAAATATTATTTTAAAATAATGTATTGCTTGTTTTATAAAAAAAACTAAGAATACAGCAAAACCAAAATTTAAAAACCAAAAACCAAAAACTGAAAATCAAAAACCAAAATCTAAAAGTTAAAAACCAAAAACCAAAATCTAAAACCAAAATCTAAAAACCAAAAACTAAAACCAAAAACTAATGGAAACAATCATCACCTTAGGCGTTGATTGTTTGCAGTTTCTACATTGGTTTTTGGTTTTTGTTTTTCAAAATCTACATTTTTGTCCAATCAAGATTTCTAAAAAAGTGATTCCCTACAATTTAGGGAAACTAAAACTTATATTATTGCCAATCAAGATTTTAACAAAGGAGATTTCCTAAAAAATAGGGAAACTAGATTTCAGATGTTTAACTAACTTTTCGATGAAAAACCAAAATCCTTGTTTTGTTGGCTTTTGAAGATATGCACGAGTACTACTTTTTGGTAAATATATAAATACAATATATTAACACTACTTAGATGTATATGTTTGTTAAACTCTACACTCTTTTCTTACATATTTTATTGTATTATTTTTATATTAAAAAAATTTAATCAGTAGGAAAATATTTCTTTTTTACAAAAATTCAATAATTAAAAAACAATTTAATATATTTTTCAAATAACAGACATAATATTTTAATACATTTTAATAATAAAATATAAACTTTTACATAGTTTATTTATGATTTATTTTATTGCTATAAAATTCATAAAACTGAAAAATAATTCAAAAAAAATCAAAATCAAATTAAACATAAATATAAAAATAAAAATCTAAAAACTAATAACTAAAAATAAAAACTCTGAAAACCATTTTGTGTTGATTCTTTTTAGATTTTCTCAATCATAGTATTTTGATATATTTTAATGATAATTTTAAAATTTTATTGATATTTTCTACGTTTTAATATAAATTTCAATAATTTTATTAGTATTTTTTTTGTATTGTCTTAAAATAAATCATCTCATTTTATAAAAACAAAACAGTAATTTCGAAAAATAAATTTTAACCTAAAATACACAAATCAAAAACCAAAAACTAAAACTAAAAACTAAAAACGAAAATCAAAATCAAAATCTAAAAACTAAAACTAGAAACTAAAATCAAAAACTAAAATCTAAAAGCCAGAAACTAAAACCAAAAACTAGTGAAACAATCATCACCTTAGTTTCATAGATTTCCCACTTTGTTCCTTAGCTTGAAACGGAATGTTTAACGGAATGTTTAAGGTGATGATTGTTTCTGGTTTTTGTTTTAGTTTCTGGTTTTTGTTTTCTCAAAAACTATTTTTTCTCCAATCAAGTTTTAGATTTTAGTTTTAGTGTTTGTAAAAACCATTTGATTTGCCAATCAAGTTTTTTAACAAATAGATTCCCTAAAATTTAGGGAAACTAGTTTTTCAAAGTTTTAAACAACTTATGAATAAAAACCAAAAACCAACTTTTGTGGGTTTTTAAAGGAAAAAACGAATTTGTTTCTTTTTGTACATAAAATATCATTTAAATAATAATGTAAAATAATTATTTGTATTTTATATCTGTAAAATAATTTAGGTATTTATATATAGTATAAGTAATTGCAAAGAATTAGTTATCTATTTCTATAAATAAAATTATTGAATAATTATAACAATTATTAGACACATTCAAAATAACTAAAATTATAAAAAATAGAAAATGTTTTAGTAACTAAAAATATTATAGTAATTTAAGAAAAATAGCAATTCAAGATTAAAAAAATAAAAGTAATTTATAAAGAAAATTTATACATAGTTTCAAAATTTTAATATTTTAATTTTGCATAATTTATAGATATTTTTATTTTTTGTTCTAATATAATACTTAAAATAAAATAATTTTAAAACATTTTAATGTATTTTTATTTTTAATTAAAAATCACTGTTTTTGATAGATTTTGTTTGTAATTTCTATATATTTTATTGCTATTTTTTGCTTAAAGAATGTCTCAATCATCTTTTAAAAAACTAAAAATACTGCAAAATTAAAAACCAAAACCAAAAGCTAGAAACCAAAATCAAAAACTGAAAACCAAAACAAAAACTTAAAAATCAAAAACCAAAATCTAAAAACTAAAACCAAAATCTAAAAACCAAAAACTAAAACTAAAAACTAGTTCAAACAATCAACACCTAAATCTCACACAAGGATTATTCTCTTGTATCAAAAATTGCATGTTTAAAAGACTGCTTAAGTTTCTTCAGTTCCTAAATATAAATGTTTTACATAATTTTGATATTCTAATATATAAGATGTTTTCATTTTTCTAGGTAATTTTTACTTTATTAAAAAATGTGTATCCAGTCATATTTTAATAGTCTATTTTATAATTGGTTGAATACCATTAGTTTTATAGTTTTAATGATATTTTCTTAATAAAAAGTTGTTTTCTTAATATGTGTGTTTCTACATAAACATATTATATTTTTGAGAACAGAGAGAGTATATATATATCTTATGTTTCGAGTTAGAGTTCTTTTTAATTATGTGTGAGCTTTACCATGCATGAACCGGAGGTCATCTCTGCAATAAGCGTCAAGGAAACGAAAGTGACACCCATAGCCAAAGCCAAACGAGTTCCTAGGAAATGAAAGTGACACCATGCCTAAAGCAAAGCATATCGGACTACTCCTGATGATGTTGCTTTAAATGTCCCAAAGCTTTCTATCTTTTCTTTTCCTTTTTCTTGGACAACCCTAAAGGATGTAATAAATTGAACGCATATTTAAGTTTTAATTCTATTTTGATTCTCAAAACCAGAGTAAATGCAATTCTTTTGTAGTTCATTTTATCTTTTAAGCATCTATACTTATTTTATCTATCGGTGATATACTGTTATTATCTAATATATATACATTACATATTAGAATACACACAACTATTCTTCTACATCCAATAATGTTTTTCCTTGTATCACAAGAAACATGTTTTCCATACAGTTTTTTTTGTTAATTAGGAAGAGTTTAGACCTGGCTTAGGAGCAAGCTTTGTTGACACCAATGATACGGCGTAAAGCACTGCGTCCACCATATTTCGAACTAAGAGCACAACATCAAGCAATGCATGTACTTCACCATTAACCTACCATGTCACTTGGATATTTCCTCAATATTTCTCGTTCGTTATTGGTCACTCCTTTGTCTTAATATCTTTTCTCCGACTGACAAAGTCAACAAAGGCACTAGTGTACCAACTCTGCTCAACACCGTCAAAACTTTACAAACACGTCTATATCGCTTCGCTGAACTCTGACCTAAAACCGTTCACCCTCGACTTACACGGTCTAGTCGGTATGGTCATCCAAAAGACTTCGTTGGGGTACAAGAACCTAAAGATGACAAAAAGGCTTAGCGAGAAACACCACTGATCCAAACCTCCAGATTCCATATAGGTCTTGCGCGACAGGTTATGAGTTATCGATCCATCAAAGCCCTCGAGGGAGCTAAAGACTTTTGTGAGCTCTGAGGAGAATACCTGTTAGCAAGTAAGATAGCTTTTAACGCATTTGATAGTATAACTATATAGCGAAGCCATGCATGAAGGCCAGACAATGCCAGTTTACGTGTATCCACGCAATTTGATGTTTGAAAAAATGTGTAACATTGAATAAGGTTTTCTCCAGACCTTTAGACGTTTTGATTCTATGGCAAAAAACTATTAAATGTCATTGACTCTGGTCTAATGACCTAAAAGCCAATGGATGCATACACACGCATAGTCACATTATAATATCTTATATCTTTTTTCTTTTTTTTTGTCATTTCAAACAATAACTTACTTGAATATTTGAACCAAATACAAGGTGTCCAAAAAAACCAACACCACAAAAAGGCATAAAGTATAAAGCTACCAATAGGAGCATAAACCACTCAAAACAGTGTAGAAAGATAACACGGCACAGGGAAGATAAGCCGATGTAAAGCCTGGAGGCTTCAAGCAATCTTCCTCGCTTCAGGCTTAGGCTAAAGCTTCCTGCTGAATTCTAGACTCCAACCATGCTGGACCCTTGTTCCCCACGTAAGACTGTAATCTATGATCCCTTGTGACACTTCCTGCAATCTCCAAGGCTACATAGTTATTTCTCTATCTTTTATTAGAACTTGTGGTCTAACCAAGAATCATAAACAGCAACAATCCTGTCCAAGAACTTTTATTAATAATTCTAGTGGATATAATAAACCGCAAGCATCTATAAATACTTTACCAAAAAGAACCAAAGATGGCAACAAATATGATGAACAAGTACGTACTTGTACTATCTTGTCTGATCTTTTTTGTAATGATTGGTTCCTTAAACGCAAAACCTGCAGACATAAAAGCAATTTGCGGGAAAGCAAAAAACGCATCCTTCTGCACAAACTACATGAAATCAAACCCAAAGACATCAGGTGCTGATATCAAAACGCTTGCAACGATCACATTAGACTCTGCACAAACAAGCGCATCAGGAGCTATGAACAAGATTACACCTATTGCCGATGAAGAACCTAAACGCGCTTTGAGGAGTGGATACGTCTTGTGCGTGCAGAGTTACAGGAGTACAATCAGATATCTCGGTGAAGCTAAGAAGAGCCTAGCGTCAGGAGATGTCCGAGGGCAGAACATCAATGTTTCAGACTCTATGAGATCATCTACATACTGTCAAGATGAAATGTTGAAAGTCAAAGGTGATCCGTCGGTTGTGAAGGACGGTGGTGATTTTCAGAATATTTGTAGCATTGTTCTTGTCATCTCCAAGATGATGATGTGATAAAAAAAAGGGCTACATGAAACAGTTATACATGTATGTTACATATACACAGTCAATAATTAACCTATAGTTTCTTCCCTATTTATTTTTACATAGTTCACCATATCGGCCCTGTTCATTTACGTATCGCGCAACCTGCGACCTGCGACTGATTGCAGGTCGCAGCCTCGCAGGTTGTTGTTCGTTTTGATGTCGCGCGACTGATCACGCGACCAGTCGCGGGCGGACCATTCAAGTCGCCGAAAAAAACAGCGACTAAAAATTAAGAAAATTTTGATCGCGCGACTGGTCGCAAGTCGCAGGTCACGTGACACGTAAACGAACATAGTTTTAGTCGTAAGTTTAACTGCAGGTCGCAAGTCGCATGATACGTAAACGAACGTAATCTTAGTCGCAGGTCGCGCGACACGTAAACGAACATGGCCATCACCATTAACAAGATATTAAGAGACCACAAAAGTTACTCAAAATCATAAAAGAAAACAAGCAAACCCTCACGATCGTTTACACACTTGGTCTGATACAACAACAAAACAAAAAAAGAGATTGACAGAAATAATGCAGGCCATTACATCAAAAGGGAAACATACTTTATTGCAACAAAAGATCACAAGATGATGAATTTAAACAGAGGTAGGCTTGTAGTCTATGACCAGCACTTTATCCAAGCTGCCTAGGAACATGTTGGCGAACTCAACGTGAATAGGATGAGCAACGTACTCAGCTACAGCTTCTTTGCTATCAAAAGTGGATTCAAAGATGTGTGTGAAACCTTGATGCAGATTCTCTATGCTCACATCTTTTCCCCTACAAAATTATTATTATTTTTTATTACATGACTTTAAGTTTAAGACAGAACTAAAACCATTTTTTCTCGGGTTATTAGGGAGTTTCTTAACCAGGGGATCCCACAAAAACCGATCACAAGGACAGATCTAGATTGGGTTTTTGCACTGTTTATGGGCCCCATCGACACGTAGCGGTACGTCATGTCATTAGTTCGTTTTTAAATTTTTTTTTTTTTGTTTTTCAGACCCAAAAAACCGTGAAACTAAAAAAAAAATTCAGTAAAAACAAGAGAAGCATATTCTAACAAGATTCAATCAGTTTGGTTTTATTTCTTTGCTATTAACTTTATCCAAAATCATACTTGGTTAGATGATCAAATTAAGCAAATTATATAACCGTAGAGTTGCAATTCAGATCTAGATTTTGGGATAAATCGTGCGCTCATGACAGTAATCCCAATGACAATCAGATACAAAATTAGCAGAAATGCAAGAGAAGAGATTTAATTTTACCAGTGGAAAGCTTTCATAGGTTCGATGAGATTGACGAGATTCGCGTAGCCTTTGATAAGTTCATCGATCTTCTCTTGGGTTACGTCATCTTTGAACTTGGCAAGCAGAACGTGCTTCACTGGTCCCTTTGCTTCCTCCATTTTCTCCCTTTGCTCTCTCTCTCTCTCTCTCTCTCTCTCTATTATGTCGCAGTTAATATAAATGACGGTCGAGATCTGATCTACAAGAAGACTTTTTTTTAATAAAAACGTTGCTAAACAGTAAACACTAGCGTCGCATTATTATAAAAAAATATTCTTTGTTTTCAATTGGATTCAGATAATAATGTTGAGAACGGATTAATACCTGAAAAAAACATCAGGTTCAATTCCGCTCTGGTTCTATACGATTTGTTTGAATAATTTATGTTAATTAAGATAAATATTTTGGATAATTTAAAAATTTTAGAAAAATATTGGCCAGTTTGAATTTCTCAGATTAAATATCAAGTAGTTTGGTCGTACCCGGAATTATCTTTTTAGTTGTTCAAAAAAACAAATATCAGTTTGTCTGGATAATTTGTGATATTTCAGATATAAATATCAAGATGATTCATCTTTTTAAGACAATTTAATTTACAAATAAAATTTTATGATTTTTAGTTATTAATAATTAATATTTTAAGTATATCAACTATGTTTTAAAAATTTCATTACCACTTTTGCTTATTTGATTCTAGTTCTAGAGATATATAGTGTCCACTCAAATATTTACAAAATTTGTTTCGTTTTCAATTGATTTTTTTTTTTTAATCTTGATGACTTGTTTCGCTTATTTATTCTCCAGCCAAAATGTTCCGTTTTCTTTCCTTTGTATTATGAGTTGCACTCAAGATATATTTACCAACATCCTACAATATTAACAAAAACAAAGAAGACAAAGCATGCTTTCAATTCTTTTCTTCTAGGTAGGTCTTCTATCAAGCACCCTCCTCTTGTCTTCAATCTTTTTCTCCGAGTGATAAAACTCACAAAAGCTATTCAGCTCAGATCAAAGCCTGCTTCTGCGCTTATGGCGTACATCAATTTGGTCTCAAGTTGCTCTTTGCTGCATCATTCGACAAAAAAAAAAGATGTTTCATTTTCTTTCTCCAGATTGATTTATTTGAGACAAATGATGATGTGCAAAAATCAACGGAGATGATGTGTTCTGAGAGAGGACAAACCTTTGATAGGGTGGAAGCTTAAGAAGGTTCATACAAGTGGCTGATGTCGGTAGTCTATCAACTGCTTCATTACTCACGCTACCACCAGCCCTGAAACACACATGATTTATCTTTTATACATTGTGTTACTTCCCAAAGAAGTATGTTGAATCTGTGTAAGGTTACCTCTGTATACAGAATGCAGGTTCCAAGTACTTGAAACCGAGCAGTGGTCCTCTTGAACAACCCGTTACAAATCTGAAATTAAGGATGTTAGATGTTAGTTACCCTCTCAGTTCCGTTCAAGAACACACACAAAAGACTCCTATGGAGACTTGAGTAAAAAAGTGTTATAACTTGACTTACTTCAAGAACTTCTTCTGGTTTTCGGTTGAGAAGCTTTTCATTACTTCCCAGAACATATCAATCACATAATGTCCCTGTCGATAACGCAACAACGATGCAACCATATAACAATGTTTCAAACACACAATGGGCTATGGCATTTTGGATGACAAGGAAAGAATAACTCACAGCGTTGTAGCCTCCAGAATAATTGGTGTTCTCTCGCAAGTCGTCAATATCCAAACTATCAGCTGAACCAGATATGAGAACCTGTAAACCAAACCCCACAAACGGTAAGAAGCCTATAATGCTCTTTCAGGAAACAACTAACAAAGCTGTGGCATAACCATGTAAAGCATAGTTATCGATGGGCACCTGGAGCTCATGTTCATTGAACATGTCTATCCATTCTCTCGGAATGAGTTGCTGAAACCCCCTCAAGAAATGAGAACTCTGCTGGCGTATCTACAATACAAAAAATGGTATATGTAAAAAGCTATTATTTTGACAGGATGACCTGAATATATGATAAGATTCAGGTACCTGAAAGTTTAGCCGATGATTGGAAACCAGATGAATGAAAGTTATAACATTTTTATTTGTGACTCGCATGTCTTTGCCCCCTGGAAGTAGCTCTTCCTCTGTTCTCTCTCCATATTCATTGTTCAGAATAACAAAGTAAAGCTCCAAGTCTGATATATCGCCCTTATAACGCTGCAAGTTTCATAATATAACTGTGTTACATAAAAATGGTGGACAGAGCTCAAAAGAACATCCAGAAAACAACCAGGAACATGACTATGCATATAGCTATTTCTCGGTTCCACAAAACAACAGGAAAGAATGTTGAGAAAAACCAACCTTCAGAAATATAAGATGCCGATACAACTCAGGATCCAGAGAGGGCAGATCGTTCAAATAGTTGTACCTAGCCAACGAAAAAGTAGAAGCTTTACGACGTAATCACAAGCTCTAGCAGGGATTAACAAAAAAAATGAACTGACAGGAAGCTGAAGGGATCAAATTTATAGTACTTTTGTTTCAATTTGCTGAGGAAAAACGTTGCAAATGGTAAATCAACTAGAATCCCTTCAAACATAGCCTGCACCAAGATACAATACAGTTCATGAGTCTTATATAACAGATGGAAATCAACTTTAATAAAGAAGTTGGGGTATAATTGCATCAAGACAATTATACCCCAACTGTGCTATTTGCATGATGAAATACATGGCGAGAAGAACTAGTAAAAGAAAGATTGGTGACTTATACGACTTTCATACTCAAATATCATACTTTTGCGAGAAGACTGCCGAGAAAATGAAAGAACTGGAGATGCTGTCCATGTATCATTCCTGATCCAGGATTAGGATAAAGCATGTGATCAACGGTTTCCTGAAAGAAAGTATGTTGGAGATTTATAAAGAATTATAGATAGACTACATGCAAAAATGATGAAGTGTGGTAAATTATGAAATCCACAAAAACTTGAATGAGCAGAGCTACAGGCATACGGACCTTAAACAACCCATATTGCACATCAAAGGCTGCTAGGGTAATTTTCTCCATAAAGTCTTTGAAAATGCCACCACCATCAATACCGGCTTCCTCAACTCCGAGTTCATTGACAAACGTCACACGAATCTAAAGCGACACAGGAAAGACAATTTGCATTTTGCATTGTGAACCAGCAATTGCTTGAAGACAAGTATCTGGCAAGAGAGAGAACTTACTGGTCCTCGGAGATCATCCTCTGACAATGCACTCATTTGATTGTAAGCATCATCCAAGATGTGATCTCTTCGTATTCTAAACCGATTTCCAGCAAAAATTTCTTCAGATCCATGACTCTGCCTCGCCGTTGCTAATTGTGTCTACAAATGATATTCAGCCAATAAATGCAGCCGCAGCAAAGTAATCAGCGACAAGTACAAACATTTTTTCTCCCATTTAAAGAGATTACTCACGCAAGTATACGCTAATTAGCACACCTAGGTTCCTCAAATCCAACAAATGACAATCCATCACCAGATATACATGCCCTAACAACCACTCACTGTGAATATTTTGACTCTGCTTGTAAACGGAATCAGGAAAGGAGCCTGCATCAGTATGTAGCTGGCTCTTGTACCTTCCACTATAGCCTGGAGAAAGGGTTTTCAATGATAGGGGACAATTAAGACCAAATCATTCAAGTTAACTAAGACCAAACAGATAACAAAATGTAAGTGAAGTAGTCACCTGAGTGATAAAATATTCACTGACTGTATCAGCTTGAAAGTCGGTCGAGGAAGTGAATTGTTGCCGGTTGTTCCAATCTTGAAACTGCCAGATTTCATCAGCAAAGAGAATAAAATGAGCAATTACCTTCGCCAAGTTATACTGACTTACAGCGAATATATCTGTGAAGAGAAAACTGACCTGTGAAAGTAACTCAGCGATTACAACCCCAACCCTGTTCTGAATTAAGTCAACACGGTTTTTCTTTGAGAGGTCGTTGGAGACAGATATCCCAGAGTTATGTTGCGTAAGTGGATTCACCCACAGTAACTGCCATAAAGCCTGGAATAAACGCGCATACACAAAAAGAAGTGGAAAATTAAATGCATGGTCTATTAGATGCTATTAAATGCATGTCTTAAATTTTTTGTCGCGTGTCTTTCATATCTCCTAAAACTCATAGCATCAAAGTTACACGACTACTTGATGAATGCGTCAAAGAAAAACTTACTTGCTTGAGAATGATGATGAGCAACCTGTTATCTTGTAGCGATAGTGGCTTTCCTCGTTCGTAAAATTCCTCATTATCGACAATCGTAAGCATATGCCTGATCAGTGACAACAATGTTAAAACAGATTTAAGTATTAAACCACTTCACTTCAATTGATAGTCATACGAGAGATTGACTTTCATGTAATACTAAAGAAAATTTGCATTAAATCAAGCAAACCTTACTTATAAACAGGACAAAAGACAACCAGAGGTAATAGCCAACCCGGGGAATCCGCTGGAAGATAAGCTAGGACACTAGGCATGGATGACCACTTCTGGTTCTCATGGCATCGCTTCATATAATTCCACAACACAGCTACAAGCTCGGTTCTATAAGCCAAAACTGTCATTATTCGCTCAAGAGGGAGAATGTTGAATGCCGCATACAGAAAAGAACTGCCTGTGGCAATAGCTAGTGCTTCTTTATCTTCGTCATATGACTGCGTACCACCCGAAACTTGATGGAACAAAATATTTGTCTGCATAGTTGGAAATAAAATAAGTTACGTTAGAATTAAAGCGTCACTTGGTCCAAAGGAAGAATAGCACTCTATGTGGTATCATATGGCAGGGAATGGGTACATACTAACTGCAGAAGAAAACGTGAGTCTATAGCATTGGTAGTTATCTGCTGCTCCAAAGTCCTATTCAAGACTAATTCTTGTACATCGTCAATCAACATATCATCATCCTCTTCAGAAGAGCCTGAACCACGAAAAAGTACATTTCCATTTCAGAATAAGATCAAATTCATGAAGAACTACTACGAGCAGAATCGAAAAGGAACCTAAGAATAGCAAAACAATGCCATGCAAAAGAATAAAATGCCATACTATGTCTGCTTTCTCTTTCTGATGACTTAATAGGAGGAAGTGTCTCCAATAAGAAAGTTGCAACTGATGCAATGTCAATTGCCTGGTCAAGATAAAGAACGAAGACAAAACAGCATTAGACTCAAACAGATGTGGGAGCAAATTGTGTTTATAAACAAATAAACTGCACTAAGAAGTAAGAACCTACCATGTCCAATGAACATTCAGGCTGTGACAAGACCACGTTTGCAATTTCCAATGTATTACCAAGAAGACAAGCATTACCAGGAAATTCTGTGTTTGTATCTATTGGGAGAACATGGGTATCCTTTTGGATACATAAAGCCATCTGGTGAACGTAGTGTTGACTTAGACTTGGGTTAGCAAAGACCTGGACCATGAAACTATGAGTTTGCCAAAGTTTGAATGAATAGATGCTGGCAGGTGGGTAATATTTAGCTCAGTGTTAACATAAACTTGGGGAAAAAAAAAAGCTATCATTTTAGCCTAGATGATACTGAATTTGCTATGTTTAGTGTCTATCCGTGACTAAAAACATGAGTTGAGGAACTAACCACTTTCAAGTTTGGGAAGAGCTGCCATATAAAGGGTATGGTAAGGATCATAGATGAGAAACTCCAACGTGGATCAACAACAGGGCAGCAACATGGCTCACGGCCAACGTGTGGTACTACCAGAAACAATACACTTTCTAGTGAAAGGATGCTGCCGTTCATAGTCGGACTTCTTGAGCCTTCCTGCAAAAAACAATAATTTGCTTCAAAGGAGAGGTTGCCAACTAAGTAACATCAATCCGAAAATGTGCCGCAAATTAGAAGAACTAGGTGGTGGTGGTGGTGGATAATCATGGGGAGCTATTGGAAATTACCTTAGCCGTAGTCACAATTTCTCGGACCAGTTTGAATATGTTTCTTTTCTGTAGATGGCTAACTATTTTGCAAACCCAAGGCAGCTTAGGATCTAGCAACAACGACATCGCATCCATCAAGATAGCTGTTGAAATGGTAGCTTCTTCCGGAGTAACTAAGAGCTGATCCCTTAAACATTCCCTGCTTAAATCATAAGGATGTAGAACTAAAAATTCAATAACAGAACTGAAAAGCCATGAGATAAACAACAGTTGATCACAGTCTGATACCAGAAGGGCTATTTCTTGGATATGCTATACAAATGAGAGAGAGCCAAAACAAAAACTTACCTATTCTGATGTATAGCCTCGATGCAGGTAAATGCAAGTTTCTTTACTCTAAAATCCACCGTATTATGCTCAGTAGAGTAGTCCAAGCCAGAGAAAAGGCTTAGAATGTCCCCTGTAAAACGATGAGAATTTCAAAACCCATTAAGCAAGAACCCAGACATTATTGGGAAGAAAACTAGAGAAAAGATTGTTCTTAAAGGGAAAAATAAATAATATAATGTAAATCTGCGAAGATGTAAAACAGCAAACGGGAGAATTTAATTTAGGGTAAGGGGACATTCCTCACACAAAGTTCTAATATAACAGCTCATAAGATACACATGTTAAACAAGAGTAAAAAAAGCTATTAATAACTAATAAAGAAAAACGAAGACTCAGGCCATGCTTCCTCTTACACAAGAGTTGCCTAGAGAGTTAAAAGCAAACTGATCAACAAAAGAAACATGAATAAACATTGTAAAATACCACTGCTGTGGGCAAAATTTCGCAGTAGACGACACGTCTCCACAAGCATCACGAAATCTCCCGAGCTTTGCGCCTTGAAGAAAAACAGAAACTGAGGGAGGAAACTAGAAGCAGGCTCAAAGCAATGCCTGAATTGACAAAAAAAGAAAAGGTACTCAATAGGGTAAAAAGACAAAAAAAAGTAGTAACCACAGAACAATTACCTATCGACATTCTGGCAATTATCACCATAGGTTTCACAGAAGTCACGCCTCACCTTGGAGCGCACAATGGCCGTTGATCTTCTACCTCTAAAGAATTTCTAAAAAAAAAAAAAAAAAAACTAGTCAGCACGTAACCAACAACAAAAGGAGCATGAAACGTTGAAAAAGCTTTTAACTTTAGCCAAATAGAAATGTACCTTCGGTTTCTAATAAAACCTCAATGCTAATCAAACATTCATTCATCCAAAGGCATATGTTTGGTTCTACATTGCTTAGTCACACAGTCTCTGAATTGAAGAATTTTGACCTGAATTTTGAGGGCGGCGGAGTTGTGCTTCTTCTGCAGGAGACGACGATTACGCTCCATCCTGGTCTGCTCAAGAAGCTTGCGGGCATCTCCCTCCTTGGTGCTCCGGCCACCTAAATCGACACGCTTCCGAGTCGAAGGATCGCCGGAGAAAAACATGGTTTTGGAGCTAAAACCTTAGAATTAACAGTACGCGATTCCAGTGTACGCTTCGATGGAGCCTAGGGATGTGATCGGTGGATAGGCACTTGAGGTGAAGTTGAAACAGAGAGAGAGAGAGAGAGAGAGAGAGAGAGATGAGATGGATTTTGAACGATGGCGAGCTAAGAGGAATCTAGCAGAGAAATTTACTGGACGAAGCAAGCCGACTTGCTGAACAAACGAAAACTCTACATGAAGAAGACGAAAGCTTCTTGAGTCATACGACGTCGTTTTCGTATCTTTTGAAATGTAGTATAAAATTTAGGCTGGGCTGGGTTGGGTTAAGATTGGATTGGGCTGTGTTGGGCTGGGTCGGGTCGGAAAATCCTTTATGTTAGAAAATATATTTTTGGTTAGCTGGTTGCTCTTTTATTTTGTGAAGGTTATTTTATTGAAACATGGCTATGAATTTAAGGGATCGTAGAGTTCAAAGAAGCAGTTTTAGATAGAGAGACATACGCGTACATTCAGATATTAGCTTTTGAGGATATATGTTAAGAGCTAAATCATATTATTAGAGGCAAGAGCTATTATGACTTTAGAGTTCATACTAGTTTGAAAGAGATACTGTATATTAGGCCTGGGACTTTTATCCGAGATCCGGATTCGATTCGAGATTCGATCCGGATCTGATCCGAAAATTCGGATATCCAGAGGGGCCGAATCCAGATCCAGATATTTTGATTTTTTAGTTCGGATATCCGGATCCGTAAGTTTTATTAATAAATATTTCAGAAATAATAATATTTATATATAAAAACTAACTTTATTTAATATATTTTCATTTTTATAATAGTATATGTAAATTTTATGTAAATTTTATAATATTATACATAGAAATAATTAAAAACATTATATATTTTTTATTTTTAAATTATTTTTAATAATTATATATATATTAATATTACTTTTTATTTAATTTAAGGATTCAAATCCGGATCTGGATATCCGCCGGATATTACAATTTTTAGAAGGATATTTGGCACCCGAATATTCGAGAATCCTGGATCTGGATAAGGATAATAAAATTATGGATCCGTCGGATAAGATCCGTCTTAGGCCTACTGTATATGTATATCCACACCAATATTGGCCTTTTAATGTCATTATTAATAGAGCTCAGAGCTGAACAGTTTCTGAATAATGCGTAGGACCAGCTAGCTACCTGACCAAAGCCCATTAATCTTTTTGATATTTAATTAAAAGATTTGTATCATTCACGATATCTAGCCACCTATATTTTAGCACCGGCCCAGTTAAATTCCAAGTGAAACATAGGTTTTTATTTTTAAGTTAACTGAAGTTGCAAATTTTCTCAGTTTAGTACTTTTGGCTTGCAAATTTCCCATATACAAAGTTTCTCCTGGATTTTAGGAGCCTGTAAATAGTTAAGTCAAATTTTATTCTTTATACTTCATATATATTTATGATCTTCAGTTTTAAAAAAATAAAAATAAAAACAACTAAAAGCAGTAGAAGGTAACTCGGATTGTCACTGGTCATGCTTGGGCTATACCAAATTTTTGGTCGTTGAAACTTTTGATAAACGACCCGAGAGGCATTGCTTCATCAGAAATATGGAAGTACAAACAAATATTAACGAATAAAATGATTTCATTTATACCTTTCTGGTGGTTAAGTTGTGTGAGTTCAATTCATATAATAAGCATGGACACGCTCGCAAACAACATATTTAGCGTAAATATATATATATATCACACATGAGATGAGTAGTAACTAAATGTTAACAGCAACACAATAATCAAATAATTAGTTTCTAATAGTTAACGTATTAACAAACAAAGTGGGGAATCACATGGAAAGGATTAGAAGAAGGAAAGAAAACACTAAAGCAAAAAAAAAATGTGGAGAGAATAAAATAATGTAAGAAGATGAAAAGAATGGATGAGTGAGCCATGTTAAGATGGTACCCATTCTTAGTATAAAGTTTGAACATCCTGTCCCATCCTTCTTCTTCATGTCCCTTCCATTTATATACACGTTTATGTCTATGTGTATGTACGTAGTTATATAGGTGGTGCAATGATCATCATGATTCATGAGAAAAAACAAACCAAAAAGAGAAATTTATCTATGGGTATAGTATATGAAATCATTATGATTATTGGATTGTTAGGTATCGTGGGGACGTTGATTCACATTAGATGGATCGTTAGTTGGTCATGGTTAACTAGTTAAGTTACCAATGAAGAGTTTGGGTATTGGCAAAAAAGATTGGATCACCTAGTAGGGATATAAAAAGGAATATACTCGAGTTTTGTTGAGAAAACTCTATTCTTCTAAGGAAAATTAATTTAATATAGTAGCTACAAGCTCATGTAGTTCTGATATAGCGCAAAGATTACGTAGAGGTTGTTGCGTAAAGCCATCTCAAAAACTAAAAGATATGGAGTGGTTCACAATCGACCATAAAGAAAGGCATGGAAGAAGTAGTGCTGCTCGTGGGCGTTCTTCCCACTAGGATCAAAAGTTCTTCATCTTCCCATGGTCATTTCTTCTATGTTCTGATTTTAAAGCTATGTTTTTGTACTCTTGCAATTTGCTTTAATTCTCTTTCTGAACACTGTGGCTGAGCCATTTCTTGTAACTTTCTAGTATTCAATAGCAAACTCTTTCACAAAAAAAAAATTATTATATTATATATTATTTCATTTTAGAAACATGTACAAATTTTCGGCTCCAAATATTCCTAGTCGTTCAAAAAATAATTAGTTAAATAAACGATAATAGATTGTAATTGTAAGATTAGGGTATGGTTAACTAGTTGAGAGTGGGAAGTATGTTTGCTCTTAAATGAAAATTTGTTTTGATAAACAAACTTATTCTCTATATCAACACAAATTTTCATTTGAGAGGAAGCATATAGTATTTTGGTACTTTGTGAAAAGTCAATCTTGAAATATAGAGGGAATACATAACAAGCTTGCACCCAAATAAAAATTCCAAGAAAAAGATCATTTTATTATCTATGAAAAATTCTTCAAAACTTTTAATGCTATGTTTGTACCGTAGCGAATAAAGGAGTTAAACATGATATAAACCCTTATTTACATTTCATTGTCCACTTGCAGACACAATCATTTCGTGGTAGAATCGTACCTCCACCATAACATCAATTATTTGAATATTATCAACCTTTTATAAAACCAAAATGAAAATGCCCCGAATTCTGTTCTGTAAAGTCTCTTCAATTATTTAACATAATAATACAAGAAGATTGTATCAAGGGTGTGTGCCATAATTTTTAATGTCTGTGATTTGCTTCGTACTTAAACGAATATTTAATTTTTTTTGCTTTATTTCGAAAAATTACGGATATTCAAAAAATTTACGAATATTTATGAATATTTCATTCAATACAAATAAAATTTTAAAAAAATTATACGAGAATGTTTTCAAAAAATATCTTTTACATAATAAAAATAAAGATTAGTGAAACTATATGTTCTATAAATTTTAAAATTTATTTAATTTATTTTGTAATATTATAAAGATTTTATAGTTTTTTCTTAATTCAATATTTTTAAAAGTAACTTTAATAAAATTATATGCTAAATAATAATAATCAAAAATTATACATTTTAAATTATATACGTAATTTTAGATATATATCAATTTGTATAAAAAATATAGTAAAGCGGATATCCAAGTAATTTTTTTTAGTATTTGTGTTTTTTAACAAATATTAATTTTTAATATTTTTTTATTTCCAAAATTTACGAATATCTAAATTTTTTGGATCAAAACGAATCAAAATTTACCAATGCTCAGTCCTAGTTGTATCCAAATTTTCTAGAAGTCAGATATGGCAATGTTAAAACAAAAATTGGCATTTATGTAAGGGAACTGATTTTGACCAAAGACTTTTAATCTCTCCACCGTCCCACTACCATAATTAAAGGGGCCGCTGACAAAGTGAATCCAATTTATTTAGATGGAGAGTAATGGTTTACTGTCTACGTAAGTTACTCAATAATCAAAAAGAAAAAAAAAATTGACTTACTTTTTCTCGAATCTTAGCAACAAAAAATTAAATTCCAGTGTATAGTGACAGCGAGGGCAGCCACTTATAATACCGTCGCATTTTAAATAACAAATATTAGACATTAACTATTGGTAAGCCTTCGATTTTTAATCCGCGCAACCGCACGGGTATTTGGTTTATTTTTATTCATCAATTTTAAAATTAATTTATTTTTTAAAATATTTTTATATAAATTTGGTATTGATCCCCATCTTTAAAGAATATAATTGTTTTCAACAAAATTGTATATAATAAAAAACTCAAAATTATATAGATATTAAAGTAATTCATAAGAATTATGTGTTTTATGTTTTGAAATTTTTTTTTGTTTTAATTTAATTTTTATATAAAATATAAGTATGTACTACCAAAATAGGATAAATAATCTTTTAACTGGTTTTGCATTTATTAATAGTTTCAAAAAGAAAATTAAAACTATTAAGGAGGAATTTTATGTGTAACAGTATTTTAACAGGAAACTGAGGATTTATTTAATATTTTCATTTATTGTTTAAAAGTTATATTTAGTTGTTTATTATATTGAGTCTTGATTTATCAGGAAATTTAGGATTTATTTAATATTTTCATTTATTGTTTAAAGAATATTATATTAAAATCTTATACTATTTTGGTTGAATAAATTGAACTGAACTCATTAGATTTGATGTATATGAAAAACTCATCATTTTATATAAATAAATTGAACGAATTCATTATATTAAATGTATGTATGTTGATATAAAAAGGGGTAAAATGTATGTATGTTGATATGAGTAAAGGGTCTGTAGTTGTTTTGTAGAATTGTTATGTAAATATAAAAGAATTAAAAAAAAACAATTGAGGATGGATACGGTTACATATGATGTTGTATTTATTTAATAAAGTAGACGGTTACATATGATGTTAAGATTTTGTTATGTAAATATAAAAGATAATGTAACAATATTCTAGGGAGTGGTCCATTTTAAAATATCACATATGAGAAGAGTTGTGACTTCTCTTTTAATAGATAAGATTCAAATCAAGCTTAACAATTTCCGTATAAATTACATGTTAAGTGATCTGTTTTAGTTATATCAATATCATGCATGTGCTACTTCAGGCTAGACATTTTATCCGTTAAATTTGATTCGATTCGTTATTCGTTTCGATTCGATCCGAAAATTCTGGATATCCGTAAACTTTCGAAGCAAAGCTAATACTAAAAATCAATATCCGTTAAAATCAAAACAAATCATAAATATTAAATTTTTGGGAAGCGGATATCCGATCCTATCAGATCCGGTAATATATAAATACATGTATATATTGATTATATTTAAAAAAATTAATGTATAAAATTATATAATTATTATTCTAACATATTATTTAATAAATTCTATTCACATGATTATTTATATAAAAGTATTACATAAAAAGAAGAGAACATGTTTATGATAATTATAATTTTTTTCTTAAGTTTTTTGTTATTATAATTGTTAACTAAGTTAAAAAAATTACAAAATATGAAGATTCACTACTTCTTTTAATTTTTATCATATATATCATACAAAAAAATATTTTACAAAACAAATTTGTATCAAAATCTTAAGATTATTTGTATTAATCAAAAAATATGAGATATCTGTAAGTATTCGTAAATATCTGCAAATATCTATTTATTTTTTGGATATCCATTTTTCCGAATATCCGTATTTTTTCGAAGCAAAACAAATCGAAAAAATTAGATATCCGTGACATACGAAGCAAATCACAAATACCTCAAAAAACTCGGATATCCGATCCGTGCCCAGGCCTAGTGCTACTAACATTACACAGTAATTATATTCACTGATATCATAGTGTGTATTGAAATAAAAACAAACTAAAATTGATGATTTGACATTTTTCTAGTGTGATGTCTGCTCATGCCCAACTTCCAGCAAAATTAAATAACCCTAACCATAAAATTCTAATGATCGTGGTAAATAAAAGCACAGTGAATAGGCTAGGCGAATGCAGCCATCATGTGACCCTTACGGCCTTACCTAATGTCCTTGTTGTTATACCTATCTATCATTAAAACCCCAATTTAAAAAAAAAAATCTACAAGAAGAATATTATATATGTAGTTGTCCTATATATAAATAAATGATATGTATATATATATATATACACAATGTGTGTGTGAATGTGATAAATAGTCAAATATCATTTGCTTATAATTCATCTTAGATACATTCTTTGAAAGTTACTATGAATATTACATCGGTTTTATGATTCATATACTAAAATCAAAGACTAGTATCTCAAATAGCCTCAAAATCATTTATACGTACATAAACTGGATATATGGAGTAGTTGATTTGAAATGAAAGCTATCAACAAATCAACTGTATATTTTGTATCTTGATTCTTGAAAACGAGATATAAATATGTACAATTATGATATGAGACTGATCATAAGTCCTCACATGATATGTATTTATGAGGAATGGCAAAAAGATATGAGACAAAAGCAACATTTATTCTCGTATACAACACACAAGGGTGGTTCAGCTTTCCTCTATTCTCAGTTAAACCTACCCCTTTCTCTCTATTTGACTCCTCTAAAGATCAAACTAATCATTATGCGTGGTTCTTTTTGCCACTAAACACTGTAGTTTATTTTTCATACAGAACCAAATCTTTCCATATCAAAAAGGTTATATGGATTTTGGTGGCGGTTCTACTGGCATAAAGAAGTATTAACTAGGCGTTATTTATATTCATGTGACTACTTAATAGGAGAGAAAGTAATAGCATAATCTAACAACTAGGTAAACCGGTAAATGGAGCAATGGATCATAGCATTAAACATCTGTCAAGCCTTACATTTAAGCTGTACTCATATTTAGCATCTTTCAGCTACAAACGTTTTTTATTACTTCTTGATCATCTCTATGGATTATGAAAAACTTAGTAACCTATATTGACCCATCGGTCAACCGGTTTAACCACCACTAGGAAAGATTATTAATTTGTCAAACCACAAGTAGATACCAAGTTTATGTAGGATTTGCTAAAAGAGGTTTTAGTACAGAAAGTGAGAGCCCAACATAGTCACGAGTGAGAGAAACAGGCAATAAATGATTCTGAGGGAATATTTAATAAGATGAGTTCTTTGGTTTGGCTTTGGCCTTTGGGGGGTCAGTCAGACCCAAACAAACACAACATATAAAACAAAAGTAAATTCCTGTCCAAAGCCTTAAAAATAGAGAGTAAAGGCATAATTCTTTTTGCCAGTTTCCTTATTCATTGCCTTTTACCAGTTCCCATGATAGCGAGACATTTTTCACCTCCTGTACAACAATGTAACTAACACCAACAAAAGTTAAATAAGATAAGGTTAAGCTCTTTATTTGGAATTTATATCAACCATACATCAATGACCAACAAGAAGATGCAAACATTAGCTCAGGAGGGATAGACAAGATAGAAAAACTGATTCAAATGAACTAGGAGTAGAGATACACACATACTCAACACCAAAAAGAGATAGTAGAGAGTCTTTAAAAGGATAGAAGGTTGAGATACTTAGAAAGGGATGGGGTCTTACAAGGTCAAGAAAATGTCTTACAAGGTCAAGAAAATAGAATAATTCAATAGAACAGAAAAAAAAATTTAAAAAAAAAAAAACTAAGCTCAGGTAGGGATAACACCGGACTATTTCAATGAAGGAGTTTTAAAGAGAAACTGAATGTCTCCTCACAATGGACCCGACAGTCTCTATACATCATGATGGTTATGTTTTTGATATTGCCTGCAGACACACACAAAAAGAACTTATTACGTTTTACAATATTAGCTCTAAAAGTCCAAACCATATATAGTTTATCCAATGACATACACATATACAAGAAAGCGAGTATGGGCATAAATGTGCAATCTAACGTATGACCATAACTAAGAACTCATCTTCATGAACAGAAGGTAGCACTTTGAAAATTTAAAAAAAAAACGAAGGTAGCGAAAGTGTGTGGATAAATGCTTATGTCAATATGCATCTATAGATAATGTCTATTTTATTTACACATACATATATTATATATATGCATGTATAAAGATATATCTATCTATGTATTATATAATTTAGTACTTATAAGATTTATAAGATGTAAACTATGGCCAAACAGGACATATATAGAACTGACGAAACCCTAATTCTTCATATGACATATATCACACATATATAATATAGACATATTTATAGTTATATGATATGCATATCACCTCGAAGAAACTCATGTCTCACTTTTTCATCCATGAGAGATCTTCTCTCTGTTTGATTTCAGAGAGAGAAGTAGAAACAGAGAGATAGAGAGAGACTTGAGAAACGGTGAGATATATGAAGGAGAAGGTTGGTAGTGAAGGAGTTGAGCAAACCAGAAAAATAAATAAATAAATAAATAAAAGCCTTCGTGGGCCGGGCCCAACTGACCTTTGCAAGATCGTGGCGTTGTCATTAACCGGAAGGAGTTGTTTTTAGTGAAGTTAATGACGTCATTAGTTGCAATATTCAGGAGACAAGCATGCCCGAATACCTGACCGTTCTGCCCGGAGATGGTCCTCTTCTCTTTGACTCTGAGCTAGCAGTTTCTTTGGTTTTAATAAACCATCAATATCGATAAATTAATAACGTATTTTAATATTTTAATTTTTCATATATTAAATTACGTAACATAGATCGACTAGGCTTCCTAGCTAAACATTTGAGCAAATTAAGAGAATCTTGGTAAATGGAATTCCTCAATTCTATTGCAAAACACTATTGTTCAAATTTCAAAATAAATCATGTTTATACACAAAATTATTAGTAGTTTTTTTAAAGAAAAATTATTGAAAGCAAAACACTATAGTTCAAAATAAAAACTACTCCTTTTGTTTCATACTAAGTGACATTTTAAATTTGTGCAAACATACTAAGAAAACATTTAATTTTACATATTTTCTATATAAAAACATCATTATCCATACACCTAACCATATTTCAACCAATAGAAAAATAAACTGAAAAATAAAAATAAATTTTGTATTAAAATGCTAAAAAATACTTATTTGCAACGAAATTTTTTTCTACAACAACACTTAATATGAAACAGAGGGAGTATTAGTTTTTATATACTCTGTTAATATTCTTTAGAAAATGAGACGTGCCCATGTGCTTTGAATTATTTTATAAAAGTTCCTATTATGTTGTGTTTTGAAGATATTTTTTATTATTTCAAAATATTTTCCATCTACAATTCATTTTGAAAGAATTCTTTCAAAATGGGTAAAATGGTTAATGAAACAAAAAAAAATCAAAATTTGTTTCAGAGTCAAGGAATCAAAAGTCTGAGAATTGTGGGGAATAGAAACTTTGTGGGCGTGCGGAAGAATCACAGTCTTCTAAGATATAAAATGGTCAACGAACTTTAAAATACCTGAATGGGCCAGTTTCATATTACAATGAACTTCGAGTTCGGTTTCGGATCCTTGGAGAAAGATGCAATCAATAGGATTTTCCTAATCTTTCCTTCCCAAATTGAACAATGATTTTTTCGTAATGTCAAAGAGTTAAACTATGAAAATAGATGACGAGTGCCTAATCGAATTGATCAGGTCATCAAAAAGCGTTCCCCGGGCATGGTTAAGCTCGGCAGAGCTCAGACCTATATGACATGACCGATCAATAGAAATATTTCAACACTCTACATTTGTCATATATTCAATAACTTTCGGTTAGGTGTGGGTAAATTCACAAACAGAACATGGATCCGAATTTAACCGAAGACATATGTATCATATATATGTCATATGATATATATATTAGTACACACAACAATTTATTCAATTTTTCTAAAATTTTATGATATTACCTTTGGTACTTAACCATCACTTTTTATTTTATTTTTTGTTGTAGATTTTGAGAGTATAAATCAAATGATAAAATAGATTAAGCTTTTTACTTGTCTCAGCCACAAGTTGTTTTTAATTTCATACTCTAGATGTTCTCCGTTCTTTTTCTTTATTAGTTCTGAAACTCCTTTTAAATTTCACATTGTCGGTTTGTCACATTAAAACCACATTTAATTGTTATGCTTTAAGATTTGACTAGATTTGGACCCGCACAACCGTGCGGATACTAATTTTCATGTTTATATATATTTTACATAATTATAATATATTTTTAAAGTTACTCATATATTTAAATGTTTATATATAATTACTTTAAATATAACAATTTGATAGTTTTCGTGATGTAAGTTGATTAATTATGTCAAATCATCACATATATTTGGTATTTTTATTATATATATTTTAAATTTATTTTTTATTCAATTATTATAATCCTGATCCGTAATTCAAAGCGCTAGATTTCCTTTATCAATATTTTTTTTTTTTTTATTCATTTAAGATAATAACTATATATATATATATATAAGTTTAAGATAAGTTAATTTTATACATGAATTGTCTAATTTATTAATGTTAACCCGTTCTACCAACATATTATATTTCTAGCATAAATTTTTAATGTTTGTGAAAATAAAATATATTAATATATCAGTTTAAAATAATTTTATCATATTTAGTTAAATACAATGTTTTATTTTAAAATGATAGATATAACTATAAAATAGTAAAATTTGATATATTTTTTCATTTTATAAAAGATAACTGAGTATATATAGATTAATGTATAATAACATTAATTTCATTACTAATTAAAAATTAGTGAAAATATTTATATACAATTTTTGATAATTAAGATATTGTTATAATGTTTTTCAACACATCTGTTAAAAAAATATTTATATATATTTATATTTTAAATTAAAAGATATCAAATTCAAATAGTTAAAAAGTAGCTAAAAAGTTTTAAATGATGATTCAAATAAAAATATCACACATGAATCAAGGTGAGTTTGTTAACCAATCTGAGTTTTTAGGAGTCGATGTTATATAAAAAATGATATATTATTAATCCATATTATTAGTAATAAATGAATAATAATTGATTTCTAGTTAGGGTCCATTTTTAAAAAAAATCACATATGAATCAAGGTTGTGACTTCTATTTTAATATATAAGATAGGCAATTCTGTTTCATTATTTGGTTTTAGATTGTTACGGTTACTTCGAAACTTTAAGAAGTATTATGAACCGAACCGACCTAAAATTCTGTAAACGGTAAACCCCGAGTGGGACCTATAAAGCTAAACCCAAAAATTGGAAAATCCAAAAAATCCCAATCGAAACCAAACACCCACCCCTAATAAGAACGATAGTTTGCCCATATCAATCAGTCCGTCCCTCTTCTGTCCCTTCTCTTTGTACTATGTTTCAGAGATCATTCGTTTTATGACCAACATTTTTGTTAATTCTAGTGTTGTCCTCATAAAATAACAATACTTATGGATTTGACATCTTTCGGTTTTGTTATGAAACCACATAAAGAATAGTGCTAAACTTAGTTTTTAAAATACGCATAGGCTTTTGAATAGTAAAAATAACAGCCATTTAGAAGATCTACGGAATAAGACATACATTACCAAAAAAAGACATACATTACCAGCTTATTTTAATTTTTAAAGTAAACGTGTTAGAGCATCCACAACGCAGGGTTTATGCGAATCCTTAACTGCAGCATGTGAATAAAAAATTAATAAAAAAGTGTGATACTGAGAAGGAGCAGTCCGTAGAGAAGGGTTTAACGGATCGAATCCGTAGAGACGTGGCAACTTCGTATTGGACCGGTCGAAGGGTAAACGTGCATTCAGAAACAAAAATGAAATCATTTGCGAAGAAGAGAAAAAAAAAAGGAAAGACGACGGTTTATGCGATTCGATCTCCTCGAGCCATCAAGGTAAATCGAAGTCTTTCTACAACGGATTTGTGATATTTCTTGGGTTTCTTCTTCTTTATGTTCTTCTGTAGTGATTGGCTGTGGGGATTTTTGGGTTCTTGTCGATCTATTTCGGTATATCTTCTTCTATTTGTTTTAAATCGAATTGGGTTCAATGGATACGGTCCTAAACGATTTGGGGGTAAACGATTTGGGATAAAAAGGATTAGGGTTTCAAATCGAATTGGGTTCAATCGATATGGGTTTCAATCGATATGGGTTTCAATCGATTAGGAGGCTTTGATTATATTCTTCTCTTACATAATCTGCGATTAGGACCGCGTGATTATCTTCTTGTTTGCGAATGTGGCTCTGTGAAAATGTGATTGTGGCTTGTGAATATCTGCCTCTGTTACATTATATGAGTTTGTTTTTCTTCTTGTATGTGAATGTGGCTCTGTTTTTTTCTCTTACATTATCTTCCTCTGTGATCCGCGTGATTAGTTTTATATCTGTTTCAGGTTTAGGAAAATGGGACAAGACTACAGCTACACCCAGCCTTCTTCATCTGAGGCCTCCTCCCTCGATATAACTTCTCTTCTTCAAGCAGAAGCTGATATGTACGCGGAAGAAGCGCAGAGCGGGCATAACAACTCCGAGCCGTATAACTACCCTCCACAACCCGAAGCTGACGATGGAATCCCGAAGACTTGCTACTGTGGTGCTGACCCTGTTCTTGCTGCATCATACACAAGCAAAGACCCAGGCCGAAGGTACTTCACGTGTGAGAACGCCGATGATGGAGACTGCCACATCTGGAAATGGTGGGATGTAGCCGTAATGGAAGAGATGTCTGACTTTCAGAGACAACTTAGGGAGGTTAAGTCTCAGCATACCGAGAGTGAGCAGAAGTTGGTTAAGGTAGAGGAGACGGTGTCGAAGTTATCTAAGAAGATCTCAGGGATTAGAGAGATGTTCCTATTGGCTGTTTGTGTCCTGCTGAGTTTGTTCATCGTAATCTTTATGGTGTTCATGTTGGGTGGTGAGTTTTTTTTCCTTATTGCTTTTCATATTAAAAGCTCGATTGTTTATAAAACTTTTGACTACTTTTTATTCTATTCTGTTTAGGAAAAGCTACGGAGGTTGAAAAGGCGAGGGTCTGAGCTTTGAAAGGTAATGAACAAACTACTTCCTTGAATTTGTTAAAATTATTGATAGATAGAAATTAGAGTGATATTGATAGAAATGGTAAATGGCATTTAGTGATATAGCTGTAAATTTTTAAACCGTTGAGATTTGATTTGTGTTAAATGAAACTTAATAGCTTCCTTCCTAACTCCTCTGAGTTGAGAGTTGATAGGTGTTTAATGTTACCCATGGTTAGTACTTCTCCCTGTAAAGTCTTTGCTGTGAGCAGAGCCTTTATTCCTAACTACTTTTTCCTTAACTCCTCTGAGTTAAATGCTACTGAGTCGTCTGTAGTTATAGTTTACTTAAGCCTCTTTCTTTGTTTAGGAGTGAGTCGTGTTCAGTTTTCATACAACATGGATAACAATTCTAGTTTTATTAACCTACTAAATAGCCAAAACTCTTTCGATCTTCATTCACCCGACCCTGATTTGTTCTCTACCCAAGGAGTAGATGAGTCTAGCGTTAGTCAGCGGAAGAAATGGACACCAGCACAGGATAAAATCCTTATTGGTGCCTGGCTAAACACAAGTAAGGACGCCATCGTCAGCAACGAGCAGAAAGCTGGTGCTTTCTGGCAGAGGATTACCCAGTACTACAACTCAAGCCCTCTCCTCGTTGGGACAACACCAAGGGAGCTTGTACAGTGCAAGCAGAGGTGGGGAAGGATCAACGATGTAGTCTCCAAGTTCGTGGGATGCTATGACACGGCAATACGAGCACAGAAGAGCGGTGAAAACGACGACGATGTGATGAAAGCTGCACTAGACATCTACTACAATGACCACGGAAGCAAGTTCGGTCTCGAGCATGCCTGGAGAGAGCTGAGACATGACATGAAATGGTGCTCCACCTATCAGGCTAAGGACACGGAGAAGGAGAAACGCAAGCAAGTGTACTCGGTCGATGGTGAAGCTGATGGGGGAGAACCAGAGGGTCGACCAGTTGGGGTGAAGGCTGCTAAAGCAGCTAGCAAGAAGAAGAAAACCGGGAAAGAAGAGGACTTGTCTGTGTTACAGTCCATGTTCGAAATAAAAGAAAAAATTGCAAACCGTAAAGTCCTCGAGCGCTTACTAGCCAAAAAGGAGCCACTGTCTGAGATGGAAACATCTCTCAAAAACAAGCTTATGTCGGAGATGTTATGATCTGTTATATATTCCGTTTAAGGTATATCAAATGTTGCTTAGACTTGTGATTAGGTGCTTAACTTAGAAGGTATTTCTTAGACTTGTGATTAGGTGCTTAACTTAGAAGGTATTTCGTAATGTGTGTTTTTTTCTTAGTTCACATGTGCTTACGTATTGTCTTGTCTGTTATTGCAGGTGCAGTACAAGGCCTTTGTTTTCTTGCGGTTGTTTGATCTATCACGGGTGCTTTGGAGCTGTGAAGGTGTTTTCTTGTCTAGCAGGTGTGACTCTAGTCACGGGTTCTAGTTTTTTTCACTTTCACATTTATATAAGATCGGATTGTATAAGACTTTAACCTATCTCCTTATTAGCTTTCTTTCATCTTCCTTGTAAGATTCTACTCTCTACTAGTTTATGTAAACGATATTTGAGTCTCTGTTACATATTTGATCTCCTCATTTATCAGACTTTAATCTACTTGCCACAAAATCAAGGTTTGTGTCTCTGTTACATATTTGATCTCCTCATTTATCAGAATCTTTTTAAACATTCATCTTTACATATTTGATTTCCTTTGGGTTGTGAATGTTTGGAAACAGATTTAAGCTGTTGGGGTTTGCTTATACATAGGCTAGGTCTTTGTGCTCATGGTGATGGCATGTTTTTTGTAATCTTGAATCGAATGTTGGAGTTTTGCCATTTCCTTCAATGTCCTAATTTTCTCATTAGGGGAAAAACATTATATTAGATCGTTGTGTTCATGCTTATTTGATAGAAGATGAAATAAGCAAAGTATTAGATTAAGATAACAAACATAAGTTAGTGCTTTAATACAACTAGTTGACAACATAGTTTAAGCACATGGTCGCATTTCAATTATTAATAAATATATAGAAATGAGTTACAAATGAGGTAGAATTTTACAAAATATTACTTCGAGTTTTATTTTAATTCTGTAATGAACTTTATTTTCACATATTATATTGAAGGTTGGTTTCCGAAAATGTCGTCATCATCATCAGATGAACTCGAAGAAAGATTAGAAGAAGCTTTCGACGGTATATTTCAAAATATACACGACGACATAGTCGCCGGCAGAAGAAAGAAGAAAGGGAAACGTACTTACATAGAACGCAACCGTGAAGAAGGACACATGCGTTTATGGAATGACTACTTTAGCAAAGAACCGATATTTCCGAAACAATTATTCAGGCGTCGTTTCCGCATGAACAGAGACTTATTCATGCGTATAGTTTCTCGTCTCTCAGAGGAGTTTCGATTCTTTCAACAGAGAAAAGATGCAACCGGGAGGGATGGTCTCTCTCCACTGCAAAAATGTACGGCTGCAATTCGTCTCCTTGCTTATGGTTCAGCTGCTGACTCGGTTGACGAATATCTTCGACTTGGTGAAAGCACCGCACTTTCCTGTCTAGATAATTTCACCGACGGAATTATTCGGTTATTTGGAAATGAGTATCTACGAAGACCCACGCCGGAGGATCTTCAACGACTACTCGATATTGGAGAGAAATGCGGATTTCCTGGGATGGTTGGAAGCATTGACTGTATGCATTGGGAGTGGAAAAATTGCCCAACCGAATGGAAAGGACAATACACACGTGGATCGGGAAAACCGACAATTGTCTTAGAGGCAGTAGCTTCGCAAGATCTTTGGATTTGGCATGCTTTCTTTGGTCCTCCAGGTACGTTAAACGATCTTAATGTCCTCGATCGGTCCCCCGTTTTCGATGACATTTTGGAAGGTCGAGCTCCAAGGGTCCGGTACGTCGTCAACGGACACCAGTATGATTTGGCGTACTACCTCACCGACGGTATATATCCAAAATGGTCAACATTTATCCAATCTATCTCACTCCCCCAAGGTGCTAAAGCAGAGTTATTTGCTAAAGTTCAAGAAGCAACACGAAAAGATGTGGAGCGGGCTTTCGGAGTATTGCAGGCTCGGTTCGCTATTGTTAAAAATCCGGCTCTTTTATGGGACAAGGCGAAGATAGGGCAGATTATGCGAGCATGTATCATACTACACAATATGATTGTCGAAGATGAACGGGATGGTTACACTCAGTACCATACAACTGAATTTGAAGAAGGAGAGACATCAAGAAGTTCACAAGTGGATATGTCCTATAGTACCGAGATGCCTTCAAATCTTGGGAACATGCTTGGGATTCGGAATCATCTCCGCGATAGGCGTATACATGATCAATTGAAAATCGATTTAATTGAAAATGTTTGGACTAAATTTGGTGATGAATATTAAATTATGTTAAGTTTATTGTATTTCTTGTAATAAATAAAATTTTCCATTTTACATGTTTTAAATTTTAATATTATTTTATTTGTAAGGATTCGTAAATGAGTATCACCATTGGACTATCATTTTCTAAAAGAGTCCTTAACTATTACCAAAAAATAAAAAAAAATAAAAAAATTAATATACTACTCCTAAGGACTCCAATGGTGAATCCACCATTGGAGATGCTCTTAGTATATTAAACATTCTGTTTATGTTAGCAAACCCGGCCCTTTTTGGGCCTGTTCAATAACACCAGCACGCAACATAAACCTTGTTTATGTAGGATTAAAGGTGTCCACTTCAAGTTGTATATAAATAGGTATTTTAGTTGTATATAAATAGTTCACTAAATCTTTAGTGAATAAGTAGTTCACTAAAGCACGAGGCTAAGCCTCGTTGGAAGTCGTAAAATGTGGAATCTCATTATTGACTTTGGTTCTTAATTAGTGAGCTAATGCTAATCACATGATACTTAGTGGGGTTAAACACTTAGCACATAACAACCATCTACCGATTTTTTTTGGTAAAAAAAGTATTTTCACCTATTTGCCGGAAACTCAAACATCGTAAATAGCTATTCCCAGCGCGAATCAAATCCCGGTGACGAAAGTTACGGCCGCAACCCCTTTACCATTAGATAACCGATTTGAAAATAAAGGTTAAACATTAATATTACATTAGAGATTAATGCATAGTATTTTTCAATTGGTTCAATTATGTAAAATTTGGATAAAATTATAAATTAGTTATTTTGTGAAATAATTTGTTAGAAGTGGATTTGAAACTAATAGCTTTTTTGATGAAATGTTTAATTTATTTATCATCGTTAAAAAATATGTACATATTTAAGGAAACTAACAACTAATCTGAAACAACCAAAACTAAAGCATATGAGCCTCAAACCAACAACAAAAAAATATAAAAATTTCTAATAGCATAAATCATAAATCACACATGGATAAAATTTATTTCATATTATGACTCTAAATTAATAAGCTTTATTGCTATAATGATTAAAATATGTATGAACTTGGAAATTGTTAGTTTAGTATAATTCAAACAAAGCAGAAAAAAATCTCCCAAGATTTTGATGACATTTCCATTATCTCTACTTTTTTTTGTCGAACTTCTATTATCTCTACTTGTGATACCATAATAATAAGTTATCAAATGGATTGTTCACAACTCAGAAGTGCACATTCAGCTTCCAGCCATTACAATCTTGACAGGAATTAAAATAAGAATTGTGAAAACTTATCCTTAACATTTGTGGCCACATACTCTACTTTCCACAATCAACCAACATTCCCAATAAATCACCATTCACCACTTATAGACACACCAGGCAAAGGGAAAACAAGCTAGACAACAAAAATCTGTGATGGATTTGACTCATCCGAGGAGAAAACTAAACTTTCTGCTGATCATCTCATTATTATTACTATCATTACGTCATCAAGATTATAACGTTGAAGCACAAAATTCAGACAAAGTAGTGAATCTTCCCGAACAACCATCCAATCCAAAGATCTCTCACTTCTCAGGTTATGTCAACGTGAATCAAGAAAATACACGAGCACTCTTCTTCTGGTTCTTTGAAGCCTTGTCTGAAGACCCAACAAGACCTCTAGTTCTCTGGCTAAATGGAGGTATAATTACATCACTTATACAATATACTCATTTTTTTCGTTTTTCTGTGTTTTATGGATTATGAGTATGTCCCGCAGGTCCTGGATGTTCATCCATTGGATATGGAGCAGCATCTGAATTAGGACCTTTTCGTGTGGTTGAAAATGGGACAAGCCTTAGATTCAATCAATACTCTTGGGTCCAAGGTTTTTTTTGTTCCTTTCTTTTCTTTTTTAACTATGAAATATTAACACCATAAAATAAAAGTTGTGACCGGTTTTAAATAATTCAATATGGAAAAATTTAATAGAAATTCACGAAAAAATCAATGAAATTGCAGAAGCGAATATGTTGTTCTTAGAATCACCGGTTGGAGTAGGGTTTTCGTACACCAACACATCTTCCGATTTGGACAACCTCAACGACAGTTTCGTTGGTAAGTACTCTACTCCATAACTAGAAGACCATGCAAAAGAACCATCTGAATAAGGTGGTCAGATTTTCAGAAATTGTTTTTTAACTACTGGAAAGCATACTCTAAACTAAATGAAAGTATCTTATAAAAATAAATGTGAAAATGTTTTACAACAGCGGACGATGCATACAACTTCATGGTTGCTTGGTTTGCAAGGTATCCCCAATATAAGTCTCGTGATTTCTTCATCGCTGGTGAAAGCTATGCCGGTGAGCTTAATTATTTACCCTCATGTTTCTTCTTGAGTTTAAGTTCAAAAAAAATGTTTCTTCTCGAGTTTTGGATTAGTAACTCAATATAGAATACCAACTAATTAAAAGGCGAAAAGATATAGGACTAAACAAGTACATATAAAACTGAAGCATGAAAATCGGATTTTATCTAATTATTTAGGAAATTATAAAATATGATGTCGTATGGGTTATACTCTTTACAGGTCACTACGCACCTCAGCTAGCCGAGCAAATATACGATCGAAACAAAGTTAAACCAAAAGAGTCCTTCATTAACCTCAAAGGCTTCATTGTGCGTATATATTTATATTTGCTAGTGCAACTATTAACTACTTGATTTAGAAAAAAATAAAAAAAAATTATTAACTACTTGCACGAGGAAAGCGTAACGTTGATCCAATCTGACCGATGTTTCTTGTTGAAAAGAAACTTTTAATCAACACAATTTAATGTTAGATCCGACTGGCCATCCGTATAGTATAATAGAAAATGAATTTACCATATATAATAACACAAACTTATTGCTGGATACTTTTTTCAAATTTAATTATGATATTCTTTTGTTCTAATGAATTTTTATGAAATAATGAAAATTTATACGTAATTAACTTTAAAATGTTATCCTCAAGTTTGTATATTGTAGCATTTTCGCGTTTCGATTGTTTTAAACACTGCTGCTACAGAATTAATTTGACCACTTTTTTTCGTCACACGTAGGTAGGCAATCCATTGACGGACGACGAGTACGATAACAAGGGGATTCTAGAATACGCATGGAGCCATGCAGTAATCTCCGACAATCTCTACGACACCGCAAAACGTAACTGTGACTTCAAGTCATCGAATTGGTCGGAACCATGCAACGTTGCCATGAATACAATGTTCCAAAAATACAAAGAGATTGATATTTATAATATATATGCTCCCAAGTGCACCACCAGTAACTCATCAGCAGCTTCCTTCTTAGGAGTTTTCAATAAGTCTCCGGCAATGAAAGACTGGTTCAAGCGAGTGAGATGGTTTGAAGGTTATGATCCTTGTTACTCTGATTATGCTGAAAAATATTTCAACAGAGTTGATGTTCGAACGTCTCTTCATGCCACTACACGAAATGTATCAAGGTGGAAGGTTTGCAAGTAAGTTTTATGCATGATAGTTCTGAATTTTCTAATTATTATGTTTTTACAACTCCTAATTATTATTAAAACAAGGTTGACATATTAAAATTTAAAATAGTATTTTTTTACTTATGGTACAGTGATTCGATATTGCAAACGTACCAATTCACTGTCTCCTCAATGTTGCCGACCTATAGTAAGCTCATCAAAGCTGGTCTCAAGATATGGGTTTATAGGTACGATCTACATCCATCTTCTTCTGCTATATAACTGGTGTTTTTTTTCCATCCAATATTGGTTTAAAATTTATACGTCAATAGTGGTGGCCATACTACGCCCACTCAAATTCAATAGATATTAAATATCTTAAAATTAGTCGTTAATTCAATGTTTTTTATTCCCTTAGCTGTTTTTTTATAATGAAAACGGACCACTTTCAAATACGTTGCGAGGCTATAATATTAGAGGACCCAAGAAAGTATTGCTTAAACATAAAAATAGGCACGAGATTCTTGAAGGAACACAAAGGACTAATTAAATAAAACTTAAGTGTTTGATTTTCTTTATCTTTATTCTTTACCCACTTTTTGTTTTTTTCTTCTTCTTATAAATCATGAATTTTGGGGACAATTTTAATTTATAACAAAAAATAGTTTAAGAGTGGCCTCCTAGACAATGTTTGCTTGGATAGTAATCAATAAATCTTTTGGTCGGAAAAAAAAAGAGTGGCCTCTTAGACATTCAAAATGAGTTCTAATTCATTTGTAGGAAAGTATTCCTTTTTTAACCCCTTAAAAGAAAATTGTGATATTTTAGTTTAAAATTGATATGTTAGAAAATAAATTATGGTAGCTTTTGAAAAATTTCAATATAAATTTTTTCTGAATAAATATTGATGATTCATAGGAGGATACCCAAGATTCATGAAGTAATCTCACCGAAGAGTCTATGATAGCTATAATTTATCCACCAAACTATTGTACTTACGTATACTGTGATAGCTATATTCTATGATAGCTATTAGCTATAAGACGTACGTACGTCATTTTCTTTTTTGGATTTACATCTTTATTGAAATAATATTTCTACTCTTATCTTTTTAATTAAAGCATGAGAATGTATATGCATAGACTGTTAAACATTTGCTATTTTTAATTAAAGCATGAGAATGTATATGCATAGACTGTTAACATTTGCTAGTGCCTGACAGTGGAGACGCCGACGGGAGGGTGCCGGTGATCGGAAGTCGGTATTGTGTTGAAGCTTTAGGTCTTCCCGTCAAATCTGAATGGCGCTCTTGGTTCCACAATCATCAGGTTAATGTAAATTTATTGTTTACGGTGGTTATATACGTATTGAATGTATCATCTTATTTTTAGTTAGCCTATATCATTGTAGATTCTACAATTGCTTTTAGGTATTTATGTATTCAAATCTTTTTTCGTTATGTGATTGTTGTGATTTGTGAAGGTTGGAGGGAGGATAACGGAGTACGAGGGAGGGTTAACGTTTGTAACAGTGAGAGGAGCTGGACACTTGGTTCCTCTCAATAAACCTGAAGAAGCTCTCGCACTTTTCAGTTCCTTTCTTAATGGTCAAGAACTTCCGTCACGCCCCTAGATATTATCACAGATTCACAATATCATATAGTCCTCTGTCTTTTCTTGTTTGTTACTGGTTCTATAATAAAACATGGATAGATCATAAATAATAAATCCAATCATCACATGTAACATATTACTGTTCTATTATACTATCCAACCATCTAATGGCAATAATAATGAATCAAGTTGCTTTGGTCTAGTGGTAAAGGAGCTCCAGCTGGAGTGTCCGTCCCTGGGTTCGAGTCTTGGTCACTGCGGAATTTACATATGGACTACAGCATCCAAAACCGAAGACCGTTACACATGAGCCATCTGGTGACCTTCGGGTATATGCTCACTTTGGTCTCTAGTCTGGACCACCACAATGGGGCCATGATACTCGGTTAGCAAAAATAATAATAATAATAATGAGTTTGGACAACAAGTATCACATGAATGTGTACGAAAGTGATGAAAACGTAAATACACATATCTAAATTCATCACATTAATTAAGTTTTTTTTTTCCTTCATCTGAATGAGCATGATTTGCCGTGTCAGTCACATTGGATATTACCCATCTCAACCACGTCTTGTTACGCCTTCTCTTAGTTGTGTTATGACAGACCCGGGGAGAACAGCAAGGACACGATATCGTGTTTCCTCTTATTTTTTGCCATTCCAATATCATTTACACAATTAATTTCATATAAACTAGTATTTTAAGACGATTTGTCTTCCATTTTACTCCTACTAGATTTTTTAACCGCGCTACGCACAGATAAAATATTATATGTATTTATCAATTCTAAAAAAATAATGTATAATATTGTATTATATTATTTAAAGAATATAAAATAAGACTACATAACATAAATATATTTTTAAAATTTTTTTTGTGGAAATCATTATGTTGTTTGATTGTTCTACTTGATTCACATATTAATACTATTAAAAGTGAAGGATTCTCAAAAAATCTACCTATGAAAGTTGTTTGGACCCTTTCATTTAATTCATTATTTTTTTGGTCTTACCTTAAACTTAGACTAAAATATGTTACCATATATTTATCTAACAATAATTTATTCAATTCTTTTATTTATTCAAATATCACTTCTAAATCTTAATCATTACTAATTTACTATTATTATATTTACCATTTTGACTTTTAATCATAAAAGCATTGAAACTAATATTTTATATTATCACTTTTATCATATAATATATAATTTAAAGCAAGAAAAATTACACCACATATATGTGTACATTCTAGCTTCCTCTTTCCTTTATAATAACGTAATCATATCATATATAAACTTTTCTACTAAAATCTCATATTATATACTAAACTTTCAACCGTCTATAGTTTGATAGATATTTTCATATTTAAAAATAAGTTTTCTAAAAATATTTCATCAATCATGTTTTTGTACAATAACATTAAAAATCTATATCAAAAGGTTGTTGGACCTGATATGGACGTAATGGGTCCACACCTGTTCGGATATTTAGGATCCTAAGAAAATTTGAAATATCTAAAAAATCTGAAAAATATCTGAAACACAAAAAGTACTTGAAACTCCAAACAAATATTCAAAAAAATTCAAATACCTAAAAATTCAAAATTTGTCACTGAACTGAAAATACCCAATTTTTTTTTTAATTTGAAAATTTACCTGAAATCAAAAACTATAATCGTAAACCAAAAACCTAAAAAAAATTCATAATGCTGGAAACATATTCGAAATATCCAAATATACCTAATAAACACAAACATATTTATGATCGGGTCTAAGGTAGAACCCGGACTCAAACAAAGACATGCGGGTCCAATAAAAAACCCCAATAGGTTATCTTTTCTGGATCTGAACTAAATCTATATTTCCGGGTCGGTTCGGTTTGTTTTTTGATCCGGAAATAATTCTCATGGCTAAAAGAAATTTACGTAAATGTGTACATATAAAATATCAAATAAACTAATTCATAGATTATATAACTGTTAAAAATTATATTTTCGATATAATAAGACTTTGTATTATAATATAATCCAAAAATCCCGCACTTTCCAAGTGCGGGTCAAAATCTAGTTTGCATAGTTATTTGTGATAGATGAATAACAATATTTTTATTATCAGTAAATAATATATATATTTATTATATAATATAAGAAAAATAAAATTATTTACTTTTAAAACAAACTTGTCTCATGTTGGGAACTCGGTTATTGACATATTGTATTCAAAATGAGACATTTTACAGTTATCAATCTTCTTAATAGTCAAGAAAAAAATCTGAATATCAAAACAATATCTCATACGATCTCTTTGTGGAATAACTGCTTTGAAGAAATTGAATTTAGGCATCAAAAAGGACTGAAAATGGATGTGCAGATGTGTTATCTAAGTCAGCTTTACAAAGTACTATTCATAGTTCATATATCATTTATGTTCATCCTATTTTTTTGTCAATTCTTTCTTAAACATCTTGAAATAACTGATGCTAATTAATAATAAACCTTTTGGCTGGCAAAAAAAAAATCAAATTTATCTAATTATCGCTTAATTTGTCTAACTCATATATATATATTTCTCAATTCTAAAAAATAATGTATAATATTGTATTACATTATTTAAAGAATATAAAATAAGACTACATAAAATAAATATATTTTTTAAATTTTATTTGTGGAAATTATTATGTTGTTTGATTGTTGTACTTGATTCACATATTTGCATAGATGAATAACTATATTTTTATTATCAGTAAATAATATATATTTATTATATAATATAAAAAAATGAAATTATTTACTTTTTAAATAAAGTTGTCTCAAGTTTGGGATTCGGTTATAGACATATAATATTCGAAGAAGATATTTTGACAGTTATCAATCTTCTTAATAGTCAAGAAACAAATCTGAATATCAAAACAATATCTCATACGATCTCTTTGTGGAATAACTGCTCTGAAGAAATTGAATTTAAGCATCAAAAATGACTGGAAATGATGTGCATATGTGTTATCTAAGTCAGCTTTACAAAGTACCACTATTCATAGTTCATATATCATTTAAGTCCATCATGTCTTAAACATCTTGAAATAACTGATGCTAATTAATAATAAACTTTTAGCTGGCAAAAAAAATCAAATTTGTCTAATTATCGCTTAAATATTTTATTAATATTGTCTAAGAAGTTTTCAATTGATATCATAGTTTAATTTTTATAAATTTTTTTGTTAATTTTAGAGTTTTTTGTATTTAAGATTTTTTTCCATAATAAGCTTATGTTTCTTTCACATAATATATATATGTCATAAAAATTACCATCAAATCAGTTTTACTTATTTATTATTTTTTTAATGAAAATACATTTTTTAAATAATTTAATTTAAAATAAAATTATATATGAATTTGTTGTATTCTAACAATTTGATTGATTTAATTAATTTGCTTTGGTGGATAACTTAAAAAGTTTTCATATGAATCGGGGAAAGCAAGCTTATGTTGTTATATTATATTTATTTGTGTATGTGGAATCTATATATAATGCTAGTGTAATAAAGAAAGAACATTATTTTTTTGTAACTTAAAAAAGATACATTATTACAATTTAAAATTAATCAAAATTGAATAAAATGGTAATTAAATAAATCTAATTGTTTTTTTATTTTTTTTAATTGGATTCTCATGAAAAGAAATCGATAGATTAAACAAATGTTTTAAAATTTGTTGTGTTATTGCTTTGTCTATAAATTACAAAATTTATTAAATTGATATATTTAATTATTGCACCCTTAAATAATATTTTATTAAGACATTAGAGAACTATGTTTTGAGTTGTTTTGTCAAAATTGTACAAAAATCTATGCTTTTTCATATTTGTCACGAAAATTTATATGTTAAACTTACTTTTACAAAATTCTTAACTTTGTGACGAAAAAAAAAATCTATGTTTTTTCATATTTGTCAATGTTCTCACACTTTCAAAGAATATATTAGCTTAGTCACTTACTTATTTTTTTTTACAAAACAAAGTATCGGAGTCTTGAAAGTTGAATCCATATTATTGTAAATATACATAAGAGTGTGATTACATATTTAGTGATTCTTGTATATGTGTCCAAGAAAGTTTCAATGGGTTAGTGGTATTTGTCCTATATTTATGTCATACTAACCCGGGTTCGATCATTTCCTTTGTATTGTTTTTTCATTTTTTACGAAAAAATAAATGAGATGACGTGGCAATTTCGGATTCTCTGATTGGACGATTTTTTGTACCTACGTGAACACTGTAAGAGAAGCGTATATCCTCCTTTTAGTATAGTATAGATATGTAAGAGAGACTCTAGCCTTCAAAATTCCTTTTCACTAGATGTACTCTTGATTTGAAATCCAAGGGCATTGTTGTATTCCATACCATTTGCTACTTTGTGCGATGGTCCGTTTGGATTGGAAAGTACAACAAAACTCAAACTTACGAAATTCGAATTGTTTTAGAGCGCTTAACATCACAAATTAAGGTTCTTCATCGGCAATAGGTGTAATCTTGTTCATAGCTCCTGATGCGCTTGTTTGTGCAGAGTCTAATGTGATCGTTGCAAGCGTTTTGATATCAGCACCTGATGTCTTTGGGTTTGATTTCATGTAGTTTGTGCAGAAGGATGCGTTTTTTGCTTTCCCGCAAATTGCTTTTATGTCTGCAGGTTTTGCGTTTAAGGAACCAATCATTACAAAAAAGATCAGACAAGATAGTACAAGTACGTACTTGTTCATCATATTTGTTGCCATCTTTGGTTCTTTTTGGTAAAGTATTTATAGATGCTTGCGGTTTATTATATCCACTAGAATTATTAATAAAAGTTCTTGGACAGGATTGTTGCTGTTTATGATTCTTGGTTAGACCACAAGTTCTAATAAAAGATAGAGAAATAACTATGTAGCCTTGGAGATTGCAGGAAGTGTCACAAGGGATCATAGATTACAGTCTTACGTGGGGAACAAGGGTCCAGCATGGTTGGAGTCTAGAATTCAGCAGGAAGCTTTAGCCTAAGCCTGAAGCGAGGAAGATTGCTTGAAGCCTCCAGGCTTTACATCGGCTTATCTTCCCTGTGCCGTGTTATCTTTCTACACTGTTTTGAGTGGTTTATGCTCCTATTGGTAGCTTTATACTTTATGCCTTTTTGTGGTGTTGGTTTTTTTGGACACCTTGTATTTGGTTCAAATATTCAAGTAAGTTATTGTTTGAAATGACAAAAAAAAAGAAAAAAGATATAAGATATTATAATGTGACTATGCGTGTGTATGCATCCATTGGCTTTTAGGTCATTAGACCAGAGTCAATGACATTTAATAGTTTTTTGCCATAGAATCAAAACGTCTAAAGGTCTGGAGAAAACCTTATTCAATGTTACACATTTTTTCAAACATCAAATTGCGTGGATACACGTAAACTGGCATTGTCTGGCCTTCATGCATGGCTTCGCTATATAGTTATACTATCAAATGCGTTAAAAGCTATCTTACTTGCTAACAGGTATTCTCCTCAGAGCTCACAAAAGTCTTTAGCTCCCTCGAGGGCTTTGATGGATCGATAACTCATAACCTGTCGCGCAAGACCTATATGGAATCTGGAGGTTTGGATCAGTGGTGTTTCTCGCTAAGCCTTTTTGTCATCTTTAGGTTCTTGTACCCCAACGAAGTCTTTTGGATGACCATACCGACTAGACCGTGTAAGTCGAGGGTGAACGGTTTTAGGTCAGAGTTCAGCGAAGCGATATAGACGTGTTTGTAAAGTTTTGACGGTGTTGAGCAGAGTTGGTACACTAGTGCCTTTGTTGACTTTGTCAGTCGGAGAAAAGATATTAAGACAAAGGAGTGACCAATAACGAACGAGAAATATTGAGGAAATATCCAAGTGACATGGTAGGTTAATGGTGAAGTACATGCATTGCTTGATGTTGTGCTCTTAGTTCGAAATATGGTGGACGCAGTGCTTTACGCCGTATCATTGGTGTCAACAAAGCTTGCTCCTAAGCCAGGTCTAAACTCTTCCTAATTAACAAAAAAAACTGTATGGAAAACATGTTTCTTGTGATACAAGGAAAAACATTATTGGATGTAGAAGAATAGTTGTGTGTATTCTAATATGTAATGTATATATATTAGATAATAACAGTATATCACCGATAGATAAAATAAGTATAGATGCTTAAAAGATAAAATGAACTACAAAAGAATTGCATTTACTCTGGTTTTGAGAATCAAAATAGAATTAAAACTTAAATATGCGTTCAATTTATTACATCCTTTAGGGTTGTCCAAGAAAAAGGAAAAGAAAAGATAGAAAGCTTTGGGACATTTAAAGCAACATCATCAGGAGTAGTCCGATATGCTTTGCTTTAGGCATGGTGTCACTTTCATTTCCTAGGAACTCGTTTGGCTTTGGCTATGGGTGTCACTTTCGTTTCCTTGACGCTTATTGCAGAGATGACCTCCGGTTCATGCATGGTAAAGCTCACACATAATTAAAAAGAACTCTAACTCGAAACATAAGATATATATATACTCTCTCTGTTCTCAAAAATATAATATGTTTATGTAGAAACACACATATTAAGAAAACAACTTTTTATTAAGAAAATATCATTAAAACTATAAAACTAATGGTATTCAACCAATTATAAAATAGACTATTAAAATATGACTGGATACACATTTTTTAATAAAGTAAAAATTACCTAGAAAAATGAAAACATCTTATATATTAGAATATCAAAATTATGTAAAACATTTATATTTAGGAACTGAAGAAACTTAAGCAGTCTTTTAAACATGCAATTTTTGATACAAGAGAATAATCCTTGTGTGAGATTTAGGTGTTGATTGTTTGAACTAGTTTTTAGTTTTAGTTTTTGGTTTTTAGATTTTGGTTTTAGTTTTTAGATTTTGGTTTTTGATTTTTAAGTTTTTGTTTTGGTTTTCAGTTTTTGATTTTGGTTTCTAGCTTTTGGTTTTGGTTTTTAATTTTGCAGTATTTTTAGTTTTTTAAAAGATGATTGAGACATTCTTTAAGCAAAAAATAGCAATAAAATATATAGAAATTACAAACAAAATCTATCAAAAACAGTGATTTTTAATTAAAAATAAAAATACATTAAAATGTTTTAAAATTATTTTATTTTAAGTATTATATTAGAACAAAAAATAAAAATATCTATAAATTATGCAAAATTAAAATATTAAAATTTTGAAACTATGTATAAATTTTCTTTATAAATTACTTTTATTTTTTTAATCTTGAATTGCTATTTTTCTTAAATTACTATAATATTTTTAGTTACTAAAACATTTTCTATTTTTTATAATTTTAGTTATTTTGAATGTGTTATAATTGTTATAATTATTCAATAATTTTATTTATAGAAATAGATAACTAATTCTTTGCAATTACTTATACTATATATAAATACCTAAATTATTTTACAGATATAAAATACAAATAATTATTTTACATTATTATTTAAATGATATTTTATGTACAAAAAGAAACAAATTCGTTTTTTCCTTTAAAAACCCACAAAAGTTGGTTTTTGGTTTTTATTCATAAGTTGTTTAAAACTTTGAAAAACTAGTTTCCCTAAATTTTAGGGAATCTATTTGTTAAAAAACTTGATTGGCAAATCAAATGGTTTTTACAAAAACTAAAACTAAAATCTAAAACTTGATTGGAGAAAAAATAGTTTTTGAGAAAACAAAAACCAGAAACTAAAACAAAAACCAGAAACAATCATCACCTTAAACATTCCGTTAAACATTCCGTTTCAAGCTAAGGAACAAAGTGGGAAATCTATGAAACTAAGGTGATGATTGTTTCACTAGTTTTTGGTTTTAGTTTCTGGCTTTTAGATTTTAGTTTTTGATTTTAGTTTCTAGTTTTAGTTTTTAGATTTTGATTTTGATTTTCGTTTTTAGTTTTTAGTTTTAGTTTTTGGTTTTTGATTTGTGTATTTTAGGTTAAAATTTATTTTTCGAAATTACTGTTTTGTTTTTATAAAATGAGATGATTTATTTTAAGACAATACAAAAAAATACTAATAAAATTATTGAAATTTATATTAAAATGTAGAAAATATCAATAAAATTTTAAAATTATCATTAAAATATATCAAAATACTATGATTGAGAAAATCTAAAAAGAATCAACACAAAATGGTTTTCAGAGTTTTTATTTTTAGTTATTAGTTTTTAGATTTTTATTTTTATATTTATGTTTAATTTGATTTTGATTTTTTTTGAATTATTTTTCAGTTTTATGAATTTTATAGCAATAAAATAAATCATAAATAAACTATGTAAAAGTTTATATTTTATTATTAAAATGTATTAAAATATTATGTCTGTTATTTGAAAAATATATTAAATTGTTTTTTAATTATTGAATTTTTGTAAAAAAGAAATATTTTCCTACTGATTAAATTTTTTAATATAAAAATAATACAATAAAATATGTAAGAAAAGAGTGTAGAGTTTAACAAACATATACATCTAAGTAGTGTTAATATATTGTATTTATATATTTACCAAAAAGTAGTACTCGTGCATATCTTCAAAAGCCAACAAAACAAGGATTTTGGTTTTTCATCGAAAAGTTAGTTAAACATCTGAAATCTAGTTTCCCTATTTTTTAGGAAATCTCCTTTGTTAAAATCTTGATTGGCAATAATATAAGTTTTAGTTTCCCTAAATTGTAGGGAATCACTTTTTTAGAAATCTTGATTGGACAAAAATGTAGATTTTGAAAAACAAAAACCAAAAACCAATGTAGAAACTGCAAACAATCAACGCCTAAGTTGCTGATGTTTAGTTTCTTAGTAACTACTCTTCTCTATATGCATCCAGTGCAAATATAAAGTCTTTGAGTAACATCATTAATTAGAACAAAGAAAAGCAAGAAATAAACTTAATTAATAGTATATTGGGAAAATTGTTTTTTTAGAGCAAACCAATAGTAACTATGTCTCTTTATACTAATCTATACTACTTTATGTCCCATTAGACTATTTTTTTTCAAAATGGCAGTAATACCCTTAAAATTGTAATTTTTATTCCTTTTTCGTTTTTTTTTATTTTTTTGTTCCTTTTTCGTTTTTTTATTTTTTTTTTAAAAAAAATCGATTTTTTTTCAAAATATAAAAGTGAATATTCCCAAATATTTTGTTTCCATATTTTTAGGAACTGATTTCTTATCCGTAGAATACAACTAATATGTAGAAATCGGTTTCTACAGTTTTTTAGAATTATAGTAATGTTTAGATTTTGATTTCTACATGTTTTAGATTTATAGTAAATCTGTAGAAGTCGGTTTCTACGTGTTTTAGATTTATATTAATGTGTAGATTTTGATTTCTAAAGATTTTAGAACGATAGGTTAAGCGCGGAATGTGTATTCTAAATATTTTTAGAATACTCCTATTTACGTAGATCACATATTCTAAACATTGTAGATTCAATGAAAAAAGTGGATTTCGTTTTCTACTTCGTAGAATGTCATTTCTTCTTTATTTAGAACATAATATGAAATTTATAATTTTAACTTTTTATAACTGGAAAAAATATCACTAAGTTCATATAGGTATTTTATCAAAAGTTACTATTTTTCCAATTTTTTTTGTTTGTAAATCTATTTATTAAATTTATTTTCAAAAATATTAAAGGGTGTTATAGAAAAATATGACACAAAATATAGATTAGTCTAAAGGGACATAGTTACCATTTTTTTGCTCTAAAAAAACAGTTTTCCCTATTATATTTGACTAACTGATCCTTCCTTGTATATTCGTTTCCTTTTGCCTTTGGGCGTACTCTTCTTTAAAATGTGAACTGGACTTGGAACCTAGTTCAGGAGATGTGGCCATGATCCCTCTATAATCCCTTCACCATAGACATATCTACGTATCTTCTCTCCGATAATACAAATGCTGGTACACTCTTATCACTATCATCCTTAATTTGTTATGATGTTTCTGTCGATCTCTTTCCTTTTTGTTGTATCAGATCATGCATATGACTAAACGATCATGAGTATTTGCTTGTTTTCTTTTATGGTTTGAGTACTTTGTGGTCTCTTAATCTCTTGTATGTTTTAATCAATAATGCCAAGAAACTAGGTTCTTGATTGTATTTATTAGATTTAACTAGATACTAGATCTTGACCCGCACGACCGTGCGGATGTTCTTTAACAAGTAAAATATTTTAGATTATGCAATAAAATATATCAATAAATTAATATAATTTGGCTTTATATATTTTTTAATTTTATAATAATATTTGTGTGGCGTATAATATTATTATTATAAAATTTATATTTTTGTGACAAAAATTATTTTGAAAACATTATTATGTAACAATACTGATTTACATAATTTTTGTTTTATTTCTGAATTTGAAACATATGTAGAAACTAAATTAAGTTGAAACCTACATAATAGAAAATTTGGCATATAGTTATTACTTAAACTAATTTAGTATAGTTGTTTAAATAATAAACTGAATTTTTTTTAACTTAAGGGAATACACATAAGTTAATAATAGTAGAATAAAGTCTTATATATACGATATGAATAAAGATCAAATGTTTCATCTATGAAAAAAGGTGTAAATTAGTTGTATAACATGGTAAAAATATTTAAAAGTGTGATTTCTAATTGGTCTAAATTAAAAAATCACCTATGAAATAAGTCATAATTTTTGTGCTAAATTGATAAGAATTTTTATTTTTGAATTAGAAATTAAAATGAATATTTCTTTTTTAAATCATCTTTTAAAATACGTCTTAAATTTAATTTTGAAAAATAAATCAATTTAAAATTGTTATTATCGTTAAAATATTATTAAAAGTATTTATATTATTTGTTTTTTAAATCAAAACTAAACTAAAACTTAGTTTCTAATTATACTTTGTGATAATTAAAAATTTAATTAAAAAATTTCGAAAATATATTTAAAAAGATCCTAAAAGATATTTGAAACATTTTGTTAGACATTTCTTTAAGATATTTATTAGTATTTCAAATAGAAATAAAGATATTAAAAGATATTATAATTAAGTTAAATTTAATAAATTTTCTTAAGATGGTCCAAATAAAAAAATCATACATGAAAGAAGTCATGTCTTCTGTTTTGATACAAAATATTATTAATAGTATTTTATATAATTATTAATTTTTTACAATCAAAACAAAACTAAAATTTAGTTTCTAATTATACTTTGTGATAATTAAAAATTAATTTACAAAATTCAAAAATATATTTTAAAAAGATTTTAAAAGATATTTAAAAGATTTTGTTAGACATTTCTTTAAGATATTTATTAGTATTTCAAATAAAAATAAAGATATTAAAAGATATTATAATTAAGTTATGTAAAATTTAATAAATTTTCTTAGGATGGTCCAAATAAAAAAAATCATACATGAAAAAAATCATGACTTTTTGTTTGATATAAAATATTATTAAAAGTATTTTATATAATTATTAATTTGTTTTACAATCAAAACTAAACTAAATTTAGTTTCTATTTATACTTTGTGATAATTAAATATTTAATTAACAAATTTCGAAAATATATTTTAAAAAGATTCTAAAAGATATTTGAAAGATTTTGTTAGATATTTCTTCAAGATATTTATGAGTAATTTAAATAAACATAAAATTATTAAAAAAATTATAATTAAGTTATGTAAAATTTAATAATTTTTCTTAGGATGGTCCAAATAAAAAAATCATACATGAAAGAAGTCATGACTTATGTTTTAATATATAAGATTTTTATCCAAAAACCCAAACTACCTGATTTTTTTCTAAAACCCCTGAATTATCCGAAAATACTAACCTAATTAATAGAAATTATCTAAAAAATTGAAACCAAAGAAGAACCTTATCGAGAACCGAATGAATGCTCAAACTTTTAAAATATACTAAAAATATTAATGTATTATTTTTAAATAAATAAATATTCTAAAAATACTATTTAAACCGAATTATTCAAATATTTTATTTGAAATATTATAAATTATTTGAATTTCCCAAATTTTATCCAAAATATTAGAACCGCCAAATCTTTTCTAAAAACCTCAGATTTTTTGAATTTTTATCCAAATTAACAGAATTTTTAAAATATAGTTTAAATATCTAAAATTATTAATTATAGATATCTTAAAATACTACTTATAAATTGATTATGAATATTTTCTAAACGAAATACGATAAATTATCTGAATCACCTGTTTTTTCGGAAAGCCCGAATCAATGGGATTTAACTCAAATTAACAAAAATTATTCAAAAAATGAGAACTGAACAAATAAATAAATGGGATACCTAGTTTTTTTTAAATATAGTGTTTTTTAAATATAGTTGATATATCTAAAAATATTAATTATTCTTAGTTTTAAATAACCAAATATTCTATAAATACTATTTATAAACCAAATTAATAGAAAATTTTATTTGAAATATTATAAATTATTCAAATTACATGATATTTTATTTGAGAAACCCAGGCTGTCTTAATTTTTTTTAAAAAACTGATTTATCCGAAACAAAAAATTACCATGTGCATGTGTTGTTTTATGAGCTTATTTGCCGAATAACCAAAAACAGAGTAATTAGATTTTTAGTAAGAGGTTAGAGAGAGATATGAAGAAAAATAAAGAGAGAGAGATAGTGTTTTTGGTTAGATAGTTGATTTGTGTTTTTTTTTTACGGTTATAGGGTGCCAATTTCCTTGTTTTATTTGTGCCTTGATATTTTTTTTTGATACGGCAAGTTTAGAACGTTTTATTAATAAAGTCTTATGTAGATCAGATCTTGACCGTCCATTTTAATAATCTGCGACATATATTTGGAGAGAGAGAGCACTGAGCATCGCAGGGAGAAAATGGAGGAAGCAAAGGGACCAGTGAAGCACGTTCTGCTTGCCAAGTTCAAAGATGACGTAACCCAAGAGAAGATCGATGAACTTATCAAAGGTTACGCTAATCTCGTCAATCTCATCGAACTATGAAAGCTTTCCAATGGTAACTTCTTCTGCTTTTGATCTGATTGTTATTACTGTTATGACTTATGAGCGCACGTTTATCCCCAAAACGAAAGATATAAATTGAATCCTTAGGGATTAATCTTATCATCTATCAATAATATGATTTTAGATAAGGTTAAAACCAAACTGAATGAGTCTTGTCTTTACTGATTTTCATTGATTCTGTCCTAAGAATTAAATTAATGTATTAAAATATAATAATTTTGTAGGGGAAAAGATGTGAGCATAGAGAATCTGCATCAAGGTTTCACACATATTTTTGAATCCACATTTGATAGCAAAGAAGCTGTAGCTGAGTACGTTGCTCATCCTCTTCACGTTGAGTTCGCCAACATGTTCCTTGGCAGCTTGGATAAAGTGTTGGTTATAGACTACAAGCCTACCTCTGTTTAGATTCATCATCTTATGATCTATTTTTTTTTTTTTAAATAAAGTATGTTCCTTTTGAGGAATAATGGCCTTTTGTTTGCTTGTGTTGTCATAATGTTTCTGCTGATCTCTTTCTTTTTTGTTGTATCAGACAATGTGTGTTTTCTTTTATGGTTTGAGTACTTGTGGTTTCTTAATTTCTTATATTTTTAATCAATAATGCTAATAGAACAACAAATAGGGAAGAAAATAGGTTCTTGATTGTGTCTATGTAATATACATGTATAACTGTTTGATGTAATCGCAAGCCCTTTCTTTAATCACATCATGTTGGAGATGACAAGAATAATGCCACAAACATTCTGAAAATCACCTGTGTCCTTCACAACTGAAGGATCAGGTTTGACGTTCGACAAGCCATCTTGACATGTTGTATAACCTTCCATAGCTGCTGAGACCTTGATGTTCAGCCCTGGACCATCTCCTGACGTTAGGCTCGTATTAGCTTCATCGAGACTGCTGATTGTATTCTTGTACTGCTCCACGCACGAGGTGTATCCTTTCTTCAAAGCAGGGTTAGTTTCTTTCGTGGCAAGAGACTGAATCTTCGTCAAAGCTATTGATGCGCTTGTTTGTGCAGAGCCGAGGGTGATCGTTGCAAGCGTTTTAATATCAGCACCTGAAATCTTTGGGTTTGATTTCATGTAGTTTGTGCAGAAGGATGGGTTTTTTGCTTTACCGCAGATTACTTTTATGTCTGCAGGTTTTGCGTTTGAGGAACCAATCATTACAAAAAACATCAAACAAGATACAAGAACGTTGTTCACAATGTATGTTGTTGCCATCTTTGGTTCTTTTTGGTAAAGTTATTGTCCCTGAGGTTAAATATTTATAGACGCTTGCGATTGATTGCTTCCACTAGAACTATTAATACAATTTCTTGGACAGGATTGTTGTTGTATCTGATTCTTAGTTAAACCACAAGTTCTAAGGAATGATAGAGAAAAAGTTTGCTATTTTTAGAAATAATGTTGAGATAAGTTATCTGACCACAAGTTCTAATATAAGACATTGCAATTTGACTATGAGTGTATGCATGACTTTTAGGTTATAACACCAGAGTCAATGACATTTAATAGTTTATTCCATTAAATATATAGAATCAAAACGAGAAGAGATAAAATCGAAAACATGTTTCTTGTAACGCAAGAAAAGGCCATTTTCTTGGATATAAAAGCCATACGTATGGACAAACAAATAAGTGTTGAGTGCATAATGGTTAATTGTCAAGAATATTTCTAGAGTAGTCCCTTAAATTACGCATATACGAGACTAGAATGAGGTTTTGAGTTCGTGTTAATACCGTAAACAACCGCAAAAACCATTACTTGTCGAAGCTTTACAGTTAAGCCACAAAGTTGTGGTGTTGATGGAGCGTTTTACTAAGCAATATTTCTATTGTCTCAACTAGAAAAAAATCTTCCCTTGGTCCTTGAAGAAGGTTCAACTACAGTTAGTGTGTGTTTCATTCGCATTTATCTGATGTATATTCGATACTGATAGTAATCACCGATAAATAAAATCAATATAGATCCTCAATGAAATACAAAGCCATTGCATTCACTCTGATTTTAAGAGTCAAAATAAGATAATAAACTTCAATATGCGTTCAATTTATTACAACCTTTAGGATTGTCCAAAAAAAAGAGAAGAAAAGATAGAAATATTTGGGACATTCAAAGCAACAGCAGGAGTACTTCGATATGCTTTAGGCATGGTTTCACTCTCGTTTCCTAAACTCTTTTGGGACATTCAAAGCAACCCTAAAAACTCGTTTAGCTTTGTCTATTGGTGTCACTTTCGTTTCCTCAACGCTTCTTGCCGAACTGCCCTCCGGTTCATAACTGTTAATTAAAAGCTCACACACAGTTAAAGAAAACCCATACCCGAAACATAATAATATATATATACCTTAAGCAGTCTTTTAAACATGCAGATTTTTTTTTTTATTGATAAAAAAAAAACATGCAGATTTTTCTTAAAAGAGAACAATCTTTGTGTGAGATTTAAGCATTCCATTTTAAGAACAAAATATATGAATCTATGAAGCTAATTAAGATGCTGATATTTAATTAGTTTCTTAATAACTACTCTTCTCTATATGCATCCAATGCAATTACAAAGTATTTGAGTAAAATCATTAGAACAAAGAAAAGCAAAAATGGAACTTAGTTAATATAATTGACTAACCTCCTTGTAGTTCGTTTCCTTTTGCTTTTGCGCGTACCCTTCCTTAAAATTTGAACCGGGTTTGGAACGTAATTCATGAGATGAGGCCATGATCCATCTATAGCCCCTTCATCATAAACAAGACTTTGTATATTCTTTCCAATAATTGAAATGCTGGTGCGCTCTTCTTTACCATCATCATCAGGATCATCCTCATCATCAGGATCATCCTCATTATCAGGATCATCAGGATTATCCTCATCATCAGGATCATCCTCATCATCAGGATCATCCTCATTATCAGGATCATCCTCATCATCAGGATCATCCTCATCGTTAGGATCATCCTCATCATCAGGATCATCCTTGCCTTTACTACAACACACTGCCACTTTATGCTCCTCTTCCAAGACGAAACTAACAATATTTAACAGCACTACGTCCACTACCAAGAACTCACTCCACGACACCTTTTTGGTGTCAATTGTATTGCTTACCCATATCTTCATCTCTGATGAATACACATGAAGATATTGATGTAACACCGAGAGTTGTTCGTCTCTAACAACTGACAGAACAGCTGTATCGTCATACTTATTATTAATGAAATCTTCAGGGCCAACACTCTCATACGGAAGAGGGAGAAGCCCAAATCTCTCTCTACTGAAATCAAAACTGAGTATGAACTGGTCCTTCTTCTTTTTAGCAACCCAGTAAGTGTTTCCTTTCACAGAGACGCCACGAGCCGTTATTTCCCAATCGTGCTCATCAATATCTAAAACCCTCCATGAGTCAGACATAAAGTCATACAGTTCAAACTCGGAAACCGTACGCTTCAGTTGCTTGTCGGAATAACGACAATACCTCAAGATCTTGTAGCTACTAACACATGAAGACTTGCTGCCTTTGTATCCAAGAGCATATTCGGAACAGCCATGACTTGTTCTAGGTTCGACATACCTAGTTTCACGGTTACTAGGGTTGCAAACCACGAGCATTTGTTTTCCCACCATAGTGCATAGCACCAACCCCTTGCAGTAGAAAATATCATGGATTTGTAAATCATTTGAATCTTGTAAAGATCCAAGTTTGCTTCCGAACTCCATCACCGGATCAACGCTGTTATGGACTCCCTGGAGGTTGATGGTTGTTGAAAAAACATTAGTATTCAACAATAAGATTAACTCTCTTCCTGTTCGAGCCAAGTGTTTCTTGGAGAGTAGATCTTGGCGTACAGCGTACCATCTCTTGCAGGTAGTTTGCCATTGTGGTCGAGACTCTTTCGGAACAAGGGCGAGTATCTTCTTTTCCAGATCAAATGGAAGGTCGGTTATCATCACCATCTTCTTCTAGTAGTGATTTCTGACCTAATATCTCGCCAGGCAGAAAGTATATAGGAGAAAGGATATAAACTAGGTGAACTTTTGTTTTTTTTTTGTTTGAACATCAAAACAAGGGTAACTAAAAACTGTTTTTCATTGGGCTTCTATTGTATCTTAGTCGTATGATAATTGTTAAAGGTATTTTAGGGAAATGCATATTTTGTGGAAATTTCAAATCTAAATTATATCTTTCTTTTGGAGAAAAGATATCTATCTTAAAATATAGATTTATGGGAGACTAATTTCAAAATAAATATGCTGAATAAAGTAAGGAATGATTATTTGTGAAACAGTGAATTCTTCTCACCAATATTTAGGCATATTTAGAAAAGGAAAGAAATATTTTTTTTACAAATGGTTTGTTGATAAAAGAATATTTTTTAAAAATTATTTGTTTCTTTTAAAATGATTTTCTTTTCATTCAACAAAGAGATGAGAATGGGAGGCGAGATAAGTTTAATGGTTGATATTTTGGATGGAGGCGGGAATGGGACTGAATGAACCGTTGGTAACACAAGAGGATTTAACTAGGTTTCTTTTCATGATATCGTATCCGAACCCGACCTGAAAAACCCGAACCAAAATCCGAACCGAAGTAGTAAAATACCTGAACGGGTATTGAATTAGCAAGATTGGATATCCGAACTCGAACATATTCTAAAATAACCAAACCTGAATGAATATTCTAAAATAACCGAACATATGAATACTTGACCCTATATTTTTAGTTTACTTCTCTTATTTTATTCAAAAATATTTATACTTGTTCAGCACATGGCTCAAAATCAAATAATATACATATAATTGTGGACAAAATCATTTATTACTCACTTAAAATACAGATTAAGGTCTTGTTTCTTACATTAACAAAAGTTGCATCCAAAATTTTAAACATACTAGCATTGAAAATTATGGTTTCAAACCGATGATGATGGTTTCTCACATAAGTAGGGATAAATAAAATACCTGAATCCGAAGAAGAAAACCGAATCCAAACCAAAAAATAGTATCAAACCCAAACCGAAATTAGTTTAATATGTGGACAGCTAATATAACTGAAAACACCAAAAACTTGAATTACCTAATCATTCTTCATCAAAATATCCAAACAAACCAAATTTATGTTAATTTTAGGTAGTTTGACATACATTATTCAAATTTATATATTATTTTATTTATTTAAAAATATATTTGGATTTAGAAAAATAAATAGTTTAAATGGGGTATCCGAACCCGAAACAAACCTGGAAAGATCAAAACCGAACCCGTACCAAAATTTTAAAATATCCAAATAGGTCTTAATCTCTAACCCCAAAAACCCAAAACCTCAGTAGATTCGAAGCGAATCCGAACAGATACTTAAACGCCCACCCATTCACATAACCGTTAACAATGACTGCATTTTGACAAATCTCTAATGATAGTTTCCAACATCATGGTTGAAAATGACGGCATATATGTCGACAATGATGTTTTTGACAACCATATGTGTCAACGATGATATGACAGCTTTTGTAAAAAAATCTTATAAACTTTTTTAAAAATTAATTCTCGTGTTGTGAAAATGTCATCCATTCGGATTGTGCTTGGATTGGCAGCAAGCTTTGATTTAGAGGTTGAGCAAATGGATGTGAAGACTGTTTTCCTTCATGGTGATGTGGAGGAAGAGATTTACATAGAACAACCGGAAGGCTATGTGAAGAAGGGCAAGGAAAATTTAGTTTGCCTATTGAAAAAAAGCCTTTATGGATTGAAGCAAGCACCGAGGCAGTGGTACATGAAGTTCAAGTCTATTATGGGAGAGCATGGTTATGCTGAGACTAATTCAGACCATTGTGTATTTGTGAAGGTATTTGGTGATGATGATTTTATCATCTTGTTACTGTATGTCGATGATATGTTGATTGTGGGCAGGAACATGGATATAATTAAGGAGCTGAAAGAGCAGCACAGTGAGTCCTTTGCCATGAAAGATATGGGTCCAGCGAAACAGATTCTCGGTATGAGAATTGTTTGAGATAGAGGTGAGAAGCTGATTCACTTATCTCAGGAGAAGTACATTGAAAAAGTACTTAAGCGGCTTAACATGGACAAGTCTAAAGTGTTGAGTACTCCTCTTGCTCCACACTTAAGGCTGAGCAGTCAACAAAGTCCAAAGACATATGCGGAGAAAGAAGATATGGCGAAGGTTCAATATGTTTCTGCAGTAGGTAGTTTGACGTATGTCATGGTCTGTACAAGACCAGATTCAGCTTACATAGTTGAAGTTGTCAGCAGGTTTCTCTTCAATCCGGGAAGAGAACATTGGAATGATGTGAAGTGGATTTTGAGATATCTCCGAGGGACTTCTGATCTGAAGATTATATTTGGGGGTAAGAAAGCTTTTCTGGTCAGTTTCACTGATTCTGACATGTCTTGAGATGTTGATTCTAACAAGTCTACTTCGGGTTTCTTGTAACATTTGCGGGTGGAGCTGTGGCATGGCAGTCAAGGCAGCAAAAGTGTATGTTGCACTATCTACCACTGAGGCAGAGTTCATTGCTGCAACGGAAGCTTGTAAAGAGTTTCTGTGGATGAAGAACTTCTGTGAAGAGATCGGTTTCAAGCAAGAAAAGTATGTGCTGATGTGTGATAGTCAATGCACCATCTGTCTCTGGAAGAACTCTACATTTCATTCGAAATCAAAACACATTCAGAGGAGGTATCATTGGATACGAGATGTGGTTGCTTCTAAGGAAGTGGAAATTGAGAAAGTTCATATGAATGATAATGGAGCTGATATGATGACAAAGTCTTTGCCGAAAGGGAAGCTTGAAGTATGCCGAAGGATAGCCGGAATTGCTGTTTCCTCCACCTAGTCAGAGGGAAAGTTTGTTGGGTTCCTTCTAGATGGAGGAAACCCATTGGGTTTGGTTGGTGATAACCAAACTTGGAAGTTGAGCCATTGGTATTAGTCTATGAGGTTAGTATTGGGCCTTGGGGGTTAGTGAGACACTATATAACCAAATTTATGTGGTTATAGAGAGTTGACACAAGAAAGTAGAATGCTTAAGAAGACTCATTAGACAAAAGAGAGAAAAGGAGAGAAGAAGACATATTTCGTGTGGGTTTGTCAAGGCAGATTTGGAGGGTCAAACAGATATTTTTTGGGCTGATATTTTTTGGGAAGCTTCTTTGGTCAGTGGTTAAAGGTTCACCGAAAAGATTTGGAATTTAAAGATTAGATATTCTGTTGACTGGGTTTTAGTGAAGCTGGTCGTCACTGTTCGTCAGAAGTGTTGTCTTGAGTGTTTGGCAAATCCGATGGTTGGATCTTCTCTGATTGAGCTGAAATGTGGCAGATGTGTTCTTGACTTGTTCATCTTGGATTTGTACTGTGGGATTAGTCTCTGGTTGCCGGAATCCTAGTGAACTGAGGTCGTCTTGTGGCTGCCTGTTTTGAAGCTTTTGGTGTTGCTCTCTTGTTGTTGTTGTTCTTGTGTTGGAGATAGCTCTTTATAGCCAGAGTCTCTGTTTTGTTCAGGGTGTTTAACAGGGAAGACGTGGTTGTACTCATACCCATTTATATATCTGATTTTTGAGTGTACTATGGTCTCGTTGGTTTTTCCTTCTCACATCGAGGAGGTTCTCCAACGTTAAAAAGTGATTGTCTCATTTAGTTTCTGCTTATACTATATCATGCTATCGTCAAAGTATTTTCTTCACAGGTTCACACAGGTTCTCCAACGTTAAAAAGTGATTGTCTCATTTAGTTTCTGCTTATACTATATCATGCTATCGTTAAAGTATTTTCTTCAAGGTTCACACAAGTTTAGGAGAACACGATCATGCCATTACATTCCGTTGCGCCTCGTGCCCGTTTTCTCCAGCAGAAGCAAGTTCAACTACAGTTAGTGTGTGTTTCATTTGTACTAATCTGATGTAAATTCGATACTAATATAGTACATAACCGATTTATAAAACCAATATAGATCCTCAAAAGCTAAAATGAAATACAAAACCATTGCATTTGCTCTGATTTTAAGAGTCAAGATAAGATAATAAACTTCAGTATGCGTTCAATTTATTACAACCTTTGGGATAGTCCAAAAAAAGAAGAAAATATAGAAATGATCATTAGGACATTCAAGGCAACAGCAGGAGTACTTCGATATGCTTTAGGTATGGTTTCACTCTCGTTTCCTAAACTCTTTTGGCTATCGGTATCACTTTCGTTTCCTTAACGCTTCTTGCAGATATAAGTCTATGAAGCAAATAAATTGCTGATGTTTAGTTTCTTAGTAACTACTATTTTCTATATGCATCCAATCTAAATCTAAAGTATTTGAGTAGAAAGAAACTTGGTTAATATATTTGACTAACTGCCTTGTTTTTCTTTTTATTTTGCCTTTGGGAGTACTCTTCTTTGAAATGTGAACTGGGCTTGGAACGTAGTTCAGTAGTTGTGGCCATAAACCATCTCTAATCCTTTGACCATAGACATGTTTATGTACATTCTCTCCAATGATGGAAATGCTGGTACACTGTTCTTTAAAAACATCCTTGCCTGTACTACAACACACTGCCACTTTATTCTCCTCATCCAACACGAAGCTTACCAACAGTTATCACCTTTCCTAACATAAAATCACCCAAGTTCACTACCAAGAACTCCCCCCCCCCCCCCCCCCACACGACATCTCTTTGGTTTCAATCTTACCGCTCATCCATATCTTCATCTCTAATGAATACCTATGAAGATAGTGATGTAACACTGAGAGCTGTTCGTCTCTAACAACTGACAGAACAGCGGTAATTTCATACTTATCAGTCATGAAATAATCATGGCCATCACTCTCATACGGAAGAGGGAGAAGTCCAAATCTATCTCTTGTGAAATCAAAACTGAGTATGAATTGAAAGAACTCGTTGTCATTTTTCTTTGCAACCCAGTAAGCGTTTCCTTTCACAGACACGTCACTAGCAGATATGTCCCAATCATGATTATCGACATCAATAAGAGTCAGAGCTAAACTCATACAATTCAAACTCGGAAACTGTGCGCACTAACTGTCTGTTGTAGTAACTACAATACCTCAAGATCTTGTAGTTGTTAATGCAAGAAGAGTTGCTGCCTTCTTATCCAAGAGCATATAAATCAGATGTCATATAAGATGTACATGCTCCAGGTTCGACATACCTAGTTTCACATTACTAGGGTTTTTTTTTTTTTTTAAAAAAGGGCTTCACCGTTACTAGGGTTGCAAACCACGATCATTTTTCCCCCACCACAGTGCATAATAACAAACCCTGGCAGTAAAAGATATCATGTATTCGTAAATAATTTGAATCTTTTAAAGATTCAAGTGTACCTCCAAACTCCATCACTGGATCAACATTGTTTTTTTTTTTTTTTTGATAAGTATGTGAATTTCATTACCAAATAATGATACAGGAGATACATTTAGAGCTTGAAGATCAAACCTTATGCATCTAGGATTAGCTACTTAAAGCAAGGCTCTTAGAAAGCCCCAAAAAAAGATAAAAAAGACTTTCACAGAGAAATAAGGTTTAATCATCTCCTAAGAAGTGATTAAAGCTTAGCTAAAACATGAAACCAAGACTCAAATTTCAATCCAGTAGTTCAAGGCTGAATCTCGATGCCGGAACCTGCACAAAGAGCCACGAACATTAGAGCAATCAGCCGGAGAATGAGCCTAGGAACCGAGGCTCATCCTGAAGGCGACTTCGAAACGGTGCGACGGCAAATTAAGCAGAGTTGAGTAGGTCCTGGTCCGGCTAGCACCGATGAAGTCTACTCCAGACGCTGAAACAGCTCCAGAAGCCAAATCCGGCGGTTCCAGGAGACCCTAAGTGCGGAGCGACGCAAGCGGAAACAAGCGGAGGTTCATGGCTCTCTACTCCGGTCCCTTCACACAAGCATCAACTGAAAAGATTCTAGCTTCAGAACAAGGACGAGGCTGGAACTTCGACGGACGGCTTCCTTCCAGAAATATGAAGAACAGAGGAACCGAAGCTCCAACAACACAAACGACAAGTATAGCCGTCAAGATCTTGAGCTAAGGAATCATAAGGAGACAAGAGGAGGTGGCGACAAACCAGAGAGGCAGAGGCAGCGACTCTCTGCTGTCCGGAGAAGCCTACCTCAAATCGATGCTTCCTGCAGGCAAGGGACCGAACTACATCTTCGCTAATCCTCCAGAGAAGACAAGAACAACTCAACTTCTGTTTAGAGCCGTCAGGAGAGGAGGTGGAGAACGGAACGCTAGCTGGGGTGGCGACCGACGGTTGAGAAAGCACCGCCGGCCACCGTGACGGAAGTTACGAGAGAAGAGGTCGAGGGGGAGAGAACCGAGAGAGAAAAGTTTCTCTAAATTTTCTTTTCGTGTTTTTTTTTGGATCAACATTGTTATGGACTCCCTGGAGATTGATGACTGTTGAATAAACACTATCATTCAAAAATAAGGTGAACTCTCGTGTCTCGTCCTGCTTGAGCCAAGTGTTTCTCGGAAAGTAGCTCTGGGAGTAAAGTGTACCATCTTTTACAAGTAGTTGGCCATTGTGCTGGAGACTTTTTCGGAACACAGCATGCCAGTATCTTCTTTTCCAGATCAAATGGAAGGTCAGATACCATCAACATCTTCTAGTAGTGATTTCTAACCTAATATCTCTCTAGGCAGAAAGCATATAGGACTAACGATTTGTAAATTTTTTTTTAACACCAAAACTAGAGTAGACTAAGGGAAAATGATCATTTAATTCCTCAAGTATTTGAAATTAACAGTTTAAAATCCCAATTTTTGCGTTGACTTCACAACATTAGTCTTGGAAAAAGTAAACGTTAGACAATACCAAAAAAACGTTAAATTAAACAGCTAATCTCCTTCTATTTTGTTTCTTATCATCTGCTTCCCCAAATCAAAACCCAGAGTTCTAAATCCCAAAAGCAGCATCTTCTTCATATCAAAATTCAGAATTTTATTTTCCTAAAATAAAGTCTCCGCCGGCGTTAAGACTCTAAAGAAGATTCATTTTTGAAGTTTAGCTTCTTTAAAGCAAGCTCTAACCTCTGGGTTTTGATTTAGAGAATATGTTTTTAGCGATAAAAAAAAGTTTCTGAAGTCAACACAAACATTAGGATTTAAATTGCATACCAAGAGTTGAGGACTTAAACTGTTAATTTCAAATACTTGAGGGATTAAATGATCATTTTTCCAGTAGACTAAAACTGATTTTCATTGGGCTTTTATTGTATATTTGTATCTTGTTTGTGTGATAATTGTTAAAGGTGTTTTAGGGAAATGCATATTGATAAGATATATTTTTTTTGGAGATATATCTTTCTTGAAATGTAGATTTATGGGACTATATTTTCAAAAGGAATATCCTAAAGTACTAAGGAATAATAATTTGTTAAAGAGTGAAATCATCTCATAAATACCCAAAATATAGTAGATAGAGAATCAAAGTCAAGTAGACCTCCTGTTAAAGTTATCAAAACTTTATATTCTCCTCGAGCTGTCAAAAATCCAAAATAAAAAATTTGAGCCCTTACAAAAAAGAATTTATTGACAAAAAAATATTTTATAAAAGTTTTTTTTTCAAAAAATAGAATATGTTGGAATTGATATTAAAAATTCACCTCTAACTGGTAATTTTGATGGGATGATGAAGTTCATAATCGTGTTAGAGTGACTTTTATTTTACCAAGATGTAGGATGTCAATGTTTCAAAAATAGAATGCTACATTCTAAATAACTTATAAGAAATTGCATTCAATGACTATAAAAAGAACAAATATTAGTTATATGGAAAACAGAATAATAGACACTGTGCTTATTTGATAAACCCCGGCTATAACCTCAATAGACTATATAGCGAAAAAGAAGTGAACTTTGGAAGAACCTTCATCTTTCTTTTTCTTCAAGTTAGAGGAAACTTGGACCACACTTTTCATTTCCACTACGCTCTCAACGTCTCTCGAGAGCAAATAAGCAAGTTGGAGGCAGTCTGTGTGCTTCTTTCGCATTAATCTGATGGTATCAGTGTAAATAAAATGAAATACAAAACCATTGCATTTACTCAGATTTTAAGAGTCAAAATAAGATAATAAACTTCAATATGCGTTCAATTTATTACAACCTTTGGGATTGTCCAAAAAAAAAAGAAAAGATAGAAATCATTGCGACATTCAAAGCAACAGCAAGAGAACTTCGATGTGCTTTTTAGGTATGGTGTCACTTTCATTTCCTAAACCATTTTGGGACATTCAAAGCAACCCTAGAAACTTCGATATGCTTTAGGTTTTGCTTTGGGTGTCACTTTTGTTTCCTCAACGCTTCTTGCAGATGTGCCCTCCTCCGGTTGATGCCTATTAAAGCTCACAAACATTTAAAGGGAACCCTAACACAAAACATAATAATATAAAAGCAGTCTTTTAAACATGTATTTTTTCTTACAAGAAAACAATCTTTGTGTGAGATTTTGAGCATTCCGTTTTAAGAACAACGTATATGAATCTATGAAGCTATAAGATGCTGATGTTTAGTTTCTTAATAACTACTCTTCACTATATGCATCCAATTCAATTATAAAGTATTTGAGTAAGATCATTAATTAGAACAAAGAAAAACTAAAAAGAAACTTAGTTAATATATTTGACTAACCTCCTTGCATTTCGTTTCCTTTTGCTTTTGCGTGTACTCTTCCTCACAACGTGAACCGGGCTTGGAACGTAATTTATGAGATGTGGCCATGATGCATCTATTGTCACTTCTTCATCATAAACATGTCTCTGTATATTCTCTCCAATAACGAAAATGCTGGTACCCTCTTCGTCACCATCATCCTTGTCTGTACAACAACACACTGCCACTTTATGCTCCTCGTCAACCACGAAACTGACAACATTTAACAACACTACGTCCACTACCAAGAACTTGCCCCACGACACCTTTTTGGTGCCAATCATGTTGCTCACCCATATCTTCATCTCAAATGAAAACAAATGAAGATACTGATGTAACACCGAGAGTTGTTCGTCTCTAACAACTGACAGAACAGCGGTATCTTTATGCCCATAATCCACTGAAACACCAGGACCAGCACTCTCATACGGAAGAGGGAGAAACCCAAATTTCTCTCTTGTGAAATCAAAACTGAGTATGAACTGGTTGCCATATCTTTTAGCAACCCAGTAAGTGTTTCCCTTCACAGACACGCCGCGAGCTGATATGTACGCATCATGCTCATCCACATCTAACACCCTCCATGAGTCAGACATAAAGTCATACAGTTCAAACTCGGAAACCGTACGCCTCATTTGCGTGTCCAAATAACGACAATACCTCAAGATCTTGTAGCTATTAACACAAGAAGACTTGCTGCCTTTGTATCCAAGAGCATATTCGGAACAGCCATGACTTCTAGGTTTGACATACCTAGTTTCACGGTTACTAGGGTTGCAAACCAGGAGCCTTTGTTTTCCCACCATAGTGCATAGCACCAACCCCTTGCAGTAGAAAATACTATCTATTTGTAAATCATTTGAATCTTGTAAAGATCCAAGTTTACCTCCGAACTCCATGGCCGGATCAACGTTGTTATGGACTCCCTGGAGGTTGATGGTTGTTGAAAAAACACTATTATTCAACAAAAAGATGAACTCTCTTCCTGTTTGAGCCAAGTGTTTCTTGGCGAGTAGATCTTGGCGTAGGGCGTACCATCTCTTGCAGGTAGTTTGCCATTGTGGTCGAGACTCTTTCGGAACAAGGGCGAGTATCTTCTTTTCCAGATCAAATGGAAGGTCGGTTATCATCACCATCTTCTTCTAGTAGTGATTTCTGACCTAATATCTCTCCAGGCAGAAAGTATAGGAGAAACGATACAAACTAGGGTGAACTTTTGTTTTTTTTTTGTTTGAACACCAAAACAAGGGTAAACTAAAAATGTTTTTCGTTGTGCTTTTATTGTATCTTAGTCGTATGATAATTGTTAAAGGTATTTTAGGGAAATGCATATTTTGTGAAAATTTCAAATCTAAATTATATCTTTCTTTTGGAGAAAAGATATCTATCTTAAAATGTAGATTTATGGGAGACTTTTTTTGGCCAAAAGATTTATGGGAGACTAATTTCAAAAGAAATATGCTGAATAAAGTAAGGAATGATTCTTTGTGAAACAGTGAATTCTTCTCATCAATTTATTTAGGCATATTTTTAAAAAGGAAATAAATAATTTGTTGATAAAAAAAACTTAAGAAAATTATCTGTTTCTTTTAAAATATATTTTCATTCAACAAAAAGATGAGAATGGGAGGCGAGATAAGTTTAACGGTTGAGATTTATACTATTATTTATGAAGTGATTTTGCTGATTTGTCACATTCTCCATGATTTTAGCTAATTGTTACTTATTTGTCGTATTTTTATTAGTTTTTAGATTAAATAATCAGTTTCTTAATTTAGATAATATAAATATTTCAAACTTTCTAATTAATTCATTAATTTTAATATTATAAATATCTCGAAATTTCTAATTGGAATATGATTATAATTATTTTAACTTTCACGAGATTCTTATTAGTTTTTTTAGCATAAATCATTAATTTATTAATTTAACTAATATAAAACTATTTCAAATTTTCAAACTCGAATTACAATTATAATTATTTTACACAAGTTAGGACCAATTCTTATTTTCATATGATGTAAGATGTTTTAAAATTCTATAATTTCATTTTTCTCATTCATTTTAAATTGTCCCGATTATAGTTTTGACATATATATTTATGTACTTTTAATATTTGTTTTTTAATTGAAATTCTATTTTTTTCTTTGAGTTTGAAAGACTATGAGCAAGTCGGTTTTGTTACATGGAGTTTGGAATTATGAATTAAGTATACTGAATTAGTTCTGTAGTTATTTCCCGTGTATGTTTAATTATTGTTTAATCTATAAGAAAAATATGCTTTGATATTAAGTTTAGAGAGTTGCATATGTAATCATGTTATGAAACGTCTAAGTAGATATATTTCTAATTAATAATTAGATTTATCATTATATAGTTAACCACAATTTAACTTTAATAATAAAACTATCATTATCTTTTTTTTATTAAAAGTAAACTTATGAAATATTAAGATAAGTCAATGTGTATATTGATCAAGTAAACCAATGAAATATTGACATTTTCTCAATACGTTTTTAAAAAAAAAGTTTTCTTCTAAATTATCATCGAACTTTAATTTTTATTTATTTTGTTCTTGCTTGAATATTATGTGTGTGTTTTTTTGGTAATTTAATACATGTTTCTGATTCAAAAATACAAAGTAGATTAAGAGAGACCAAAACTTTACATTTTTAATTTACTTTATTGTATAGAATATTTCATATGTAATTATGCTTTTATAGTCTCATACTTTTATAGCTGTTTTTTTTGTTAGAGAGACGTAGACTGAAATAAAAATTGAAGAAAATTAAAATGATTAAGAATAAGTTATCATGATATTTAAAATGATTATGCCCGCATGTGCGGGTAAAACAACTAATTTATTATATAGGCGGGAATGGAACTGAATGAGAACTGTTGGTACATAAACAATGACTTAATAGGCCTATATTTTCGGCCCGTTTATGTTTGACCAGAACTGAGTTTGAAATCTGAAAAATCCCAAGCTCTCACAGGTGAATGCCTTGCTTCTTTTTTTTTTAACACTGAATATTTCAATATGATGGAGTCCAAAAGGACAAAAGTGAGGGAGAACCCCTGAGTTACATGACATAGAGCTTAAAGGAAAGCAAATAAAACTAAGAAAGAAAAGGAAGCAAAAAACCGAACGGAGCTGGAGTACCAGTAGGTACTTGGAGGAGTTCAACACAGGTAACTCAAATGCCTTGCTTCTATCTCAAGCTCTGGTCACTTCGCCGATAAAGACTTGGTTTGAATTGTTTTATTGGTTTTATATATTTCAATCTTTTTAATCCAGTTTCAGATTAGTGATGCTTATTCCCATTTAAAGTTTTGATAATTGGTTTTCTGTACAAAGATCACAGCTTCAAGGTTTATGTTTCTGACTGATAACTGCGAGTTTTGTGTGTTTTTTTCCTTAATAGTTGAATCTCTTTGGAAATGCCGAATCTACAAGGCTCTTTGCCTCCTGAGCTCGCTAACAATGTGGTTAGGGTATGTATCATCTCTTCTATTTACTCTCAGTGTCTTAGATTTAACTTATTTTTTTTACTGATGTATTCGTCTCTTCTTGTTGGCAGTTGTACCGTGAATGTCTTCGTAGAGCTACATTCATTGGTAAGCAGGTGAGTTTCTCTGCGCTTTGTATATGAACTTGCTTTGTTAGATTTAGACACTACTGTGTTGCATTCAGTGGGATTGTGTTTGGTATGATTGATATTCCTGTTTCATATCAACACTGTGGATGTATTGAAGTTTATCACTGTTCTTTACCCTCACGTGTTTCTACCTTTTAGTCTCACTTAATTAAATATAAAGCAAAATGTTCAGAGCTTTTATTTGGACCATTTGTATCAATATCATGCAGCCGTAAGAGTTTGAGATTTGATATTATATCATCACTTCTATTTTGATTCAGCTAGGAAGATTTGGCCTTTTCTGCCTAGAGTTGGCTTGGGATATGAACTTTTTCTTTTTTTCTGTTAACTCGTTTGTGCCTTGCAGCAACACAACACTGAGCTGGTGGTTGGTATGGTGAGGCAGCAATTTAAAAAGCACATGAATGAGACAGACCCCGAGAAGATTCAGAAGTTAAAGGATGAGTAAGTCTTAGTTTCCTCCCTAAGCCTCTAGTGAATTCTCACACATACACAGATTGCACTCTTGGGGTTTTATCATGTATATGTATGTATAGTAAGTCTTAGTTAACTCCCTAAGCCTCTAGTGAATTCTCACACATACACAGATTGCACTCTTGGGGTTTTATCATGTATATGTATGTATATACGTCTATCTGGAAAGTTTGCACTGACTCAGAAAAGTTTTATGTTGGTATTTGGCAGTGCTGCTCGGGTACTCATCAATCACATGTTGTTCGAGTCAGCGAAGCTAACAGGACGCAAGGTTGGCCAGAGATCGTGATGCAGCCTTGTTGTTATCGTTATGCGCTTTCTGGTTCATTGTATTCTGATAATGCATTTAGTGGGCTTTAATAAAGAACTTTGTAATGATTCATAACATTCATAATCTTGGTTTGCAATTCAATCCAGTGGTTCTGTACTTCAAATTGAATCATACTGTTCGTTGACTCTGGTTTAGATACACTATATTGGACACTTTGAAAATGATTAACAAATAGATTATGACAGACATGAGAAAGAAAAAAATCCTAAAATCTGTTCGAATTATTCAACATGCAGAGTAATTTTATAGCATCAATTTCAAAAGATGGTAGATACAAAACATCCTTTCTATCACATAGTCTTCATGGACGATCTAAGCTGATCCCACATGAGCATTTGCATCTCAAAACTAGCATCATGGATGCATTTAAACCATCCATTGGAAATATTAAATCATTCATATATTTCCGTAGACGCCACACTAATCGGATAGTTTGGTTCGGCCCAAATCTCCTCCAAATAAGTTTGATTCAGTTCAGTATTTTGGGTAGTTCGATTTTTAAATATTTTACGATAACTAGTCAAAGTTTTTGTTTTTGTTAAAATTTTCGGTTAAAATTTATTTAAATTCGGATAATTCTTGTTAGTTAGGTTAATTTGGTTCGATATTTTGGTTAATTCAGTTAGTTTAATTTAAAATTTGAATTAAAATTTGGAAAATTGAGCTATCCGATTATCAAACCAAATCAACCCAAAAACTGAATATTTTTATAAACATACCGAATTGAACCGAACTGTAACCCGACTAACAAAAGTTTTCAGTTCGGTTCGGCGAGATTTGGTTCACAACCGCATGCCTAGTTAGGGCTGTAACTGGACTGGTTTTGTGCTGTTTCAAAATGTTCTTAAGGTGAATGGTTCGAGAGTTGTTCTGCCTTTTAATGTTTTAGAGAGTATTAATTACAGGACCGACTCATCTGAAAAATATAGGAATTCAGAAAATTTTGTATTTGAAAACAAATTCTTTTGATCAGTTTTTTTTTCCTTTTCAAAAATATGTTATGTGTCAGAACTTAATTGGCTACATCATTTGTTATTTCTGTTAAGATGTGATAAATGAATGATGTGCATGCAAAAATGGGCAGGATTTCAAAAGAAGGTGAAACAGAAGATGTCATTCATCGGGATTCTCTCTTTTCTTTCTCTCCCCACCGTTCATCTTCTACTCGACAAAGCCACCGCTGATTCTCGTTCCGGTGGCCGACGGAGGGTCTCTACCCGTCGGTCGCCACCCCAATCGCTCCTGAGTCCAGCTTCATCCCCTCTCTAGCCTCGATTTCTCCATATCCTCCTTGCTCTTCTTCTCTGGTTCTTCGTCGGTTTGCGGCCGGAACCGGCGAATCAAAACAGTGACTGAGTGTGTCCTCGGTCTCCCTGGAGTGATGGCGAAGATGTGGATAGTCGGATCTGAGCAGGAGGCACCGTCTAGGTGGTAGATCTAGGGTTTTGATTTCGAGCGGATCTGGGTCAGTTTCTCTCTTGGAGGGTCCGACGGAGTGGCTGAGCGCCGCTGCCTTCGCCTCTCTTGTCGCTGCCTCCTCTGTCTCCCCTTGTCTCCTCTTCCGGCTGCTATTGGTAAGAACTTCCCTCTCTCGTTCTGAGTTAAAAAGAAGATACCAAAGCTTATCGTTGGGGACTTCTTTCTGGTTTGGTTCTTCGATAATCACCATGGCGCCTAGTTAGGTTTTAGAACTGTCTAGGGTTTGGGTTGACTCAGAGCTTTCGTGCCGTTGCTCTGCTATGTCCCTACTCCATTTGATGGGTCTTTTCTCCTCTTCCGCCTGCTGATGGGAGCTTCTTGTTCCTCCGCTTCTCAAGTTTCAGAAGGTTGATAGCCACTGTCCCCTGCCTCTCTTGATGTTCTGTAACTGGTTACCTTTTGTGCTCTGCTCGCAGGATGGGACCGGAGTTCAGCCGTATAAACCTCCGCTTCCATCTGCCAGTACTCCACCTGCGTTTCATCTGCTGGTTCCTCCTCATCGGTTTGGATTCTCAGGAGTGCAGCTTGCCGTCTTCTTGAGCTAGCAGCGTCTGGAGTGGACTTCACTGGTTAGGAATGGCTGGACCAGGACTTGCCGACCCTGCTTCGCCTGTTCCACGGTTGGAGTCGCCCTCGGGACGGTCTGTGGTCCCTCAGACTGTTCTCCGGCTGTGACTTCTTTGGAATCGTGCGGTTTTGATGCAGGTCCCCGCATCAATCTATTCGATGTGGTCTGCTGTTAACTTAATGGTTGTCAATTGAACCATAATGTTAGTCAAGCTTTAATCACATCCATATGGTTGGGATTGAAACTTTGTTTGTCTTAGTGAGTTCTTTTTAGCTTTTTTTGTGGCTCCCTAAGACACACTTGCTTTGAATAGCGACTTAGATACAGTAGGTTTTGATTCATCAAGCTGAATGTATCTCTCTGCATCATTATTGATTTAATGAAAATTCACATACTTAACAAAAAAAAAGATGTCATTCATCCCTTCCATCACAAGCATCGCGACTTTCCTCATCTCAGGTTAATGACAGACCAGCCAATGTTGAGAAAATTGACAAATGCTTTGGATTGATAATCCATATTGTCTATTTCATTGTCATACTTTATTACCAACAACCATATCAGATAAATTTACTATTCCAACTCTATTTTCAGTAAATTACTAGATTTTAACCCGCACACCCGTGCGGATAACATTTCATTTATAAATATAAAATTTTATATTATTTTGTATATAATAATTTATGATAATATATTGCTGTCATTTAAAAATAACTAAATAGATGATATATAGTTCTAAATATTAAAATTTAACATATGTTAACAATTTTATTTTTTGTAAAACTTATTACATAATTTATGAATATTAATCATTTTAAAAAGTGAATGCTATTTTAGTCACTTTAAACGGTGAATGATATTTTATTTATTTATCTTAATGAAAGTATTTTTTTCAAAATATATTGGTTTACCAATTCAACATAATTTTAATATGTTTGCACAAAAAAAATAATTTTAATATGTAATTCATTAATTACTTATATTTTAATATAATGTAGAATATACTTATAAAATTAGCAAATAATTTCATTATTTTAATTATAATAAAAATGTAATTAAAATTAATTTATAATAACATTATACTATTAATTGCAAAATTAATCAGTGCATTAATTAAAAGGATATTTAAAATTTTAAAATGATTTTGTTAGATTTTTTCTCAACAGATTTTGTTAATCCTAAAACTAAAATTTAAATTTATAGTTAAAATTGATTCGTTATTAATATCCTTATAATTATTTAGAAATGTTATACATTAAATAAACTAATGTAAACAATAAAAATATTATTTGTATATATGGACCTAGACTTCTAGTATGACTATTTTGTAGTAGTTAAAAATGATACTTCTCTTTTAATAGAGAAGATTAACAAATAAATAATTAGGGACTTTGTGTTTTTTTTTTAACTTTTTTCGAGTTCCAGTTGTGGATTGAGTTGTGCAATGCAGCCAAGGCCATATGTTTATTGGATGTCATTATCATAACAGTGGCTTTGTATTCAGCATCAACCGGCATTGATTACTGTGCAAGTTTGGTATATCTACTGGCATCGTAGCAATCAGTCGTAAGTATCAAATAATTTATTAATTTTTTAGGTTTAATATTTAATATGAAAATGTATTTAGATCTTTATGTGATATTAGGTTGATTACGCATTCAGATAACAACACTAACTCCATCCCGCTTCTTCCTTAGTTCTATTGACAATAACTAGTCCTAGTGGAGGTGTTTGGCTTATATGGGGGATATGTAAAAATGATATTTTTAGTTGAAATCAATTCTGTTAAGACTTAAAATAGATGAGATTTTAAAATTTTGATTCAGTTTACAATTTAAATACATGATTCATCTAAAAAATGTCTAATCCTTCTCAAAGTATTTATAAAATCAGTATGATATCATTTGATTTCTATAACACAATTGAACTCTATTTTGAAAAGATTTTTGTTTTTTTTTTGATAATCCAAGTATCCGGACCTCTCACTTAGTCTGACTATCCTACCGCGTCCAACCGGAACTGGCAAGGAAGGTCCTGGAGGCCAAAGGGAAACCATGTTAAATTCATTATGGCCGGGCTCGAATTCGTGATGGCGAACACCTCAGCCGAGGTTCCTTTACCACCAGACCACGAGGCCCGGTTAAAAAACGGAAGCTATGTTAAATCCGCTGTGACCCGATTATCAAAAAAAAAGATTCTTATTTGAAATTAGAAAATAATTATAATAATGTAAACTGATTAACTGTATCGCTACAAGATGAAATTAGCTTTTTGTATAATATATAATATGTATTCTTACGTTTGAAATAATTGAATTGACTAATATGATACAAGAAAAATATGGGATTTGATAAGAAAAAGCTATTTTTTGTTTTCTAGAAATCTAGGTCTGATCAAAGAACACATATCCCCTATATATTATTTGAGAAGCATTGCAACATTATTTTGTAGCCACGTGTCATCACTAAAATGATTCTTAGAATCCTTAGAGAAATAAGTTGGTCCATTTAAATATATAATAAACTTTTTATTAAACCACAATAAATGTATTATTAATGTGATTCATTATTTCCTTAAATAAGATTACGGAATTGCCTAATGTGGCTAAAGTATATATGATAATTAATGATTTTGAATAATAAAGATTTGATAAAAATAAGTGTGTATTATAATTATATTTATTTAATTTTAAGCTATTAAAATAAATTAAACAATCATAGTAACCATAAAAATTTAAAAAATTATTTATATATTATATTTTAAATTTTTAAAAACGAGTATAAATTACTAAAATTGTTAAAAGTTTTTTTGTAATCTATGATTTAAAACTTTTGTTATGACATGATACAAATAACTGAAAAGTAATATAAGTTGAAAGTCTCATTTAATAAGTATCAAAAATAAAATATATATAAATATATGTATCATTTTAAATTAAACTATATGCTATATAAAAATATATAAATATCGTAATTTTGAAATTTACTTTGAACATTTTTTTGATAAAAGGTTTGAAAAAATATTGACAACTTAATTTTTTAAAATATTATAAATTACTTAAACCATTATTCCCACAGTGAAAATTTTGTTATCACTAATTTAGACTTTTTGCTATAATATATACAAATGATAAAAAAAATATGAGCAAAAAACATCATCTAATAAATATTAATATTAACATATACCATTTTACTATCATTTAAATTTAATTATATATCATATCAAATAGAAAAATTCGATTTATTAAATTTATTTATATGTTTGCACCAATTTTATTATATAAGTAGTAGATAATGACTTTTTAATTATTTAATATATATTTATTATTTCATAATATGCTATAAACATATAATATATAAAATAGTTTATATATATAATGTTCATTCCGCGTAAGGCGCGGATCTTAACCTAGTTTTTATATATATGATATCTATTGTATGATCGTATGACTAGTTCACGTCACGATTATTATAGTTGAGGTTTAGTTAATTTGCTATATGTTCTTTTTTTTTGTCAAAGTTACCTAAAAGTAAGTATCCTATACTATCCATCGACAGTAGTATATTTATTAACCAAGCAGAGTCGGTCCTATATATATGGAGGCCAGAAGCCAAAAACATTTATGTGGCCGGCTGGATTTGAACTCATGACCTCATCGTGCTAGTAGTAGCGCTGTTGTATAATATAAGTATATTTTAAAATATTTTCATGATTTGCCGTTGAAATTGTTTGCATGTTAGTATATTATGAGAGAAGTAGCTAGCTCTGAGAAAATGAGATGATGCTGAGTATTGTCTAAGTCTACACTCAGAGCCGGTCCTATATATATGGAGGCCAGAAGCCAAAAACAGTTATGTGGCCGACTGGATTTGAACTCATGACCTCATCGTGCTAGTAGTAGCGCTTTTACCAAGTATGCTAAAGGGATTTTTGACAAAAAATATACGGCCGAATTAGTACTTAATAATTAGCGGTCGGAAGCACGTGCTTGACCCGCTTCTGGTCAAGTCCGGCTCTGTAACCAAGTTATATCTTTTGTCGGAAATTTCAAATAAAACAAAAGACAGGGAACAATTTAAAAAAAAAATGATAACACTAGACTTGACACATCACTCAATCTGAAATTCTAAAAGGACCCGAGTTTAGATTTGGAACATAGGCACAATGAGTAAACCAACCGACTTAGCCACAACCTATCGGAATATTGTGGCACGTCTCTCTTCACAATATAGATGCAAGGGCCGCAAGGCTGTTTACTCCCGTCGCCAGAGTATATGAATAGGGTCTTATCATAGTTACCTAAATTTCAATCTTACTTGTTAAAAAGCATTGCTTTAACAACGAAAAATGTTCTCCTTTACAGACCGTAAGGAAAAGTTTATCGAAACCATGGTTAACTTGTAAGGGAAGGAGAAAAAAGGGTTGAAAATCTCCCTAGTGAAATCAAAGTTTTGGATTAAATACTCACAAGTCTGGAGATTATAAGAAATCCAAAACAATTTCCATTCAAAGACACAGGTGACTTATCTGTTTCAGATATGGGCATGTTATCGTCAGGTGTATCAATAGAGTTCAATGCGTGAGAGGCACACTCATAATATTCAAGTCAAATAGATTGTAAAGTTTTATCAAACATGAATAACACAAGATTTGAAATATTGTATTTAAATCTTTAATTGGATAATACTAGATTTTAGATTTTTTACTTAAAAGATTATAAATCTGCAACAACCAATAACACTAAAGTTTAAAATCTATTATTATAAATATTTTAATACAGTAACCAATAACACTAGGTTTAAATATTAGAGTTAAAATCAATTTTTGAATAACACTAGATTGTAAAACTTAGATAATTAATTTTAAATATACTATTCAATAACACCCCCTAAAACTGTTTTGCTGAAAATATTTTTAAATTAATTAGCTAATTGGTCGCTTATGCATAAATTCTTAGGTGTTATGAAGCCTAATTAATCATCTATTCGCAAAGACCAATTCAATAACAAATATTTTGTTAAAGTATAAATTTCTAGAATAATACAGTATTAATATCAATCATCAAGTACGGTTTTGTAAGTAGAGAAGAATTGTCTACAAAATAATATGAAGAAAAGTTTGAATAATGTGTTCCAAAAAACAAAAAAGAGGAAATTTTATATATATATATAAGAAAAATAAGTAAAATATATGCATAAATAAAGCAAATTAAACGTAAAGAATAACAAAAATATTCATTCTGTTAAAATGAAGGGAATAACAAAATAAAAATGAAACAAAAATAAGTAAACATTGCATTTTTACTTTGTTCTGTTTTTTTTGCCAAAATTAACCTTAGATCAGAATATCATGTTTAGTAACAGTTACGAACCATCTTCTACTTATCAATGAAATTCACATTTTGGCAAAACATTAAACATTCTTATAAATACTAGGTCCTTGTCTTCGTTACGCACGAATAGTATTTTGATTTTTTTTTCATATTTTTGTACTATTATGTCAATTGTTTAGTTTTATAAAATGTTATGTTTTTACTGTAAATTTAGAATTAAAAATCTAATTTTCCTTTACTGTAAAGTAAGTTAATTTTTTTGAATCTTACCACAACACATTATACATGAAGAGAATATAGTTGGTCTTTATATTCTTATTAGGTGTAATATTAAAAATTTTGATGGTTTTTTTTAAATTATATATTTTAGGATTGATTTTCGTGACTATATTCTATAATTGTCTAAAAAAAATTGTTTGTCCCATATAGACATCCACATAAATATAGACTTCTGATAAATTTGTTCATTGGGATATTTAGTTTCACTTTTAACTTTATTCTCTTTTTTGGTACCCTCATGCTAGCTTGTGGGGCTAGCCAACTTGGTGCAAAAGGGTTTACAAAAGCTGATCGAGAAGAGCGTGATCAGACACCTTTTGCTAGGCTATTCGTACGGAATTTTAAAGATCTAGGAATATAAGCAATAGAAAGTTCAGAAAATTATACAGCCTGTATTTCGTCGAGCTCCGAGTCCAACGCAGACCAATCTTCCTCCTTTTGAATGAGTATAACCAGTTATTCACATTCGATTGAAAGACTATCTCTCTATGTCCAAACTTCAGTATCACTTGCATTGCCCAAAGCAAACCTTCAGCTTCCGCTTGCAGTGGTGATTTGGTGCGTGTATATCGGCTCTTGCTCCAAACAGCATTGGAAAGTCACCATCCATTAACACAAAGCCAAGTTCAAATATGTCTCTTTCATTTATCCAGGATGTCTAGCAAGAGCGTTTCTTTGCGGAGGAACAGTTGTGTCCATTACCTCAACTCCCATATCAATCTCCATACTCTCGTCTATACGTTGAGCTATCCTCCAACACTCAGCTTCAATTTTATTCGCTAATGGAAAAGATATAATTTCTACGACACTATTAATGATTATTTTTTTTGTAATACTGATACGGCAAACTTATGTTTTATTTAACAAAACTCTTATTTTAATTTTGTGCTAAATAATCAATCATATTTTATATTATCCATAATTTTAGTAAATTTGCTTATTTGTCATGTTTGTATTAGGTTTTAGCTAAATCATTGATTTATTATTTATTTTTAGCTAAGTCACTAATTTATTAATATTATATATATATATATATATTTAAAAATGAATTTTATTTTAGTAATATTAAATTTATATTTTATATTAAAATTTAGTTAGTTTTTCTTATTTGTCATATTTTATTAGGTTTTAGACTTTTAGATAGGTTATTGATTTATTATTAATTTTTAGCTGATTCGCAAATGTGTTAATTAAAACAATACCCTTAATGAATTTTATATATAATTAAAAACGAATTTTATTTTAATCATATGAAATTTATATGTTATATTAATATTAAATAATGATTCTAAGGGTATTGTAAAACCTGCATAGTAAAATACTAGAACCTGCATAGTAAAATACCTGGCCAAAACTTAACCGCTTCATTATTTTCCCCGATTTTCAAAATATTGCCATAAATATTTAAAAGTCTGCTCCGTTGAAATCAGAGTAAATACGGTATATAGAAAAAATGAAACAAATTAGAATTAGGGCTAATTTATGTCAAGAAGGAAAACTTGTTGAGCAAGTCCGTTCATATGTATTAGTATTAATGTGAGCAATTAGGGTTTCATTTCTTTACTAAAACTATTCATGTCTCTGATTCTCAACCAGCCCCCGAAGCTATGCTTGCGGAAACCAGTGTTGGTAAGATGCTCTCCTCTTCACCACTCTAATGGTTACTCATCTGCTTCATTGCCGCAATCACAAACACTTCCTTTAACCATCTTCTGCGCAGATCCTTGTAGACCACATCTCGTAAGAGCCGTGGTCAGGAGGGATGGTGACATGCATGCTCTTGATTACGATATGCCTCGTGATTTTATGGAGGTAACGAAAATGATAGGAACATCCAATGGATGGATAACGTCTTTGGTGGACGGCATTGTGCGAATCCGGGAATACCCGGAGAAGAATCCTAAACAGGTGAGAATCATTTTTTTACCTCCTCATGTAACTCTGCCTCTATGCCAAGCCCAAATGGCCACCAACGTGGCAATGTCCTCATCTTCTCCGGAGAAGGAGGAGTGTGCTGTGGCTGTCAAGTTCTCGGGACCTCAACTAAGCATTTGTAAACCGGCTCAAAGCAACGCCGAGTGGATCAACATTAATTAGAATCTCAAACCCTTGTTTCTTTTCCTCCCCTGTCATGTATTCGGAGAAAGAGGACATGTTTCGCATTATCGGATCTGGAGGCCACCTTGTTGGATCATGGGATCTCGGCAAACACAAGTGCACACCAAAGATTCAGAGACTTCAATTTCAAAACCTTCCGGAGCTGAGCAAGGCCAAGCGGGAGCTTCTGTACTCGAGCAACACAAGCGAACACTTGGTGGAGTCAAGAACCACCGGTGAAACTTTCATGGTTAAGTGGTACAAAAGGACGGCCAAGACCATCTACTGCATAGAGAGAATGGAAACACAAGCTTTAATGGTGTTCAAGATAGACGAACAAGGTAACGCTGTTTACACTCAAGATATTGGAGATCTCTGCATTTTCCTCACAAGGTCTGAATCTTTCTGTGTCCCTGCTTGCTCTGTTCGCCACATGCGTCCTAATCATGTCAGACTCATGGATGTCGACGAAATCACTATTATCGATCTGGCTGCTCAAAAGTGGAACTGATAAGAACATTAGTTTGGACTTGTGTTTTTTTTTTCTTGAGGCTAGAGTCTTGTCTTTTTCTTTAAAACCTTTCAAATATCCAATCTATTTTTTTTTTCATATTTATTATCTGTGAGATCGTTACGCATATGCTCCTCCTGGACAAACCTTCCTATCATCTATCACTAAAATAGCAATTTGGTTATGCTTAAGCTATATTTAGTGTGTTCTTTGTGTTGTGACTTTATATAATGGAAAGGTATTTATGCATTGAGGTGACATTCCTTCTTGTCACTCACCAAGGCTCCTGATCCAACACCCCATGTGCGTTTGTCCCTTTTGTCTTATTGACACGTCGACACTACTACTCACGACTCCCTTGTTCTTCAAGTAGTCTCTTTATTGGGCTCTACTCTTTCTCAAGCAGGCTTTCACTTCAACTGACGGCCTCCTTTCAGTCCCTTTCTCTGGTACTGATAGAGGATTTGAGGACGGAGCTCCTCGTGCGTAACACCATCCCTTGAGATTACGGTTTAGGTATATCAGGAGGTGGATTAGGGTTCTGACGACTGATTCCACCTCCAGTGGCCTTGGGAGAAGAATCTCTTGAGGCTACTTTCTCTCTTTCACTAAGCTACTTTCTTATTCCTCTTCTCTACTCATTTCAGACTTTTATATCTCTGTTTGGCTTGATTTAAACACTCTTTGCTGTTACAGGAAGCTCTGGACATTGTTCACGTTTGTAAAGAAGATCAAGAAAGCATTTCCATAAATTCCATCTATTTGGCATTACAAAAATTAATAAAACATATCATCAGACTAAACGTTTAGTCTGACCACAACCCATGATAGAAGAAGGCAAATTAGCAACCCTATCGATCCCAGACGCGAACACAATCCTCATTCCCATGAAAAAATGCGACTCAATATGGCAATGAAACGCCCAAACGCCAGGATTATCCGCTCTAAAACGCAGAGCGGTCCAGCCATACGGTTGTACCGCAACCGTGTTTTTCATAATCGGGTCGACCAGATTATACCTTTTGGGATCCTCCATTTCATTAAATTTCCCTTCACCATACCCAAGCACCCAAAAATCATGACCGTGTAAATGCCACGGGTGCGTTTCACTATTGTTAACGCTCATCGTATTAGCGTTCTGTAAAACCACGTCCACGGTGGAGTTGAACTTCAAGCGGTAGATCCCGTCGCTCATCGTTGCGTTAGCGTTTGAGGGTACCGCGAATATGTCGTAGCTTTTAGAATCGTACCTCTCTGGCGGCGTGAAACGCCAGTCAAATGCGTTTGTGAGATTATGCTTTAATGCGATTAAATATGGCGTTGTAGGGTGTTGGTAGGAAACGTTGTTGACCGACCACCGCATGTATCCGTTAACTTTGTTCTGTGTATTCAAGAGCACAATCACTTTGTCGGAATTCTCCGGCGGCGCGTGTGCGAATCCTTTACGTGCCTTGATTGCTACGCTTTGTGCAAGACGGTGGCGCGTGTCGTTCCATTCTGGCCGAAAATTGGAGGATGCCGGCGTCGGAGGATGCTTACGTGGATGATTCGGGTGGTAGTTGAGTACAGCGGTTGCTGGTGGAGTTTTCTCTGGACGGCTAACGATGCTTGTGGTGATCCAATAGTTCCGGCTAGGGTTTTGATCTGCCTTGAGAAGCACGGAATAAGTTTCTCCGGAGTATATGAAGAGATTCCTCACAGTGAATGGTTCAACGTAGTGTCCATCGGCTTCAACTACCGTCAAGTTATGTCCCTGAAGTTTAATTTCACTCATAAAACACAGAATAGAACGAAAATGGTTGCTTGCATCACAAGCTAGGTTACCTCGATTTGGAAACTGAGAGCAGAGAGAGACGTCAAGCTACCGATTCGAAGCCGGTATGTCTTCCCGGGGATCACCATGAGGACAAAACGTGAACAATCAGCGTGTGAAGCGTTACATACTTCAGCTTCCGAGCGCTGAGGAGTCATCATGTTGTTTGTGCAGTTGAATCTTCCTCTTCCTTGTATCATAAGCGACTGATATTTCAACATCCAAAAAAAAAACAATTAGGTCGCTCAAAAACTAAGAATCTGACTTTTAAGTAGTAGATCCATTCACCTGTGGCTCACCGACCCATTTAAAGGGTATGGATGCTAAACCAGTCGCTTTCTCGGACATGCCTTTGTGATACCAATCGGTTAACAAAAGGCTCCGGTCATAATCGTATGTAAACGGTTCAGGTTCTGTACTTGGAGGAGAAACTCGAATCATTCCTATTAATCCAGATTCTCTCTGCATTCCGTAGTGTGAATGATACATGTATGTCCCAGGCTACAGACCAAATTAATAAAACAAAAACGTAACACAAAATTAACATACAAAAATAAAGAAGGACTAGATTTTGACCCGTGCAACCGCACGGGTGTTTGTTTTCACTTTTCTATACATAAATTATTGTTTTAGAACATAAGTGGTATATATTTTAATCATATACTTAAATATTTATATAACTCTTTCAAATACATTAATTTTATAATTTACATGTTATAATTAATTAATTGTTTAAACTGTATGTATTTACCACTTCTTATTATATATTTATCTTATTGTATTTGCATTTAGTTATTAAGCAAATTAATATATTAATGAGAAAATATATTTAAAAATTATTTTGTATTTAATTTATGCTAAATTTGACCCGTCTTTCAAAATTGAATTTCTTTTTACCAATATTTTTATGCTTATTCATTTTAGATAATTTATTATTGTATATATAAAAGTCTAAGATATGTTAATTTTTAGACATGTATTATATAGTTTGTTAATTTTAAGATGTTCTATCATCATATTATATTTTAAATAAATAGTTTATATTTATGAAAATAAAATTTATAAATTTATCAATTGAATATAATTTTATCATATTTATTTTAGTATAATAATTATATTTTAACATGATCATGACTATAAAGTAGATAAAATAGGATATAATTTATTTATTTTCATTTTTAAACGATAACTTAAAATACATTAAGTTATTGTTTAAATATTTTTACACAGATTTATTAGAATTTTTAAAATATAATATATAAATATATATTATATTTAAAATGAAAATATATTATGATTAAAGTAGTTACAAAGATTTTATATTATTAACTTTAAGGAAATACATGTTAATTTTTATACATGTATTATATAGTTTGATAATGTTAACCCATCTTACCAACATATTAGATTTTATTTTTGAACATAAATATTTTATAATTACGAAAATAAAATATATAAATATATAAATTTAATACAATTTTATTATATTTAGCTCAATATAATAATTTTATTTTAATATGATTGATTATGATTACATAATAAATAAAACATTATAGATTTTTTATTTTTAATTTTATATAACTGAATATATTAATCTATAATAATATTCTAAACTAATTTTGAAATTAGCAAAAATATTTAAATATAATTTCGAAAATGAAGATCTTGTAAAAATCTTTTTAAACAGATTTGTTAGAATTTTAAATAAATATATTTATATTTAAAATGAAAAGATATCAAAAGATATTATGATTAAAATATTTTAAAAGTTTTATTTATTATTAGTCTGAACTAAAATGTAATATGAATTTCTATGAATAGGTCCATTAGGTCCATTTAAAAAAAATCACACATGAATCAAGGTTGTAACTTCTGTTTTAATATATAAGATTGAAAAATAATTTGCGAGTATGATTTTTTTTACTCTGTCAACGACGAACTGGTATGTGAAGATTTCTCCAGGAAGAATTGGACATTGAGTAACACCTTCCACTCCATCAAACCATGGTGTCCCAACCTGAAACCAAAATCAAACATTACAAGTATTCATCGAATGTCTTTTTTTTTAACTGAATTATTCATTAAAGGTATCAAGTATTCATCGAATGTTGTGATATGTTTCTTGAAAAAAAGGCACATTAAAAACTGTATAAAATTTTGACTAGGATTGTGTAAGTACCTGTCTGATTCCATGCCAATGGACAGCAACATTTTCAGTCATGAAGCTATTCTTGAGCTCGACAATTATGGTGTCACCTTGTTGAGCTTTGATGGTAGGACCTGGCAACTGCCCATTTATTGTAATGACTAGCTTCTCAAAACAATCTGGTGACTTAAGCTCGTACTTCACTTCCCACTTGAATCGCCGGATCTTTCCCTGAACGAGGACGGAAGAAGAGAACAGGGTGATGAAACAGATGAACATAAGAGTGAAGACATGACTTGTGTCAGAAAATCTACAGGATCTCATCATTTTCTTAGTTGTGTGTCCAAGAATCTGTACTAAAGAAGATAAAGAAGCTGTTATTTCAGTGGAACATTTTCCAACGAACACTTGATTTAAGAAATACTATATACTTACAAAGATCGAGATTCTTGTTGTGTTATTACTAATGCATGTATATATATTATACTTAATACACAATGATAAGTCATGTGAAGTAGAAGAGACTTGTCTGCGTTGTTTGTGTAAGAAAATTCTACAAATGAATCATATTTTGAAAGTCTTCATTGATTTTTCTTTGTTCTTTTCTCTATTGACATCAAAACATGTGTTAAAAATTTACATATTTCAAACCAGCGTAAAATTCAGGTTACGTTATAAATGAAAACTTATCTGACCCCAAGATAAAATGATATAATATATATATATATATATATATATTTTTCAAAAAAAAAGATAAAATGATATATTAATTCCTAGTTGGCAGGTTGGTCCATTGCATGTCATGTGATTAAAGATAAACCACTTGCCTTTTTAGAGAAACATTAGAGGAAAAACGCGTAATACTTTTCTATGATTTGGCGCTAATTCTAATAATACATCGACTTTTCTCAGCAAAATAAATAGAATAGAATATCATATGTACCTCATCAACTTCTCAAGTCATAAAAGTCGAGTGTGTTTGATGCTTCTACACGGCTTTCAACTTTTGCTTTAGCAATCAAAAATTTGAAAAATAAGATAATTCTTATATATATTTTGTTGTTATCTGAAAAATATACAAAAGATTATAATTAAATATTATTCAAGAAAAAAATATTTATATAAAGATATTTTTTAAACTATTTCTAAGATATGAGTGTTTAAAAAAATTTAACATGTTTAGAACACGGGATTATGCTTACGAGAGAGTGGTTCGGGAATGGGCTTCGAGATGGGTCGAATGGGCTCTGAAAATAGTTTTTTTTTTAACTCAAGTCCAATCCAGATGACATGGCATCTTGGTTGGTTCACAATATTTTATCCATGTGGCAGGACTTAGAAATGAGGAATTAAGTCCCTTTTATATAGTAGGCTAACATTAATAATTTTTAACTCCTACAAAATAAGATAAAGACGCTTTCAAAAAGACTTAGGAAGGCTTATTGGATTAGAAATTTTGTAAGATCTTAAAGGTTTCTGATTTGATGGATTTTTATGATGATTTTTTAGGATATAGAAATTTTAATTTTAAAAATATTTAAAATGTTATCTTATTTATTAGTTTGTCAAATTATATTTTGTATTGAAATGAGAAAATGTTATTGAAAATAATCAAAACTTACTTTTTGTTAATAATTTCCAATAATTTTATTTCTTTTATTTTTCATTTCAAAAGTTTAGATTTCTTTTTAAAATTTCATCAAAAAAAAATTAACTTTTAAAATCTCTTCAACTACCATCGATATTTCTATCTATTAACTTTTAACAATAAATTATCTTTCAAATTCCTTCAAATTTTATTTGATAATTTTATTGATGAAATCCATAATTTTCAATAAGTCGTGATTTAAATCATTTATACAAATGATTAATCTAATAACTGGAATTTTAAAGATTTTTTTCAAATGTCAAATCCAATAAAAAAAATTACAACCAAAAAGAATTGAAATCTTCTCAAACTCCTAATCTCCCTTATTTTCTCTCTCGTCCATTTGTTTCCTTTCAAGAATGGATGTCCAACATGCCGAAGAGATCATGACCAAAGTGATGATACTGAATACTTACACTACAAGAAAACACAAGTTTTACGAGGGCAGTTTTCCTCGTTATTTCGTCGTAAAAGCAGTGTTACGACGAATTAGCGAGGAAACCCGTTTCGTCGTTATACGTTTGTCGTAACGCATATATCCTCGCTAATTCGTCGTAAGGTAGCGAGGAAATAATTTCGTCGTAAAAGCGAAGGAGGATATTTCGTCGTAAAGACCACGTAAAGATTCCACGTAAGGACGTCGCTAAGTTTCCTCGTAAATACCACGAAAAACTTTCCTCGTAAAACCCACGTAAATAAATACTCGTATAATAAACGTAAATACCTTGACAGCTTTCCACGTAAAGAAAACGTAAAAACCTTGATAGATTTCCACGTTATTTCCTTGTAAATGTTTCCTCGTAAAAACTACGTTAAGCTTCCACGTAAAGAAGCCGCAAAATTAGCTACGAATTTACTTCGTTTCTTTATTTTATAGAAATAAAAAAAATTATAATTATAAATATAATTTAAATTATTTAAATTATTAATAAAATTAAAATTCTAAAAAAATCAAAACCAAAATATTTTATATATAAATAAGTTTTGAATTCATAATACAAGAACCGAAATTAAAAAGAACTAAGGGTGGTCGTTAATCGCCTCGTAGAATTCATCACTCCTCGCCTGAACATCCGCCTCGGCATGTGAGTCGTCGGTCGGTGACTGGCCTGGGATAGGATTTTGTTGTCGCATGGTCCTGAACAAAGTCGCCCATTCCGGATTTGTGGCCGCTACAACGTCCAAGAAGCCCTCGAGTCCACCCATACGAGATCGCAGCTGAGTAGACTCTCTACGCAGCTGAGTAGACTCTCTACGCAGCTCTTCGGACTCCCTACGCAGCTGAGAGACTTCATCATCCCGTCGCTGAACATAAGACGATGTCGCTCTCGGAACATCGTTGACGGAACCAATCCCCAACGTCCGTCCCTTTTTTTTAGGGACAACCTTAAAAACAAAAAATAAATTTTGTTAGTAAAAATTTAAAGTTAAATTAAATGAATATTTAAAAAAATTAAAATTTTAGAAAATTTACCTCCTCGTAAAGCTTATCCACTTCAGGTGTGGATAAGGTGACGGGTAATCCATCGGTGGACTGTTGGGTCAGCTGGGTCTGGCGTTCTTCAACCCGAGCAGCCAAATCGTTGTAGATTTGCTCGGACTTGCCATCTATAAATCGGCCCGCCTTGTTCTTGTGGGTCCTCTCGTAAAGTTGCATAAGAGACGGGAATTCTCCCGTCTCTTTGGCCTAAAAAAACATTTAAGAAAGTTGTTAATTAGAATATATATAAAAATATACTAAAAATTTAATATAATTAAATTTTTAATTACCATTTCCAAACGGACACCGGCGTGGGGTTTTTGGCCCGTAGTGTGAAGCATCGGCCCGTTCCCGTGCTCATCGACTGTGTTACGGGAGTTAGAGCAAGACTGGGCGATTCTAATGGAATCAGGAAGACGCCAATATCGGATGAGGCCATCCCAGACATCCGTGGTGAGCTCAGCGGGTTTGCCACGCTCATACCCCTTCACGATCCAGTCACCCTTCCAGTTGGAGACCGTGTCCAACAAGCGAACTTTCGCCTTCGCGACAAACTTCTTCCTCACCCTCTCAGTGATCCCCAAGGCCCAATTATATTTTTGCTGTTGGAAAAAATAATTTATAATTAGTTTTTCAGAAAAAAATATATATATAAATAATAAAAAATTTAAAGATATATATTTAATTAATAGAACTTACAGCGTAAATTTTGAACCACGTCTTTCTGACGTAGTGGGGCGTCGTTTTCCAGTTCGGATGTGGCATGGAGAAGTAACCTTTTATCGTGTCGGTTACGTCCGATGCAAGACATCCGTCAATCCCCCACCTGAAAAATACAAATTTAAAATATAAATTATTTTTTAAAGTTATAAAAGAATTTAAAAAGAATAAAAAAATAATGAAACATACCATAAAGTTCCGTCCGGTCGGTCGGGGTCGATGACTGGTAAACCTTCTCTGCCTGGCAGACGGAGAATGTCCTCTACGGTGTACTGCGAGTAAGGAGCACTCGGAGGCACCATCAAATCGGGATGAATCTCGGCCGCGGGCATCGGAGGTGCCGGCATCGTAGGAGGCACAGGAGGAGGAGCCATCTGGGGAGGCACGTGAGGAACCGATGGTGCACTAGAAGAAGGAGATCCAATGACTCTCTGAGTGTACTGAGTCTCGGGGACAGTCTCCTGACCCGAAGAACCGGGAGCTGAAGAAGACGACGGGTCTAAACGACTACCCGGCTCACCGAACATCTCTCTGTAATGGGCAGTAAGTCTACCTTTTCGAACCTGAGAAAAAAATTTAATTTTTTAAATTTTCGTGAACAATATACTTCCCAACATTATCCACCTAATCAACACTAAATAACATAAGATCCGTAAACCTATCTAAATTCCCTATACTAACCACCTAATCTATCCTAAACTAATCAAACTAGAGAGGAATTAGAGAGACTTACCATTGCTACGAATTAGGGAGGAAGTGGAGAGGAAGTGGAGAGGAAAGACGGAGCGAGCTCGCTCGGGATATATATAAGATTACTTGTCCTCGTAATTTCCTCGTAAACTTACGAGGAATTACAGAGGCCCGCGTTTTCATTTACGACGAAATAGCGACGAAATACAAAGGCCCGCGTTTTCGTTAACGACGTTTTTACGACGAAAAGGGTTACGTGGAATTAACGAGTTAACCAGTTACGAGGAATTAGCGAGCCTTTATTTTCTATAAATACCCACAACTTTCCTTCTCAAACCACACACACAAACTCACAAAACACACCCTATCTCAAATCACACTCCTCACCAAAATACTTTTCAAATTAGAAATATTTGAAAAAAAAAGAAGAAAAGAAGATATTAGAATTTATGTGGGTGAGACTTAAGTCTCGCCACATATAATTCTAGTATTTTTCTTTTTTTCTTTTTTTCTAGTTTTTATACTATGAGGAAGTAGCTAGTCTCGCTTTTCACCAAATTAGAAATATTTGGAAAAAAAGAAAGAGAAGAAGATATTAGAATTTATGTGGGCGAGACTTAAGTATTATAATTGCTGGAAGTCTTGCCACATGTAAATCTGGTGTCTCTCTTCTTTTCCTTTTTTTTCTAGTTTTTAAGTCTACGAGGTTTTTTACGACGATTTCTGTTACGAGGTGTTTACGACGAAATCATCCTACGTGTAATTAAAGAGTGCCTCCTTCGTCATTTACTTTACGTGGTATTTACGTCAATTTACCTTACGAGGTCTTTACGACGATTCCGTCCTACGTGGAATTAACGGGTTTCGCTTTCTTTATTTTTTTTACTTTCGTCTTTATTTCCACGTAAGCTAACGAGTTCTTTACGACGATTATGTCCTACGTGGAATAAACGAGGATTACGTCGTACATTCGACGTCAAATTACGAGGAATTAACGAGCATTACGTTTAAATCCCTAAAATCCGAAACCCCAAACCCCAAAACCCCATATTCCTTATCTTCTACTTCATATATTCCAAACCCCATCTCTTATTTCCATTCCAAACCACAATTCCCACATTTACTTATTTATAAAACAAACTCCCACAATTTCTTATTCATAAAACAAACTCCCACATTACCTTATTCATAAAACAAACTCTCACATTACCTTATTCATAAAACAAACTACACAAAATCAAATACATCAATCGGATACATCGACATTCTCGTCATCACTAGAAATATCATCATTTTCATTAAACTCGTCTTCTACAGCTTCGTCTGTGGCATCATCGGTAAGATCTTCGTATTCGTGATTATGCGGATCAATGAGAAGGATGTCATCAACTTCTTGTTCAGGTTCCTCGACTTCATTTATCTGTTCTTCTTGCAATGGTGGTTCTTCTCCACTGATGATTCGTCCTCGAGGTGTAACTTTGATCACTGCTAACCAATTTATACCCGAATCTCTCATCCGAGGGTATGGAAGGAAGCTAACTTGGTCTGCTTGTGAAGCTAAGATGAAAGGCTCGAATTTGTTGTACCGACGTCCACCGTTGACATCAACTACACCAAATTTGTTAGACCGAACACCTCTGTTGACGACGGGGTCGAACCATTCACATTTGAAGATGACGCATTTCAGCTTCAGTATCCCTGGAAATTCGACTTCAATAATCTCCGTCAAGATCCCGTAGAAATCTGTTTCCCCTTTCACACATATTCCATAGTTACTGGTCGCCCGCTGTCTACCATACTCATATGTGTGAAAAGTGTAGCCTCGTGTGAAATACATCTGTGATGTGGTGACCTTTACAAGTGGAGATTGAATTACTTCGTGTAACCACTTAGGATAATCTGCATCGTCGTCATAATCAACCTGCAAAAATAAAGAGAACATTAAAATACAAATCATGTATGAAAAAATAGTTTGAGTTATAATACCTGATTCCGCAACCACTTAATGAAGTGCTGATCTTTCCTTTTGTCTACGTCACTTGTGGATATACCAGGAAATGTTTCTTCGACTTGAGAAACAAATAGGCTGTAAAATTAATCACATTTCATAGGAATGAATCTCTTGCAATTATATAATTAATTATATGTGTTTTGAAGTGTCCATATATGTTACCTTTCAAAATAACGCATCAATGGATCCTCGCAATTGAGTAGAATATAGGTGTGTGCACTATGAGCGTCTTGTTCACTCGACCACCAAACCTCTTTAGACTTCCCACCGAGTCGTCCAATCTGGCTAAAGATGTCTGGAACACCAGCAACTGCATATGTTGGCGCAACTCCACCATCATCATATCTTCTTGGAGCTCTTCTACGGGTACGTACTTTTGACGCAAAGTAGTACGATGTGAAGTGAGAAACTTCTTCCGTCAAACTTCCAGCAATTATAGAACCTTCAACTTTGGCGAGGTTCTTTGCTTTTCCCTTCAAATATTTCATGGCTCGCTCATACTGATACATCCATCCGTAATGTACAGGTCCACGAAGCAATGCTTCATATGGGAGGTGGACAGCTAGATGCTCCATGACGTCAAAAAATCCAGGAGGAAATATCTTCTCCAAGTTGCACAATAAGATGGGAATGTTCTCCTGAAGCTGTTCTACAACTTCTTCTTTAAGAGTGCGTGTGCTCAGATCCCTGAAAAATGCTCCAATGCCTTTTATATTCCAAAAACAATTAAACACATTGTTAGTCGTATATTATTTTGCAAACTAGACCGTTATAAAATTATTGTGATATAAAACACTACGAACCTGCAAGTGCTTCATGTACGTTTGTTGGAAGTAGCTCCGCAAATGCAAAGGGCAGTAGTCGTTGCATAAAGACATGACAATCATGACTCTTCATCCCAGAGAACTTTTGACCCTTTTCAACACATCTAGAGAGATTTGAAACATACCCATCGGGGAACTTCACTTCTGATGCCACCCAGTTGAACAACACCGACTTTTTTTCTGAAGACAGTCTGAATATCGGAACGGGAACTTGTCCATTGCTTTTAATATGTAACTCGCTTCTTGAGCAAATATCCGGCAAGTCCAACCTCGATTTTATGTTGTCTTTTGTCTTCCCTGGGACATTCAATATTGTATTCATGATGTTCTCAAAGAAATTCTTCTCTATATGCATCACATCGAGGTTGTGGCGCAGAAGAAGATCCTTCCAATATGGCAACTCCCAAAATATACTCTTCTTGTGCCAGTTGTGATGAACACCGTAAGAATCAGGCATATTACGAGGGACATGCCAATTACCACCCCAACGAACTGTTTCGTTAGCTCCGTAGTAGTCGATTTGTGCTTCAATTTGTTCTCCAGTTAGATATGGTGGAGGAGTGTCTCTCACAACCCTTTTGTGCCTAAACAAATTCTTGTTTCTTCGGTAAGGATGGCCAATGGGAAGAAATCGACGATGACAATCAAACCAACTTGTCTTCCTACCATTCTTCAGTTGAAACGCATCTGTCGTTCCATTACAATATGGACAAGCTAATCTCCCATGTGTAGTCCATCCAGACAACATCCCATATGCAGGAAAGTCACTTATGGTCCACAAAAGCATAGCTCGCATCGTAAAATTCGTCTTCGTTGAACAGTCATACGTCCTCACCCCTGTTGACCACAAATCCTTCAACTCTTTTATCAGTGGTTGTAGGAAAACATCCAGGGACCTTTTTGGATGGTTCGGACCAGGTATCAATATCGTCAAGAATAGCAACTCCCGTTGCATGCACATCTCCGGTGGCAGGTTGTATGGCGTAAGAAAGACTGGCCACAATGAATATTGTCTCCCTGACATTCCGAACGGACTAAATCCATCTGTGCATAATCCGAGATACACATTCCGGCTATTGCTAGCAAAATCCGGATGTACTTTGTTGAAATGTTTCCAGGCTCTTGCATCTGATGGATGAGTCATCTCACCATCCGTCTGAGTATGCTCGGCATGCCATCTCATCTTTGCAGCAGTCTGCTCTGATTGATACAATCTTTTCAATCTGTCTGTAATTGGTAGGTACCACATCCTTTGGTACGGTACCCTATTACGTCCCCGTCCTTGCGGCTTGAATCGTGGCTTCTTGCAGAATCGACATACTTCTAGCTTCTCATCATCTCCCCAATAGATCATGCAGTTGTCGATGCAGACATCTATCATCTCCGAAGGCAACCCAAGACTATAAACTAATTTCTGAATCTCATAATAAGAATCAGCAGACACATTGTCTTCCGGCAAATACTCTTTAAACAAGTCCGCCCATTCGTTCATGCAACTTTCAGGTAGATTGTGATCAGTTTTAATATTCATCATTCTAGCAGCCAACGACAATTTAGAGAGACCTTCTCTACAACCACTGTAAAGTGGTTGATTCGCCGCGTTTAACATTCCGTAAAACTTTTTTGCATCTATATTAGGTTCTTCATCTTCATCATGAGCTACGAATGCATCAGCTACCATATCATGAACCCTATCATAATCTACCATCTCCTCCTGATGGTAACTATGTTCATTATGCAAATGATGATTAACCGGTTCTTCCTGAAAATTGCTATTACTACTACTAGCTTCATTCTGATCATAATTATAACCTTCCCCATGTTGAAACCAGATATAGTAATTTGGCGTGAAACCTCTATTTATTAAATGCTTCCAAACATTTTCACGGTTTGCCAATTTCGAATTGTTGCATTTCCGACAAGGACAGAACATCTTACCACTTTCTTGGGCGAGCGGTGTTGAATCTGCTTGGTGCATAAATGTCTCCAGCCCCGCAAGGTATTCTTTCGTCACTCTCCCGTTAGCATCTCTATGCATATACATCCAATTCCGCAACTCGTAAATAGTCCCAGAGCCAGCCATTTTTTTTTTCACGTTTTTTGTTGTTGGTGTGTTTAAAATGATGTTCCAACATCCATATTTATAGAAAATTTCGAATCTCGTAGTTGTAATTTTACTATGAAATTACGACGAAAATTAATTGTATGGCCAAAAAAAAAACGTGAGCCACCTATCAAGTTGGTGGATTCAAAATTTCCTCGTTAAGTACACGTAAAATATTTCGTCGTAAAGCACTCGCGAAATTTACGTGGCTTTTACGAGGAAAAACTATTTCCTCGTAAAAGCCACGTCAATTTACATCGTCTTTACGACGAATATGTTTTGTCGTTACCTTACGACGAAATAACGATGCTTTTCTTTCTCCACGTACTTTCCTCGCAAAATCAACGTTTTTTTACGAGGATTATTTTTCCTCGTTAAACTTCCTCGTTAAAGTTACGTTTTCTTGTAGTGTTATTGCATCCACTCTCTTTGGTTAATCTTCAGTTTTGTTATTGAGGTCCCTTTTTCTCTATCGATTCTAGGACCAATAAATCATCAAACTGAAGAGACATATGATGCTCTTGTTAAGGAAAGAGAGAAAGAGAGCTTAGCCATGTTCTACTTCAACCATATTAACAGTTCTATCACTAGCCAAGATGTTTATTCTTTTCTGTCGAAGTACTCAATTATTATCAAGTTATGCTTTTTTGGGATCTTCATGCAATTTTGTGGACATGTGCATTTCAGAGTTGAACAAGAAGGATACAAATGTTCTTGAAACATAGATATCCTTGGACCAACTACAAGAGCGACTTCAATTACTCTCTATGCAAAATGAAACGTGTCTATCTATACATTTCATTGTATTGTTTTTCTTAACTCACTGATTCTATCTTCCATTTTCAGAATGACAAAGAGCAACTTGCTGAGGAGATTAGCTGAACTTGAACTAACAGTCCGCGATGGCCAGTAACGAACGTGCTCCACAGACAATAAGGATATGCATAATACTTCAAAAGCGGCTGCATTGTCTATTGCATGTGGCCTAAAACCAAGAATATGGAAAAGAACTCGATCTTTTACTTGACAACCATTTCTCATTGTTAAAATAATATATATTAACTTTTGTTCCTCTTCTAGTTATGGAGTAAACATGAACCCAAGATATCACCGTGTCTTTACTCTTGCACATTAATACAACAAAGACAAAACTCAGTCCATGTAGGACCTATATGTCCGAAGCAAAGATCACAAAAAGATGATCCTCATGACTTCAGGCTGCATCTGTCTCCGTCTTTAACGCTTCATCCTGAGATAAAGACCATTTTCAAAAGAACAAAGACATACCGAGTCTGTAAGAGTGGGTTACTAAGCAAGCAATGTGGTTGGAAGCATCAAACTACACACCTTGATACATACGTAAATGTAGTGGACATCAGGGCTTTTGCCAATTGCAGATTCCACTGAACTTCCCTCGTCATCTAGAGGAATGGGTTTTGTCAGTTCCCACTTTGGCGTTTCTAATGGTTGACCTGTCAAACTTTTGTCTGCAGAACAGCAAAGAGAATGGAATTTTTATCCACAAGTATTATTACAAGACACGAATTAACTGATAGTTTCTGTACCTATCACATGGAGTTTGGTTGTCCAAGAGCATGATGATTCTTTAAACAGCCGAAGACGGTAGTTCGGCGCTCCATATGTAATCTGGCAGATAACTTATCTAAAAAAAATCAATATGATGCATTAAAGTTTAAACAAACAGAACACACACATAATCATAACGAAGATTGTTACCAGGATGTAGACTCCTTTATCCTTGAGTACCCTATAGTTATTCATCAACAGTTTCATTATACACATTAATAGCATAGATTTGTGGATATATAATTAATTTACCTCCAAACCTCCTCAAGCATTTGCGTTGAGTGTTGCCTAGAGTTGCTCCCACACTAAAAAATGAAAAAAGGATCAGACTTTCATTAACAAAATCAGCATAAGTAAAGAGAGAAACTCACTCACCAAAATGGAGTCTAAGGTTCCTGAAAAACACAAACACACAATGTTATTACTGCATGAAACATGGAATCAAACATGTAATAAAAGATGATACCTTTATCAATCACAGCATCAAAGGAAGCATCTTGAAACGCCTTCATATCACGCACATCCATCTTCAAATCTGTTTTTGTTTTTTGCACATGATCATCAACACACATAAAAGACCACAACCTTCTCCTCGAATTGGATTATAGTAAACAGAGAGAGAGAGAGAGAGAGACGCACATTTGAGCTGAGGACGGTCGGAGTATTTCTTGTTCATGGCGTCGATCACGACAGAGGAGATATCGATGTTGACTACATCTCCGTACCCGTCATCCACCATCCCCTCGCTGAACGCTGCAGCGGGAGATTAGATTCGAAATAAAAAAAATGGGATCAGAGAAGGAAAAGTGAAATTTGAATTGTGTACCTGAGTTTCCGCAGCCGATGACGAGGGCTCGGTGAGTGGGGTGAGGGAGGTAGAGATTGATGAGAGGAGACAATGAGGGATAGTTCTGGTACCAATCGAAGGGATCGGACTCGTTCGTGTAGCGGTCGTCCCAGTACCATTTCTCGCTGTATGATTGCGTCGACGTCTCTGTCGCCATCGTACTTAATCACTTTAACTGCTTTCTCGTTCGTTGATTCTTTTCTTTTTGTTTTTTTTTTCTTCTGAACATACCGAAGGGGAAAGAGAAAAGCAGAGGTCTGGAATACAGGAGAGACCACGGTGGTCGGAGATATTCCTTGTCGAGCCACGTGGCCATGAGTGTCGGAAAGTTTAACAATACAAGACCGTTTATTTTGGTTTTACATGGTTTAATCTTAAATGACGGGTTTTCAGTCAAACCGGGAAATCAGTCTTGTTTTTTTTTTTTTGAACAGGTAACAAGACCGATTTCCCGGTTTAATTGAAAACCCATCATTTAAGATTAAACCATATAAAACCAAAATAAACGGATAAACCGGAATAGAAATACTGAATCTTTTTTGCTTTTAAACCGGATGCCTAGCCAACGCATGCTATCATAGAGTCTTTCTCAATTCTTACACAGCATGCTGTCAGTCCCGTCCCGCCCCTCCTGTAAGGAAAATGAAGCATATGCTTCAAGCCACAACAATAGATTCTATTTACAGGGCCACATAGGGTTAATCATTTGGTTACATATGTCTTCTTTGATCATGATCTCTCTAATCAAGCTTTTCTATGAGTTATTTTTCTCTGTTTTTGACACTTTTAATCTATCTCGTCTCTCTCTCCTTTTGTGTAACGTGTATTTTATTACATCATTTTATTTCTTTTCATGTAAATCTTGTGGAATCCATTTTAGCTTTTTTCCAGAAGGCCACATCTTGTTTGTGTGCTTTTTAAGCCACTTTATATTAAGGGCCGGCACTGCATGCTATAGAGAGATATGATGAACCTGAGAGCTTTGAGGCTGAAGACTACAAATGGAAATGGAAATGGTAATGACATCATTGTTACACAGCTTTATTTATTTTCTTTAATTATTAACGAACCCTTTTAATAAGAATTATCAACATAACATGTGACTGGTATCTAAAAACCTTGATTATTGTTATACTATGCCGCATTTTTTCCTTTGCTTTTCGTTGTTGGGATCCATTTCTGCATATACTCTAACATGGAGTGTGGTCACTAGTTATGTTTTGGTTAACTTTATTCAAAACAACTTTACATCCATCTCTTTATCACATCTGCGTAATGAACCTGTCTAAAGTCTCTTTACTTAGAGCAGGCGCATTAGAGGATGTAATGGGGTTCATGGGCTCAAGTTCCTAGGCCAGAATTGATTTAAAAAAATAAAAAATGATTTTAATTCATTGAACCGATCCTTAGTAGTGAACTTGTATGAAGCGGTTCAGACCACGTGTCAATCAGTCACTGTCTTTTCTTTCCTTCTCCACATCTTCTCCTCGTCTCTTACAGAAGCTGGAGTTCGGTAATAAGTCTAGCTTTAGCTTCCTCCACTCTCTCTCCATCTCCTTCCATTGTTCGTCCTCTTCTCTCCTCTTTCCTCATTTCATCAGATTCAATTCTTTTTCCTTTCATCTCAATTCTTCTCTGTTTTTTATTTCTCTTTTGTAACAATCAGAGGAGAATGGTGGTGGTCTGATAAATTGGACCTTATTCCTTGTGTATGTTTACTGAAATCAATATATCTTGCGATTATAGAGCTCTAATCTCCATTTTTTTCTTATGAGGTTCGTTCATATTTGCGATTATACTCTTCTCTTCTATGTTCTTGATTGCGATGTTTAGTGTTGTTCTAGGGGATTAGCAATTAATTGCCTCTTATCAATAACATTAATGCTAATTTTTTTATTAATAATTTTAATGTTTTAGCTTCATGTTCAAGTCAAGTATCATTATGCTTTTATATTTGCCGTTTCGGGGATAAAGGAGGAGACTTTTAATCCTCTTCTCTAATCATGGCGTCAACATATTGATTACTCTTCCTGGACTGTCCTTTTGCTTTTTGATTCCTTTGGTAACTGTTTGTCGGTTTGTGGACTGTAGATGAGGATTGTTTGTCTCTCTCTCTTTTTCTCTGGTGATGATACTGTTGTGTTCTTGCATTCGGTGGATGTAGGTTATGTTTTGATGATAGAGACATTTTTTTTTACTTACAATGAGTACACCAAGAAACGGCTTTTCCAAGCATCAGAGAGCTGAGAAAGTCTGTGGTCAGAGAGGGCCTAATTGGATCCTAATCGCAGGTGGAGCCTTGTTGAGCACTCTGTCCATTCGCTTTGGCTACAAGCTTAAGCAGTCGCCTCTTTTCAAACCTCCTCATCAGTCTAATGCCTCTCCTGGATTTAAAGGTACTTGCTTTAACTCACTCCGTTGCTGCTTCTTCACGTGTTTTGTATCTTGATGGAAGCTTGTTGTGCAGCCAATGGAACATCTGAGAGGCAAAGATGTTGTTGTTTGCACTCCTCCACCACGTCTTCCTGTGCAAAGAATAATGGTTATTCCTGCTTCCGCTCCGTTCCAGGTCTGTCTTGGAACCATTGCTCAGAGGTTTCATTTTGTATTCATGATTACTGTTTGTTGTAATTGTAGATGCTTTAGCTGTTAACTCTGATGGTCGTTACTTGACGACTAGAGGAGTTGATCGCCATGTTCATAAGGTCCAATTTGTCTCAGCTTTTATGATTATGTGTCTACAGGTCTTTACAGGTCACAGGAACACTGTTTTTTCCCTATGTTTCAGACACAGAACTGCAGAGCTCTACTCTGGTTCATTTGATCGAAGTGTCAAGGCGTGCACTTACGGTTGGGAGAGATAGAATCATGCAACTACACAAGGTAATATGCTGTTTTTTTTTGTCTTCCATTGTTGGAGATGATGTTTAATGCCTGAGACAAGTCGTCCGATTTACCATGCACATCTGCCTCTGACTCTTTGCGTTCTATATAATATATATTCTGTAGTTTGTGTATTGTGTTACAGGAAGGTAGACAAGGCAGAGAAGCTTGATGGAGGAGAAGGTGGCAAAAGGAGTGAGTCATTAGTGGCGAGGACATTAGGTGTTTAGAGTGGAGAAGGTCCAAGCTCCGGTATGTGACTAGAAGACGGTGACGTTGGAGATAGAACTTTGACTTTAGAATTTTAGGTGTAGGTTTAATTGTTTTTTAAAAAATTAGTTAAGTTTGATATACCTGTCATAACTATGTAACCAATTTCAATATATAAAAAATTTAATATAAATTTGTATTTTTATATTTTATATTTTTTTTTAATTTTTAATTTTTAATAATGCCAATTATTGTATGAATAATCTTTGTATGTTTTTGAATTCTCAATGTATTGAATAAAATTTTAATGTCATTTTTGTGTTATCTATTCTTAATGTATTGAATAATTTTTTAAAAAAATTATAAAAGATTATTATATTTTATTCATGTATTGTTAATTAATTGAAAGTTTAAAAAAATATAAATAATAATGTTTTATTTCTATGAACTCCTTCTTGAGATTCACTAATGCAAGAACACAATAAATAGAGGTTCAACACTATTTATGGTTCCACCAAAAAATATTAAAAAATTCTTATGAACCCTAAGAGGGGGTTCACTAATTCTGATGCTCTTATGGTTTTCCTTTTTTCCATGTAAGGGACCATATACACGTTTCTATTTTCTGGTGTCCAATTCAAATACTTTGAGTTTAGTAATTATTGTGTTTGTTTTTAACATATCAGTTTAACAGAGTATGTGGTTTTGCTTGCAAGAAACTGGTTTTGTATCCAAAGTAAACAAGAGCAAGTATATGATGTCTCTGTTTACTTGGCTCTGGCGCACTCTAGCTCATTAGGACCAGGGTGGGACCGTGGGAGCACAAGACCCATGTATGCTAAGGTTTCGGCAAGATAATAGACAACTTTGTCTACCTATTTCAACCACATTTTTCTCTATATGAAATATCAAATCGTTTGGTTCTTGCACAATCTCAAACTGTATTCCTTCTTGCTTTTTTTCTTTTTTGCATTTAAATAGAGCTTTATGAGCTATTTTCCTTTTCAATAAAGCTCTTATTAGCTCAATCTATCTTGCTAGGCATTTACTCACAGTTTGCACTATACCCGTCTATACTTGCTGGATCAAAACATAAATAGTTATTCTCATCTCCAAATTTTCAGCCAAAGTCAAACTTGGTGTTATCTGTCTTTGATTCACGCAAATTGCATTCCAAGTGTATGTAAGACTCCTCAAAAAAAAAATTGCAAAAGCCAAAATCTTTGACAATTGATACTGTAAACAAAGGATAGTAGTATTGAATATATTCTTTAACAAAATTATCTGCTCAATACAAACAAGAAATACAAAATATGATTTTCAACTTTTCTCACCACAACAATAACGTAATAGTAATAAGACTAATAATATATATTCCCAGTTTCTCAGATTTTTTTTCTTGCAAGAAAAATAATAAACACAACTCAAGAGTTGAACTATATGAAACCAAAAATACAGAGAAGGAGACTGAATCCGGAGAGACGTGAAACATAAACCTGAGATTGGTTCAGGTTCTCAAGCTTGGACCTTGTTAGACTTGAGTGGTTTCACAACCTCCCAGGTGAAATCAGCATCGTCCCTTCCAAAATGACCATAAGCAGCAGTCTTCAAGAACCTACCATTACCACCTCTCTTCAAATCCAAGTTGATAGATATCATCCCTGGCCTAAAATCAAAACTCTCCTTCACAATCTCCAAAATCTCCTTGTCTGGAATCTTCCCAGTTCCATAGCTGTCCACGAACACAGACAATGGCTCAGGAACACCAATGGCGTACGAAACTTGCACAATGCACCTCCTCGCGAGCCCACTCGCCACAATACTCTTAGCAGCTTGTCTCACAATGTAGGCCCCACTCCTATCCACCTTGGTCGGGTCCTTTCCAGAGAAAGCACCACCTCCGTGCGCACCCCAACCACCGTAAGTGTCGATAATGATCTTACGCCCGGTAAGTCCAGCGTCACCGTGAGGACCACCGATCACAAAACGACCAGACGGGTTGAGATGGAAGATGGTGTTCTCGTCAAGGTACTTCTCCGGGATCACCGGCTTGATCACATGCTCCTTGAGATCAGCCGCGATCTCATCGTTAGTCACGGTCTCGTCGTGCTGCGTCGAGATCAAAACAGTGTGGACGCGGACAGGGACCATAGCTCCGCCCTCGTTCAAATACTCAACGGTGACTTGCGTCTTACCGTCTGGTCTCAACCACGCGCAAGTCCCGTTCTTACGAACCTCAGTAAGCTTCGCTCCAAGCTTGGTAGCGAGGACGTGGCTTAAAGGCATAAGCTCAGGAGTCTCGTCCGTGGCGTAACCGAACATGTGACCTTGATCACCAGCTCCGACCTCCTCGGGTTTCTTGGTGAGGTGACCGTGGACGCCTTGCGCGATGTCGGGACTCTGCTGCTCGATGTTGACGAGGACCTTGCAGTTATCGGCGTCTAGGCCGACGTCGGCGGAGACGAAACCGATCTCGCGGCAAGTCTTGCGGACGATTTTTTCGTAGTCGACGTTAGCCTTGGTTGTGATCTCGCCGAAGACCATGACCATGTTGGTCTTTGTGCACGTCTCGCAAGCGACTTTGCTTTCAGGGTCTTGTTCGAGACATGCGTCGAGGATTGCGTCGGAGATCTGGTCGCAGAGCTTGTCGGGGTGTCCCTCGTTGACTGACTCGGAGGTGAACAAAAATGATTCCATTTTTTCCATCTGATTCAAACAAAAAAAAATTATCACTATTTAGAATCGAAATCAAGAACTCAAGAGAGTGAAGTAGAATAGTAAGAACGTTACCTAATGAAGGGAGAATGAGAGAGATGGTAGTAGTACGAAGGTGAAGGAAGAGCGTCGAAGCTTTATATATACGAAGCAGAGAAAGGAGTGAGGTGGTGTAATAAGATCGTAATTTCATCTACGCTCATTCACACAGAGGATATGAGATCTAGATATCTGACGGTTTAAGTTAGATCTATGAAAGAAAGCTGACTACAACCGTTGGATTTGTTTAACTGGACCACCGCGTCCAAGTACAACTTGTACAATTACACAGCATCTACTGAAGATCTAGAATCATGGTTGTAGTCGAAAATCTACTTTAGTTTAATATTACTAGTAAACTATTATATTTTCACAGGTATATATTTTTTAAAAAAATTGTGATTATAATTTAGAGTGAATTAAATCAATAGTAATCCAAAAAAATTAATTAAAACTTTGAAATTTATAATTTATTATTAGTAATTAAAAAAATTAGAAAACATTAATCTTACAAGAAAGGAGAGAATAATACTAATATGAAAATAAATTTAAATACAACAAATATCTTTTATGGTAAGATATTTTGAAGCATGTGAATCTGCATGAAATGAGTTAGAAATAAATGCTATCGTAAATCATGGAGATTAAGAGAAGGGGTGTGTGTCGGTGAGTGAGAACTGAACGTAATTAACTACCGGGAAACCGGACAGGCCGACAGGGCATGTTGGAGTGAAAGAGAGATACATTTCATTACACACACAGGCTGTTTCTTTAGTGATGGGTCCACTCGCCACCGGCAAAAAGGCAACATAGAATTCTTCACTTTTTTTCATTTATCTCTTTGTTATTGTGTCGGCTAAGGTGTCAAATTAGACCCACTGGTGGATCGTCTATCTCTGATATTGTCCTTTTGAAAAGAAATATTTTGAACAGTTTCGCCAGCCTGCCAATAATGTTGGTCTATTTTTCAGTTTTGGTAAGATCACGCACTGACTTTCATTTTTGAACATTTATAGCTTTTCTTTTGTGAGTTATTTTAGTTGAGTTTGGAAATAGATACACTTAATCACAAACAAAGTAGTCGACGGCAATCCAATGACTAAGGTCTGATCAAAACTTAGGAGACGAACTAAGCACAGTACAACAAATATATGTTAGATATGTAGTCTGACAAAATGAGAGATAACATGATCCATTGTTTTATCTTTCAAAAGAATTGCATTGAGTTGTTAGTCCCCAAATATCGATATAACGGACCAACAATTAAGGCCCTAAAATCAACGAAATAAATGGCGTATTTAGCTGACAGGTGCTAGCCTCTGGGCTTAGTCACGGAGAGATAAAATGTGAAATAATGGGTTGAATAGATGGACCCAACATTTTATTGCTTTATGGCCTATGGCCCCATGGGCAACTTTTAAACAAAACACAACTCAGGTCGATTCTTGTGGGATTTAATTTTGTGTTGTTTACGATACTGTTTTAGTTTAAAGTTTGTGTAATGAAGTTGGTTTGAACGGTATAGAATTCCAAATTTATCACTCAATTTTTATTCGATTAAATATTACTCAAGAGAATATATGTTTTATTATGTAAACACATTTACTCAAGAATATTCTAAAATTGCTGAAAACACACATAAATATATAAAAGTCGTGTGCTTAAGATTTTGAACCAAAAAGAAAAGGAAAAGATGGTGGGAATTGAGGTGAGACAGACGCGAAAGCTTAGAAGTTGGTTGTTGACTTGTAGACAGACAGACCAAGTAACACAAAGAACACGATCACCGTGATGGTCAAAAGACACTTGCTTTACATCTTGACCTCTATCTAACCTACAAGTTAATTATATTCCATCACAATAATATAATAGTACCACTATTTATAATCTTCCGATTTAATAGCATATATAAGCCGTCTTTTTTGGGTTTTCTCTCATAAATTCAGCCTAGCAGGTAAACAAACAATTACTATTGTACCAAAAGGAACATAAAAATAATGTGATAATGTTTATATGATATGAACTACTTTTTAAAAATCCAAAAATGTAAATATGCATAATTTTTGATGATTAGTTAACTTAATTTATGCAATTATGTGAACATAATACATCTATCCGCGAAAACAAAAACCATGTAATAATATGAAACTGTGCAACAATTAAACTAAAACCAAGTGGCTAATTAGCTAATTAATGAGTAGATTAGAGGACTTCTAAACACGAAAAAGTAAAATAATGAAAAGTTGCAGGCGAGGGGAGACGCTATCGTGCGCAACTGCTCCACACTTTATAAATCATCATTAACTGTAAAAAATTCCGCCGGGAAGAAAAGTCTTGCATCTTCTTAAGCTTAAGCTTCACCAACCCTACCCAACAAGATAAGAAAGCTTCTTCTTCTCTCATCGGAAAGATTCGACTCGTCTCTTCTCCTCTCCTCTTCTGTTGATTTTTTTTTTGAAAAAAGGTAAAATGTTTGCTCTCTTCTGATCAACTCTAATGAATTTCCCTTTCTGAGTCTTTCCTTTTATTTTCGTGATTAGATTATTTCTCCCTGAGGTTCCGGTAAACGGAGGTTTATTTCAGTTAGAATTCCATTTTAACGGTTACGATCGTTGACCTTAGGTCAACAAATGTCCGGGGTTATGATGTAACTTTGATCATGGAGAAGAATTGTATTTTTCTCATGTATAATCTGTTTTTATAAAAAAAAATTATTTTTCCTTTTGATTTCCGACAAGTCTGTCTTATGTTGTTGCTTAAACCCTGTTCATTGTCTGAAAATATTTTCCGGGCTCTGCGTCGGAACATTTCTATATTCGTTTTGTCTAATTTCCTTTGAAAGATTTTTAGTAATGTAAAAACTAATTATTTTTAGTTTTTGCATTTACTGTTATTTTTAGCTCAAATCTTGTCCTGCTGCAACTCCCATTACTGACATTTTTTTTGACGTTTTGTGTTAAACAGTTTTTTAAGTTTGTGTGTGTAAGAGAAAAGCGCAATGAGCTGCTTTGGCTGTTTCGGTGGTGGTGAGGATTTTCGTAGAGTTTCCGAAACCGGACCAAAGCCATTCCACAACCGAGATGGTAACTTAGTTTTTTACTCATAGAAGTTTATCTCCTCTGGCGGCTAAGTTTATGAACCTTTTCAACTTGTTGTTGTTAAGGTATCAATGCTCACCATCACAAGGCAGATCCACCAAAGAACTCACCAGTCATTCAGATGCAGCCTATCTCTGTTCCCGCCATTCCAGCTGACGAACTAAAGGACATAACCGATAACTACGGGTCAAAGTCCTTGATTGGCGAGGGCTCTTATGGAAGAGTGTTTTACGGTGTTCTCAAAACCGGAAACGCAGCTGCCATCAAGAAGCTTGATTCCAGTAAGCAACCTGATCAAGAGTTTCTCGCGCAGGTAGAATGCTATTAACTTAAATCATTATAATATTGTCAATCTTTTGCTTTGTTACTGACGCGAAAGATCTTTAAAACAGGTATCAATGGTTTCGAGATTGCGTCAAGACAATGTCGTTGCGCTTCTGGGGTACTGCGTCGATGGACCGCTCCGTGTTCTTGCTTATGAATTTGCCTCTAATGGATCTCTTCATGATATTCTCCACGGTAAGTTACTAAATAAATGTAAAAATCATCTCATTCCATATGGCGAGAAAGGAATGGGAGAAAACACGGAGAGGCACACCAAACTTCAGTTACTTTGCTGAAAGGGATTGATAAAGGTGTGCGTAACCGCATATCTTCTCTGCGTATGGGTGGGGATCGACGATTTCAGAAAGCCCTAATGGCTTGGTTCGCCACAAGAAGTTAGCAAGAGATTAAGTTTTGATCTTCAATATTTTTTCTTATTGCAAAAATAAAACAATGTTACACATGATGTAAAAAGGTTTTTTTGATTTGAATAAATTTAACATTCTTTCAAAAAAAAAAAAAATCATCTCAGTAAAAAAGGTGTGAAGTGAACTTCTGTTGGTGACAGGTAGAAAAGGTGTGAAAGGAGCGCAGCCAGGTCCTGTCCTGTCGTGGAACCAGAGAGTTAAGATCGCTGTTGGTGCGGCTAGAGGGCTGGAGTACTTGCACGAGAAGGCAAACACTCATGTTATCCACAGAGACATCAAGTCTAGCAATGTGCTTTTGTTTGATGATGATGTCGCTAAGATTGCTGATTTCGATCTGTCTAATCAAGCCCCTGACATGGCTGCACGCCTTCATTCAACTCGTGTGCTGGGAACCTTTGGCTATCATGCTCCAGAGTAAGCCCTTTGCTTGAATAGTCATTCAATTAAAAATCATGTTTTGGGAATATTATAATCCAAATTGACAATTGAATTATGCATTTCAGGTATGCAATGACGGGAACATTGAGCACAAAGAGTGATGTGTATAGTTTTGGAGTTGTTCTGCTTGAGCTACTCACAGGTCGTAAACCAGTTGACCATACCTTACCACGTGGACAGCAGAGTCTTGTGACATGGGTAATGCTTAATGCACCTCTGCTTCGTTTTCTGTTTTACTCATATTGATTAGAGAATGTTGTAGGAAGACCAAACTCTTATACAAAAAAAGAGGAATATGTCTGCAATCATATTATTAAATGAAAACTTGTTTGTGTGTGTCTCAGGCAACCCCTAAACTGAGTGAAGACAAGGTGAAGCAGTGCGTTGATGCAAGACTAAACGGTGAATATCCTCCCAAAGCTGTTGCCAAGGTAAGTTCTCCCCCATAACCTTTTGTCATGCTATCATTGACTCAATAGAGAAGGTTAACCTTAGGACATGACTTAGAAATAGAAACTGCTTCTCCATCGTGGTGTGTTCCCTATTGTAGGCCTAGATTGTAATACAAGATCCCTTCTTCTGACAATAGAACCTAAGTACTGAAGTATGATTTTCTTTTTTCCGAGTCTGATTATGGTTTTGTCTATCTTATGACTCGGTATGGATCAGCTGGCTGCAGTAGCTGCGCTATGTGTGCAATACGAGGCAGACTTCAGGCCAAACATGAGCATAGTGGTGAAGGCTCTTCAGCCTCTGCTCAATCCTCCTCGCTCTGCTCCTCAAACTCCTCACAGGAACAACCCTTTTTGATTGATATCCTCACAATCACGCTTCATCATCCACTATTTCATTTGTTTTTGCTTGAATCCAATTTGTGTAAATTCGTGAATGTATGACTTTTAACTCTTATATCATCATTAATGTAAAATTTTCTATATAAATATTTATTTTTGGCAAAACTATTAAAATAATTAATAAATCCTATATCACTATAAATTAATATACATATATATATATTTCATTTATAAAATAGGCTAAATATAATATAAATATAATTTTGTACATCAACTTATATATCATATTTGTATAAATATATACATTTTAACTAAATGAATTGAAGCGTGCATCAACAAATATAAAACTAAAACAACGCTAATCAAATATTATTTTGATAGTTAGAAGATTAATATTTTATTCAAATTTGTATGTTTTCAGGTTAATTAACAAATTGATTTTTTCTGTTTTGACATATTTTAACTAAAACAAACAAATTCTTAAATTTATTAGAATTTATATATTTGGATATATATATATATATATATATATAAGAAACCAGATGATAAAAGATATATTTAAAATATATAATTATTAAATAAATTAATTAAAATAATTATTTTTGTAAAAGATAATTTTTAACTTTATTAAAATTTAATATAAAATTAAATTGAAATACTTAAACCAAATCAAAAGAAATAAAACTATAAAAATATATTCATGATTTTTTTTCAAGTTTTTAAAGTTAAAATATAAAAATAATAATATCTAAATATAAATTAAATTTTCGTTTAAAATAAAAGATACAATATTTAAAATTATTATATCTGCGTGTGTGATGGACGAAAACTTCTACTAGTTTTCTGTATGATGTGCAAAATATGAAGTAGATCTCTTATTAAGCATAGCCCAATCGATAATGTAAATTTCCATTTAGTAATTATATTTACGAAAAATAAAAAAATGGGAAAATGAAAATACTGATCTGACATCTTGAGAAAATGGAGAGATGACGTGGTAGCACTAAAAAGAACTAAATAGAGTATGGTCTTTTTTATTAATATAGATAGATTTGGAAATGTCGAAAGCAAACAAAAATAAATGAAACAAAATTGAGTGAAATACGCATGTACTGTCCGTTATTAATGAATAACGCCTAATCTTATTGCCTTTACTAAGAAGAAAATACCATCAGATTAGCACCATTGCTTATCTATGTCTCACCACCAAAAACTCTTTTACGCATCTGGCACACAATCACCGGCAACAGCTCTGAGACAATTGCAGATATGTCCGGGGTGTTTCGAATGGTGTAAATCGGTTTGTAGGTTTCCAGCTGTTTTATTGTCAGATTTTTTTTTTATTGTCAGAAAAAATTAATATGAAAACTTAAAAAGAAAAGAAAAAGATATGTCCTTTCTTACGTGATTTGTCTGGTTCCCGGTTTATACAATTGCAAGTAAGAAAACGCCGTGTTATGTTCTTCGAAAGCATGTCTCTGAAGCATCTCTTGTCTCCATGTAATTTGCTGCATTTTTCAGGGAATGGGATCTGATCATAACAGTCCCCGTCTATTTTATCAACCAAAATACATTGTTAGTTTATAGAGAAAAAATTAGTAATTGAACGATTTTAAATCAAATCATGTTCTAGAACTCTTCTTTGCTTCTTTTTTTCTTGCAAACATCAGTTTTGTTGATGTTAACAATTAATTCAAATGAATAATGTAATTACCTTTACCATGACTCAGAGTGAAACATATGAAAACAGAAAATACCATAACCAAAGTAGTACCCTTCATGATTCAAAAATTGATGAAGATTATGACTTTGTAGAAACGTTTTGTCAGTCTAACCAAAACCATTGTTCTTATATTTATATAAACACAAAGTAAAAACTATTGTTCCGAGTTAATTTGAGAGAATGAAGCATAAGGATTGAGTCAAGTCAACTAGATCGGCGGGATCGGTATTCAAATTTTAGAAACACTATTCTTATTTAGTAAATTTCACTATTCATTATTGGGGTTTTTGCCAAAACTAACCCACAACTTGATTTTAATTCCAAACCTATACCCAAACTTGAATCAAATGCAAAACTAACCTAAAAGCCTAGTGAAATTACAGCTCAGCCCCTTATGACCAAACAAAAAAACAGAAGCCATTTTTACGAATATAGCCCCAGTAAATCGTCTGAGTCGTCTGAGATGTTGGAAGTCGTCTGGACGACTGAAGTGTAAGTCGTCTGGTACCAGTTTATTTCAAAATAATTTATAAATCTTGTAAAAAAATATTTTGATGCGTAAAAAATAAAAATCAAGTAATTATAAACAGTTTTAACTGATATAAATTAAGATATGATAAAATTGATTTGTTTTGAAGATATATGAGTGGAAGTAGTGAATCATGAAATACTTTGGTTTAGGAGTTTGGCAAACATATGTTGTAGTATTGTATGTATTGTTAGGGTTAGATTTTGGAAAACTAAAATGTTTTTTTCAAAAATTAGTTTTCACCTATATGTGTTTATTTCTGTGTATAGTAAACACTTTTCAAGTTTGATTTGGTTTTATGAAGTGTTTAATTAGATAATTAAGTTTAGAGGTTATGTTTAGGGTGTGGACGACTTATATTTCAGTCGTCTGTTGAATAATTTACCTGGACGACGTATATTTCAGTCGTCCAGACGACTTACTTGTAAGTCGTCTGGAAAGTCTTCTATTTTAGTTTCCCGCTAAAAATATTTAATTTCCCGCTAAAAATATTAAACTCTTCTGGACGACTTACATGTAAGTCGTCTGTTTTAATTTCTTCACCAGACGACTGAAATGTAAGTCGTCCAGGAAGTCGTCTGAGTCAAAAATATTTAATCTAATTGGATTTTTTGTCTCCCTATATAAAGAAAAATTTACACATTCTCTCTCCTCCTCTCAAATGGCTGCAACAAAAATGTAATATTCATCATTCTAAAACTCTCCAACCTCTCTCTAATCTCTTTGACTTGAAAACACCAAACTTTATATGAATTTTTCAGTTTTGTCTCATGTATTTCTTACTAATCTATCTCTTTTGCAGGTTTTTAATCAAATGGTACTCATCTTCCACTAATTTAGAGGTAGATCTATTAATTTTAGATATGTATTTTTGTGTGTTCTATAAATGTAGATTTATCTAATCTTCCACTCATTTTCTCTATTTTTAAGTCATTTGAACGTTTTTGAATATGCAGGTTTTTCAGATCTGGATTTGATGTGCAGGTTTTTCAGATCTGGAAGACTTCTGGGACGACTTACCTGTTAGTCGTCTGGAAGTCGTCTGGAAGTCGTCTGGACTTCTTTGAAGTCTTCTGACAAAGTCGTCTGGACTTCCAGGAAGTCGTCTGGACTTCCAGGAAGTCGTCTTGACTTCCAGGAAGTCGTCTGGACTTCCAGGAAGTCGTCTTGACTTCCAGGAAGTCGTCTGGACTTCCAGGAAGTCGTCTGGACTTCTAGGAAGTCGTCTGGATTTTTCTGAGCGTTTTGGTAAGTTCTTATGTCTGATTTTTCTTCATTTGGTAACTTCTTGTTGTATAAAGTTCTTACTTTTTTCCCAAACTAAAACTCTCCAAACCCACTCTAATCTCTTTGACTTGAAAACACCAAACTTTATATGAGTTTTTCAATTTTGTCTCATGTCTTTGTTACTAATCTATTTTTTTTTGCAGGTTTTTAATTATTTGGTACTCATCTTCCACTAATTTAAAGGTAGATCTATTATTTTTAGATATATATTTTTGTGTGTTCTGTAAAGGTAGATTTATCTAATCTTCCACTCATTTTTTCTGTTTTTAAGCCATTTGAACGTTTTTGAATATGCAGGTTTTTCAGATCTGGATTTAATATGTAGGTTTTTCAGATCTGGAAAACTTCTGGGACGACTTACTTGTTAGTCGTCTGGAAGTCATCTGGAAGTCGTCTGGAAGTCGTCTGGACTTCCTAAAAGTCGTCTGGACTTCCTGTAAAGTCATCTGGAAGTCGTCTGAACTTCCTAAAAGTCTTCTGGCAAAGTCGTCTGAACTTCCTGGAAGTCGTCTAGACTTCTTAGAAGTCGTCTGGACTTCTTAAAAGTTGTCTGGTCTTGTCTACTCAAGTGGAATCCAAGCTTGTCTTTGTAGATGAATGATCTATAATAGTTTTGTTTGTGATCTGTTTTATGAATTGCATGTATACTCTTTTAGTTGTGAATTTTTTGTAAAATCAGTAATAATGTTTTCCAAGATGTATTAAATGTGCTAACAATGTGTTTACACATTTACAAATCAATGAAATAATAGACTTCAGTAGCCTTTTTCTTATCTTTGGATCTCTCATATGCAATAATAAACTCCAATGGCCTTTTTCTCATCTTAATAAACAAGAATGTTGGTAAGAGATGGAAACAAACAATAGTAACTTGTCAAAGCATATCATATTTTTTATAAGTTTGCATTGAAAAACTTAGTCAAATTTAGTAAAACTAAGGGAGAGAACATATTTTGTAAATATGAGTTTTACATATCTTGAAGTTACTTATCACTCTTAAAAATACAAGTTATTCAAAAACTAACGTAGAAGACTTAAAAACTAGTGGAGAAGACGCGGACGACTTCAATCTAAGTTGTCTAGACGACTAAACTATATGTCGTCTGGTCAACGCAGAGGTTATTATTGCAATTGACTTTGAAATCTGTTATTTCGGACGACTGAAAGTTAAGTCGTCTACTATTGTTTGGTTAAAAAAAAAACTCCAAAAAAGGTAGACGACTTACATTTCAGTCGTCAGAGGTTAGTTTTGCATTTGACTGGATTATTTCAGAAGTTTGACTTTTTGGACGACTTACATTTCAGTCGTCTAGTGAAAATTAAAATAATAATATTTTTTTAAAAGTAGACGACTTACAGTTAAGTCGTCATAGGTTAGTTTTGCAATTGAAAAAAAAAACTTCAAGATTTTATTATATACAGACGACTTATAATTCAGTCGTCCACGAGACGACTGAAATGTAAGTCGTCCAGGATTTACGAGGTTTGACCAGAATCTCGGAAAAAAATCATGGACGACTTACAATTAAGTCGTCTAGTGGACGACTGAATTATAAGTCGTCTGTGTATAATTAAATCTTGAAGTTTTTTTTTTCAATTGCAAAACTAACCTATGACTACTTAATTGTAAGTCGTTTACTTTAAAAAAAATATTATTATTTTAATTTTCGCCAGACGACTGAAATGTAAGTCGTCTGGGGAAGTCAAACTTCTGAAATTATCCAGTCAAATACAAAACTAACCTATGACGACTGAAATGTAAGTCGTCTAGGTTCTTTGGAATTTTTTTTGAAACCAAACAATAGTAGACGACTTAACTTTCAGTCGTCTCAGGTTACAGATTTCAAAGTCAATTGCAAAAATAACCTCTGCGTTGACCAGACGACTTCCAGGTAAGTCGTCTACAGCCAGACGACTGAAAGGTAAGTCGTCTACAGCCAGACGACTTCCCAAGTAAGTCGTCTGACGAACAGATCTGGAAAAAAACTCGATGTCATACCTTAAATTAGTGAGATAAGTTCCTTAGCATACATAAGGCTTCTCCAAGCACACAGAATCACAAACGGAAGTCACCCACCCATAATCGTTAGCTTCTATGACTCTATGAACCATAAAAATTTTAGAATCAAAATCTTGAGTTTTTTTAGCTCATTGTGGAGAGAAAGTGAGAGATATGTTGTGTTTAGTTCACAAGAATGGAAAAAGAAGAAGGGTAAATCGATTTTAGGAGCATTAAGAACTTCAAATTGGTTGTTCATGGTGGTTGTGGTATTGATGACAATGGCAATCTTGTAATTACTTGAAGATGATGAGGGTGAGAGAGTAAAAATGTCATTTTCGAAAAAAAAAAAAAAAATTGATGGTATTTTCGTAAATTATATGAACTTGTGGGGTGAATAGGGCAAAACCAATTTTCAAAAAAAAAGGAGGTTAGTTTTGTGTTTGACTTTAAGTTATAGGTCAATTTTGCAAAAATCCCTTCATTATTTTGGGGTTTAGTTTGAGTTTGTTTATTGTTACCCTATCAGTGGTTTCTTTTGTAGTACATCGGGGGTTTTTTTTTTCAAATTATTTAAACTATTTCTTCGTGATCCTATTACTTAAAGTTACATCTTGATTCATCGATGACAATACATAATTATTAGTGACTACCACAACAACAAATCATAATTACGATATATATCATCAGCGATTCTGTGATTACGCCGCAACATATTTAAGTGATGGTTTAGTCTCGGTACAATTTTAAATACATGAAATATCGGTTTAGATGTCACAAGTCAATTTGGATACAGATATGCATGTATATGAAGGATGAATTTCAGGGGCGAAGCTAGGAGTTAATTATAGGGGGTGCATAATTCATAAAGGAAAAAATAAATGGTTGAGTAGATATCGAACCTTGGATGTTTGGGGGTGCACATAAAGACTTTAACCATTTAGATAACTGGAACTTACAACTTTTACATACAAAACTTGTTAATATTGATAAAATTATGGGTGCACTTGCACCCACAACTGTCTTACTAGCTTCGCCCCTGAGGATGATCATGCTAAATCAAAACTGGATACTCAAGTTTAGCCTTTTCACACATTTTTAACATGCCAACACATCTAATACAATATAGCCTTCATCTCCAATATTTATTTTCTTTTGAAACTTTTAATCTCCAATATTTCGCATCTGAACATATGAACAGGGGCGGTCCCAGTGTATTAGAGGGTGTGGCATGTGTCTCACCCTAAATTTTTTTGTTCATTGACATCTAGTGTTAAATTTAATTAAGTACACTTATATTAAGCTTTTAGTTATTGAAATGGTTAAGTGCCCCATACTAAAAACCATCTTGGATCCGCCTCTACATATGAATGCATGTATACAGAAGAATGCATTTCAATTTGCACGAAATTTCGAACTCCAAATTTGTTCGTTTGTTTTAAACAAACAACAAAGACCCCCTCCTCCTCCGTTCAGATATGAATCTGGATGCACCAAGGTACAAATTCTAATTAAAAAACTGATATCTAGTTATAACATTTTCATACATACGTAAATGAACACATATGGAGCATATAGTTATTATGTCAACATTCGTACGTAAAAATAGTAAATATTGACGTAAAAATTTCTACTTTTCATATGCGGAGCATATAATTATATTATTAAAACTGAAATACAAATGAGAATTGTTTGGAAACATGAATAGCAGTATAAATGAGAGATGTTTTAAAACATTGATAGCAGTAAAAAATAATATTTGCCTATTTTTAAGTGATTCTTTTATAGATTTCATTCTATTTTAATCAATTCTAACTGCTTCATTTATGATCTTTACCAAATAAATTGACATAATTTATATTTACTACAGAAGTACAATACAAAAATTATTTTTTTCAATTTTTTATTTTATCTTTTACATTCATTTTATCACTTTTTAACTACTTCATTAATTATATTTACTATAATATTTTGACATCATTTATTTTACATATTAACTATAATAATTCAACATATTTGAATAAAAATACTCTATTTGTAACAAGAATTCAAAATAGTTAACAATTTTTTTATTTGTTTACATAATCAGTTAGACATAGACATTCATATACCTATTCAACTACAAGTTATTTCTTTTGGGTATCAAGTTTTTTGAGTTTTGAAACTAGGCTTCATTCAGGTATTATAATTTTTTATGTGGGTTTCGAATCTGGTCTTTCCAAGTCAAGATAAATTCAGTTTTGATATATAGAAACCTACAAATATCCAAAAACTAATGTATCTGAGGCCGGTTCGGGTATTTGTACTTAAAGTAACAATATTAGCCGATTCAGTTCGGATGTTTTGAATTCAAACTAAACTTAACCTAAAATAACCAAATAACCAAAAATAACCATATTATTCTATTTGATTTGGATTCTATTATAATGTAATACTTATACAATTAATTATATTATGACACATATAAAATATATGATAAAAACAAAATATCAATTTATAAATATATAAAAATTAACACCCGCACAGATGTACAGGTCAATATCTAGTAATTAGTCAGAATTTATACGTAAAAAAAAAGTAAATATTGACGTCAAAATTTCTAATTTTTAACAACGTTAGAAAAATTTCCAGTTCCTTATATTCAAAAACTTTACTGGTTACACTTTTTAAGTTTTGAATAAGCTTATAGAAATCAAACTTTGTAGCATGCATGAGTAAAAACTTAAAACAATGACAAGATCGTGGTATCTAATAAAAAAAAAGGTTTCAGAAATCACAATCAATATGGAATACGTGAATGAACCGGACGAAGATGTCATCATCAAGAATCCAAGATTGCAAATATATGTCTTTATGTGGATAATGAAACAAACACTACAAGAAAAATGTCGAGGATTGTTTCTGAGGACATGCATGAGTCATCGGTAAATTTACTTTGCCATTCCGAGGAACTACCGAGAAACTATTGACTTTGTCATAAACTTCTCAAAAAGTTACGGAATGGATTGTCAAAATTTGTTTGAACACAAATCCATTTCCAAGAATTTTATTTTGTCGGAGTATTCTAACAAACTTGTCGGTACTTTATCGAAAAATTCCGATGAACAATGTTTGTCAAATTTTTTTATTATTTTGTCTGAGTGTTATAACAAACTTGTCAGTACTTTGTCGAAAAATTCCAACGAAAATTGACTGTCTTTTGCATGAGTCATCGGTAAACTTGATACAATTGATTTCCGATGATGCGTTATAATTTCAGTGTTTTTGTTATACCTTAACTCTGTTATGTGTTTTCTAGCTTTAAATATGTAAATAGTCATCCGCATAATGTTTCAGCTTCTCCGCAAGAACTATCGTATAGTAACAGTTACACGCAATCTTTCAACTTTGTCTTAATTCCACATATTTAAAAGTTATTCACCTTATTACTCCTTGATTCAAAATTTCGAACTGTAAAACCACATAATGTTTAAGGTTTAAACAAAAACCGACACATAGCCACTTTATTTCGGATTATCCGTTTTCAATTTGGACAATAACGAATGGATAACTTAATTAAACCAAAACAACCAGATTAGAAATAATAAACCAAAATTAATTAAATCCATCTTAATAAGCCACTTTAAACCGAAAAACCCATCATGATCTCATCTTCTTCCTCTCACCCAGTCCAAATCCAACGAATTATCTCCTCACCCAATATCTGACCCGTTAACTTTAAACTCTCCACCATCAAAGACACCATTAACCTTCTCCAATTTGTATATGTAAATCGTAATTCTCAGTCCCAGAACGTAATATCTTAAGATAATAAGCTATGGACAGAAACTCAATCTCTTGCCCTAACATCTCTCTGAACCTGTCTTCTCCCAATTGCAAGTTCTCCGTATTTTATTGTTTTTAAAGCCATTAATGAAAAAAAATTGACGAATGGCTTTTCTTTCTCATTTTTTTCTTCCTTTATATAATTATTAGTATGTTGATTTCTAACCTGAAAATAATGAAGCATGAGATCATATCCAATGGTTTGCTCTTTTTTTACTCTAAAATAAAGTAACTCTATAATAGAGTTTGAGTTTGCTTCAATGAAACTCTATTTTAGAGTAGAAACTAGAAAATAAAATGATTAACAAAAAAAGACAAGTTACTATATATTTGGAGTACACCTATTTTTTACTCTATTATAGAGTGAGAAATAGAATATCATTAGAGCATTTTTGCTCTAACCTCTATTTTAGAGTGAAAAATAGAGTGAAATTGAATATGCCCTGAGAAGCATGTCGATGTTAGAAGGAAGATGTGACGGTCCGGGTTGGTTTATTCTTTGGTCTGTTTTTTTTTTATTCTTTGGTTTAATTTTTTTTTCTTTGGTTTGGTTTAAGTTTTCAAATCTGGTTTATGTTGCAAACCACTAAATCAATGAAAAACCATGGTTTATGTGGGCTCGGGTTTCGATCTTTAGGATTGGGGAATAATAGGTTGCATAACATTAAATATGTGAAATTAAGACGGAGCTGAAAGATTGTGTGTAATTGTTACTATACAGTACTTCTGGTGGGAAATAAATCGTTTATCCGAATCGTAAATAGTCATCCAATTCGAAAGTTATGTTTTGGAATTGCAAAATCTAAATTACAATTGAGTTCTGCTTTACAGGTATGCAATGACAGGAACATTGGGCACGAAGAGTGATGATATCTATAGTTTTGGGGTTGTTCTGGTAGAGCTCCTCACAGGTCGTAAACCAGTTGATAATACCTTACCACGTGGACAGCAATGTCTCATGACATGGGTAATGCTTAATGCACCTCTGCTTCCTTTTTCTAATTTTACTCATACAAGTTAGAGAATGTTGTAGGAAGAACAAACTCTTAGATTGTGAGAGAGTAGATACTCAAAACTTTCTCTAGAAACATAAACCATTATTAAATGAAAACATGTCTGTGTGGTCTCAGGCAACCCCTAAGCTGAGTGAAGACAAGGTGAAGCAGTGCGTTGATGCAAGACTAAACGGTGAATTCCCAAAGCTGTTGCCAAGGTAACTTTCCTCCATAACCTTTGTCTTAAGTACTATCACCGCTTTAGTCGAGAAGGCTTACCTTAGGGCTTAGGACATGACTTAGAAACTGCTTCTCCATTGGTTGCATCCCCCTAATGAGATATAAGACATCTACTATAGAACCTAAGTATTGATGTGTGATTATTTGAGTCTGATTATGGTTTTCTCTCTTATGGCAGCTGACTGCAGTAGCTGTGCTATGTGTGCAATACGAGGCAGACTTCAGGCCAAACATGAGCATAGTGGTGAAGGCTCTTCAGCCTCTGCTCAATCCTCCTCGCTCTGCTCCTCAAACTCCTCACAGGAACAACCCTTATTGATTGATATCCTCACAAACACGCTTCACCATCCACTATTTCGTTTGTTTTTGTTTGAATCCAATTTGTATAAATTCGTGCAAAACAGGCTTTTTTTATTTATCTCTAATAAAAAAATCCCCAACTCCAATGTTGCTCTATATTCTCTTTTTATGGTATTTCATGCGTGGGATGTAGGTTTCTCCTAATTTTACAATATACAGCAATATTGTGTTTGTACCATTTTGTAAAACTGAGAAAGATGTATCATCTTGCTATTTTAATGTAGAATAATGTCTTGCAAGTCATGGAGAAAATCGATTTTTAAAGTTGATGTTGTAATAAAGTATAAAGGTAGAAGAAACCATACAATTTGTAAATATCTGCGACTGTAACTGTGTCTGAAGGTAGTGAAAGAAAGCTATACAAAAGATCTCTCCTCCTCCAGACAAGAGAAACATATCTTGTTTTCCTCTCTACATGTATAATTAAAACATAGAAAAGTAAAGAATCTAAACAACCTCCAACGAATCTAAAAGTGCGTTCAGTGTATATATCTGTTTGTTACTCAAGTCTTTGCTTCTGTTACTATCTCATCTTGATTAGCCTCTGTGCTTTCTCTAGGCAGCTCTGTGTTCTGACTTCTCCTTCTTCTTCGTTCCTAATTAAACATTCATCAAAACCATTTATATTAACATTATAGTTTAAAAATTATTTCTATAGATACCTCTCTAGACATGACAGGGTATTCATCTGATTCAAGCATTCTAGCCACTTGACTCATCGTTGGCCTCTTGTCTGCATCAGGATCAACACATCTCAAAGCTGTCAAAAGCGCTCGTTTAAGTTCGCTCTTCGATGGTTTGATCTCAATCTCTTTATCCACCACTTCTTCAAACTGTTTCTGCTGAACCATTAACTTCAACCACTCCACCATATGCACCTAAACACACACACACACATTTCATGAAACAAGATCAACCTCTGATTCATGTCCTCTCTATTTCAAAGTGTGTGAGTTATTTGCATTACCTCTTCTTTAGGTCTTTCATAATCCACTGGGTACCTTCCAGTAATAGCTTCCAAGAGAACAACACCAAAGCTGTACACGTCGCTCTTCTCGTTTAGGAGACCAGAGTTTGCGTATTCAGGCGCCACATATCTGAATATTAAACATAGAAAAAATGTTTTAAGTAACCAATAGAGATTATTTAAAGCTACAATTTGTATAACTCACCCGAATGTACCCATAACACGAGTACTCACGTAACTACTATCAGCTCCAAGCAGTTTAGCAAGACCAAAGTCAGATAACTTGGCGTCGAAGTTATCATCCATAAGTATATTCCCTGATTTGATGTCTCTATGCACCACTTTTGGCTCAATAGCTTCGTGAAGATAAGCCAGCCTGTGCCAGCCGCAACACATTCTCATAAGCTTATTACACTACAAGAAAGAAAAAAACAAGAATCATCATAAAGCTTACGCTTTAGCAGTGCCAACGAGAACTTTGATCCGTGCCTCCCACGTGAGATGCCTTTGGTGATTCATGTCTCCGTGTAGCCATTGCTCTAAGTTCCCATTCTTCACGTACTCATAAACTAGCATCCTATGTGTTCCTTCAACGCAATATCCAAGAAGCCGAACTAAGTTCTTGTGCCTGACATGTCCTATTGCTTCCACTTCAACTCTGAAGTCTTTATCAGCTTGGCCTCTGAATGAAAAAGCAAGAATGCCAATCTCAGATATCATGAGCAATAGGACTGGTTATATTATCTGAAACCGAAAAATGGAACGAAACCGAAAAACTACATGATTGAAACTTACAAAAACCCCAAAAAATCATATTTTTCCAAACTCGGAAAACCAAAACTCAATACATGAGATACAATTCATTTAGCTAAAAAATAGTTATATTTTAGTTATAAACTTGTAAAATAACTATATATCTAAAAATATAATTTATAAACCGAAAGTTATTCAACGAAATACCCAATATTTTTTTCTCTTTTTCAGGTTTAACTCGGGTTTTTGGTTTTTGTGTTTAAATCCTAACCATATCCAATTGTATGTAATTTGGTTATGGTTCGGATTTCATACAAAAATTGAAAATCAACCTGAACCATCCGATCCGGAAAAATACCAATTCCTACATGGGTTCTAAACACCTCAACCCGAATAACCCGGTCCGAACTGTAGACCGGAATGCACAGCACTAATGAGCAGTAAAAAGATAAAGAAAGGTGGTATGGTATATCTTACGGATTATTGAGCAACTTCTTGACAGCCACAGGGGTTTTGTTAGCTAAAGTTCCATGGTAAACAACACCATAGCCACCATCACCAATGATATTCTCCTTGGAGAAATGATTAGTCGCGAGCTGAAGATCACGGAGAGTGAACCAGTGACCCCAACCAATGTGAGAGCCCTCTGGAAGACCCGAGAGAGGCGAATGAGCTGCTGCTGAAGGAGTAGTAGCAGGAGACAAATGTGACCCAACCGCAGTCTTTTTCTCTAAGGAACCAGAGTAGTTACCATCACCATTCTCAATGTCTCTCTCGTTGAACTTCTCATCTAGAGTTTGATGAGATGTACCGTTGTTGTTAGACAAAACATGATCAACACTTATGTCTTTGATTTCTTCAGGAAGGTGAGGGGTTTGCGTTACGGGAAGCTGTGTGAAGTTAGATTTTCTTGATTTTTTACGGAAGCTGAGCCATACTGAAAGGGCGAGGATTAGTATGAAAGCTGCAAAGAGAGCAATGACTATGATCTCCCATAGTTGAAGAGCGCCGTATCTCTTGGTTAAAGTTTGTTTCAGCTCAGACGCCATTATATGAATATATTAAATCTACCTGTATAAGCTGAAAAAGGATAATTAACGTAATAAAAAGTGAATGTGAAGGGAACAAATAAATCCAGAGAAAAAAACAGAGTATTTAAGAAACTGAGTATATAAGTAATTAAAAACAGAGTAAATAAGTTCCATAATCAGATCAAAGTGGTGAATCATCAAAACTAGTAATCAAAAACCTAAGAAACCATTCCAGATCCAGCATTTAATACTGTAAGAAACTGAAAAGTCTGAAATTTTGCTGAAATTAATAAACTTTTAAGCTTCCAAAGCAACCCACATCGAACCTTTGATACACCAACAACATCAAAGTCATTCAATGTTTGTTAACTCAATACCTCTGCTTTTTCCAACAAGTTTTCTCTCTTCTATTTTCTTCTTCTTTCTGTTTCCGGTTGAAAGATGGAGACTGGAGCTCGAGTTAGCAAAGGGATTACATGAAAGAAGAGAGAAGAAGTATCAGTGAGATTATTAAGTCCATTTTCGTAAATCTTTAGAGAGATCTTTGCAGGGTTTCATTTGGTGGGGGGAAACAGAGAAGGATGTTTTAAGCTTTCTTTGATGTTTCTTCTTCTCGAATATTTGTATGCTTGTGGGCTCTGTTTGCTTTTATGTTTTCGTCTTTTTCCTGTTTAATTAGTTTTTTTTTTAAATATATAAATTGCATTTGTTTTTTGGGCAAATCTCCAAAATATCACATTTCTAAGTTTATATCACAAAAATAGCACTCAAAAACTAAAATGACCAAAATAGCATTTTATTTTTTGAAAAATTTAAATTTTTTTATTTTTCAAAATTTGAAATCTTATCCCAAAAATCCCACTTCTCAATTCTAAACCCTAAAACCTAAACTCTAAATCCTAAACCCCTAAATTCTAAACCCTAAACCCCACCCCTTGAGTGCTATTTTTGTGACTTTTGCCCTTGAGTGCTAGTTTGGGAACAAAAACTTGATTTAGTGCTATTTTGATCTTTTTCTCTTGTTTTTTTTTTCTTTTGAATATTTCGAAAATCAAATTACTCGTTTAATTCTTGTTTTTTTTTCTGTTTTCAAAAGTTTATTTTTTAATGATTTAGAGTAGGTTATTTTTTTAAAAATAACATGCTCAATTTTATTACATTAATTTTGGGGATACGTGAGGGAATTGATTGAAATTTTAATAAATATCTTAAGCTTTTACGTTTCCTTAGAGTATTTTTAATTATTTGAAGTAATGTTTATCTCAGATTTCTCATCTTTTGTTTATGCTTTGTATTTAAAGTTTGCATGACGTAATGTATACATTAGTTGTTGAGAAAGAAAGAAATAAGAACAAATGAAGAGAAATAAGGATATGATGAAGGAGGATGGCCGTGATTGGCGGCGATAATTTCAGAAGAAAATGTTAGCCGTTTCATTTATTTAATACGTATTTGTGAAATATGTTACTAATTTAATTAGTATGACAATTTGGTCAACATTATTAAAATTAGACGTTGCACCTAACTCTTTAAGGTAATACATTGTTCATTATTTTATCACCACCTTTCCGTTTATTCTTCTCCTCAGCATTTCTTTGGTAAAAAAAATATATGAAGAAGAAGCTTCTTAAGAGATAAACAATTGGAGAAATAATTTATTGAAAATTAGAAAATGCGTACGTGTTCTTTTGTTAATTTCGTGAAATTTTTAATTAATTAGTCATGTAATAAACATATTGCAATCGAAGGAAAAATTGGCATGCAAATGCAATACCAATGCCATTATACTCACCTAACTTCATATAAATGCACGTCGTGTCCATTAAGTTCCAACCGTTACATATATGTCCACTTTGAAATATTTGATCATGCTTACTTTTGATCACGTCTAACAAACAAATGATTTAGGGTTGGATAGAAATCATAGAATGTGTCGTGTTATGAGTCACAAATTAATCGTAACTTATGGAAGACATACGAAATTACAAACAAAATAGTACGTAGACGTACTTGCTAAAAAAATAATGTGAAGTGACATGTAATACAATGTATATGTACTTAATTTGGCTTCATAAATGAGTTACAAGTTTGTCGTTAAAAAAAATGAGTTACAAGTTTTTGACAAAAGAAACGATAGTTACAACCTATCATACAAGTTTGTGCTAGTATCAAAACATCATACATTATGATATACATTTGAATTTTATATTAGATATGAGTTTTATGATATTTTATTTGTTTAATTTGAAGGAGGTTCATATTATAGTACATATGGGGATGATTAAATGAAAGAACCAATCACACACCGCGAAGATGCTAATCCATAATTATAAAATAAGAGATAAATTACCAATAGATAAATGATTATTTTTTTTGAAAAACAGATAAAGCAGTAATAATTTGCCTTAGCGTGTGATTTACAAAAGTCATCTGAGAATGCCTTTGTCTTGATGTGGAATACAAGATGCATACCTTCTTCATCATCATTATTCTCCAGCTATACAAATTTTGTTTTAATCAAATGCTCATACAATTAAACCAAATTCTGATTGGAAGAGGAGTTATTCTGATGAATAACTTCAACCGGCCAAATCCGGGTTACGTAGAAAAATAAAACGCTTCTAGTTCTAGTTTTGTTTGTAAGTGTATCTGCATAGATATTTATGCTTTTAGGGATATGGAGCAAGCTCACATTTCAAAGTTCTATTGTGCAAGCCGAAGCCCATCCAACTATAAAGAGAAAGTCGGCCAATCCACCGAACTAATAGTCAAATCTACCAAATCTAAGTAGTTTGTTTCAAAATAGATCGGGAGAACATACATAATTATTTATCATACACGATGCTACCCAGAACATCTAACATGTAAAGGTTGAGAGGTTTATGTTGTAATCACAGAGTGCAGAATGTCTACTATTAAAAAACATATGAAATATTAAAAAAAAAAGCAAACGATATATGGCTGCACCTTTTGGTTCAAACCATACCACGATTGGCTGCTGATATTTTGAATTATTGATCCTTTTGCTAAAGGATATTCCGAATTATTGTGTGTTTAAATTAATAAAAAGAAAAGTAAGCTGATTGGTTGTAGAAGTAGAACAATAATATAGACAATGCCTAACAAAAACAATTGCATGACTAGGGTCCGTATCCAAAAGCTAACAAACAATGGGTTTAGTTGGTGTTGTTGATAATATTTTATCTGAACATGTTTATTATTTTTCTTTTATTTTCTATTTGTTTTTATTCGTGGCTCTTTCTTTTTTCTATATATTTTTTTTATCATCTATTATTATGTCTTTTGTATTTGTTGATGTTTAATTATTTTATTATGGTCTTGCAGTTGTTCGGTTACCTCAAATCTGACCTACTAGCAAGTAGCATGTAAGATAGTCGACGATTAATATAATTAGTTTTAATAACAATGATCAAAAGATAAACTATGTAGAAACAATGATTAAGCGATTCTTTAAGCTACACATGCATTGCATCCAAATCAAAACAACAATATTGTCGGGAATTTTTGTTCAAGGAATTATCACAAATTTACATAATATACACAGTGTTGTGATTGTTTGTGGATATGATTATTAGTTATATATAGATATCCATATAAATACTTTACCATCAAAACATGACATATAACATGTTAGTCTATGCTAGTATATTGTCCGATTTTTTCAGTATCCAAATTTAAACCCATACAATTCAGACTTTAGGTATAGACTTTTTGACTATAGTCTATACATATATACCCAACAATGATTTTATATGGCATATTATTATTAACAAGGTTTTATGACGTAAAGTAAAAGTTTATGAATTACAAAATATCATAGTTAACCTTAAAACGTTCATAATCTCGTACGACGTGTCGTTAAGTAGCTTTATCTTGCAAGTTATAGGTAAGCTTCAATAAATTCGAAAGGAGAGATAACTGTATGTATGATAACACAATCAACTTGTGTGATACACACAAATGGCTACTAGTCTGCTACGTACCACGTCTCTTTCTTGTAGTTTTTTTGGGTGTAATTTCTTGTAGTTTTTTTTGTCATGTTTACACAATTACACTATTGTATTGATATTAAGACGTATTGTTATTTATTTTAAGGAAAAAATGAGATTGTAGATAGTCATCAATGTCGACTAACATCAACAATACCTCGAATCTCAGAGTTCCGTTTGAGTTTCATATCCGAAATTGATCACAAACATCACCATACGTATTTAGCCTTGAGATAGCTTTATATATATATTTGATATTTTGAATGGATTGTAATTTGCATATATACATGTAACTATCAGTAACTTCTTTGTGTGAAAGGAAAATGAGTTGACTTGAACTGAACATCTTATTGCCGACAAGAATTGATCAGTAATCCCAATTAATAGAATAAGACCCCTATTTATACATCGGTTAGTGTATCACATTCACTTGGTTATTCTAAATTTAAAATATTAAACCTAATAATATAAATCATTATCGCATATATTGATTGTTCTCTCATCGATTAATGGGCCTACAATAGAGCAGGTCCAAATTAAGCCCACGAAGCTCAAACCTACTAACTTTCTTGGCGGGTCTCCACATCCCTGAGATAACACCGTGGCCGTTCGATTCAAATTCAGCAGATTAACCTATTAATCTCCACCGTCCTTTTCTAATAATTTTTTAAAAAAAAATCAATTTCAGCTACTGTAGCTCACACACTTCGTCTACGTTCTTTCCATCAAGAAAATCTTCTTGATCTCTGTTTCGTTGATTCCCATCGAATCTCTGATCAATAATACGTCGTCGTTGCGTTCGTCTCTCATCGTCAGAATCCGTTCGAGTTTTCTGAATCTTTCTTATACGAAAGTGGTTCGTCTCTGATCTATTGCTTCGCCACGTTGAGCTTATATGATCTCGAGGTACTAATCTCTCTCTTCTCATCTCCCTTCTCGGATCTGATCGAATTCGCGTTTTCCTCGATCGTGATCTGTGTACACTGTTGAATTCGTTGATTGAATTAGGGTTTTCTCTCAACTGTGGTGTTGATGGTTTGATTGATTTTGTCGATTTGGCTCAGTTATATCTGCAATGGCTGATACTGCTGGAGCAGTGAGAAGAAACTGACTATCAGAGAACTTGGGCGTGAAGAGATTCTCTGATTTTGCACTGAGGGGGGGAGGAAGATGATAAACAAGACGCTTGTACTGACTTATATCTACTTACTCATCTACATCATACTCTCTTCAGGTGTCATACTCTACAACAAGGTGAGTGTAGGCAGAGACCTTTTTTTTTTTGCTTTTTCTGTAAGCAATGTGTGTTGAATTGTATTTATTTCCTGTTATTTGTCTCTATATGGGAATGATAGTGTTGTGATGTTAGCATATCAGATAGAGATATATGCAAAGGCTATAGATGTATCGTGTTTTAGCTTTTTTTTGTTAAAGTAAAGGGTTAATTGTAAAGCATGTTTCTTTTATTGTTTTTAATTTGCAGTGGGTTTTATCCCCAAAGTACTTCAATTTTCCACTTCCTATAACGCTGACGATGATCCATATGGGGTTTTCTGGATTCGTGGCCTTCCTTCTTATTCGCGTCTTCAAGGTATATTCTATACTCAAAAGGATTATTAATTTCAGTTTAGGTTGTGCTTACTTGCATTAGAATGCCTTTTCTCTTCTCCATTTGTATGGAGTGTGCTTATGCAAATCATATGTGGAGTTCTGTTTTAAGACTGCGCGGTGATAAGTTTTGACTTTGTGTTTCAGGTTGTAGCTCCGGTTAAAATGACATTTGAAATGTAAGCCTGCTTATTCGGTTTCTTTTTCATTTTTCTCCTCTCTCGTACGTAAGTTTTGACACACTTTTTGTGTCCACCAGATACGCAACATGTGTGGTACCTATAAGCGCATTTTTTGCATCAAGCCTGTGGTAAGTTCCTCTTCTATACACAGTAAGCATATTTTATTCATTGATGCTCTTCTTCTTGATACCTTTTAGTCATACTTGCTTCTCAAATCGTCTCTTCTCTTATCTTATATCCTCCTTTGTGCAGGTTTGGCAATACCGCATACTTGCACATTTCTGTTGCCTTCATTCAGATGCTCAAAGCTCTAAGTGTGTGACGACTTAACATTTTGGCTACATAATCTACTTTAGCATAGACTTACCTTTCATTTTACAAAGAATATTAATACATGATTTTGGAATTTTCAGTGCCAGTAGCTACATTCATCATGGCAGTTATTTGCGGCACTGACAAACCAAGGTGCGACGTGTTCTCGAACATGTTGCTGGTCAGTGTTGGGGTTGTGATATCTTCTTATGGGGAAATCCATTTCAATATAGTTGGCACGGTCTATCAGGTGACAGGCATATTTGCTGAAGCACTTAGACTGGTGCTAACTCAAGTTCTTCTCCAGAAGAAGGGGTTGACATTAAACCCTATCAACAGCTTATATTACATAGCTCCCTGCAGGTATTCACTCCCAAATCTTGATTGTGCTTAAACAACTATATTTCTAGATTATGATGTCTCATCACCTAATCTTTGGTTCCGGTTCATCTAGTTGGGTTGCGTAACATGATTTTTTCTCTCATTGTTAATGTCATGTATTATTACACACAATCTTTCCCTTGAAACGCTATGCTTTAATCTTGTGCAGTTTTGTATTTCTGGCCTTCCCTTGGTATGTGTTGGAGAAACCCACGATGGAAGTTTCACAGATACAATTCAACTTCTGGATTTTTTTCTCCAATGCTCTGTGTGCCCTTGCGTTGAACTTCTCCATATTCTTAGTAATCGGTAGGACAGGTGCAGTAACAATCCGGGTAGCTGGTGTTCTCAAAGACTGGATTCTCATTGCCCTCTCCACAGTCATTTTTCCCGAGTCCACGATCACCGGGCTGAACATCATTGGATACGCAATCGGTATGTTTCTTCACTTCACAAGAATTTAATTTGTGTAAACATCTGTTTTTCCTTCTTGACGGTCTACTCCACACAGTATAGTATCGTTTTAAGTATTTATTCTTGCCATGTGTGTTGACACAGCGCTTTGTGGCGTCGTCATGTACAACTACATAAAAGTGAAGGACGTAAAGGCGTCTCAACCAACTGCTGACAGTCTCCCAGATCGAATCAATAAGGTCAGTAACTCTTTATAGGGTTGAGGTTATGAGGCCGGTTCATCTCAGGCTTGTTTCAGGTTCCTTCAAATCCACAAATAGGCATTGAATCTATAAGCTGTTATAGAGACCCGATAGTCTCCCATAGTAATATCATCACGTCTGCGGCAAAAAGAATCTCTAGATTTCCAAAATACATGTGGAACCAGTTACCTTTTTTCCTTATATGTGGGTGTTAATATGTAACAAACTGATGAACACGAGCATTATATATAATAGGAGTGGAAGATGGAGAAGAAGTCTTCAGATAAGTTCAATCCGGATGTTGGTGGAGAGAGCCCAAGAGTAGGAGGCGAGATAAACGACGAGGAAGCCCCTTTGATTACGTCCCGTTTATCTCATATTGGTCGGACGCAGCTCGGAAATCACGCCGCTTAAGATGCCTAGTAAAAACGCATGACAGAGAGGTTTTGCTTCCAAATTCGTTGGTTTTTCTTTGCTACGTAAAAAGAATCTTTGAAACCAAAAGAGAGGTGCAGCAGCAGCAGCATCCGAGACCGTGTGTCCTCTCGTGTCTCAGGTGAAGAATGTTGTACTTGTCTTCAAAATTTGCAACTTTATTAAGAAATAGATAGCTGAGCAAAATAGTAGTATGATCGATGATTAGCTTAAAAAACTTTAAAAAGTCACATATTCGTTTATAATGAATTGACATTAGAGTTATATATATATTCTTGTGGCCTTTATTTTTTCCACCATCTTCATCTATCTTATTAAAACTCAAGTACAAAATTGGAGTGTTTGGAGACTTGAATAGGACTATTAAAAAATTTGGAGTGTTTGGAAACATGGATTGCAGTCTTTTAAAAAAAAATTATTTTTGTTTAAAAACAAGGATAGTAATATTAAGAAAAAAAATAATGGGCTTATGTTTTTTAAAAAAATTGAAAGTTATCTAGGCCACTTTTAAAATATACCAAAATGGGTCAATCTAATTGCCTAAATTTTTTTTTCTAAACTAACCATAAAACAAAATTTAAACTTTATATACATATTTCAAATCAAAATAATAATTCAAATTTGATTTATATCAAAAATTGATTCAAAATATATATATATATATATATATTCAAAAATGAATTTTTACTAAACTATTTTTCAATAACCATTATAAAAAAATATTGTCAATATATATAATAAAAATATAATACAAAGCCCAATTTGAAATACCAACTCAAATTATGGTTTTTATATTTCATATTAAGTTTTAAAAGTATAATCTATGTAATTATTTATATGATGGTATGTATAAAATACTATTAATTATATGATTACTTATATGATGGTACATATAAAATACGATTAATTATATGATGATAAAATACGATATATAATAATGACTAGGGATGGCTTTTGGGTACCCATACGGGTTTGGTTCTGATCGGTTTGTATTTCGGGTTTTCGGGGTCAAAGATTTCAGCCTTATTAGAATGTTTCTAAATTTTGGTTTGAGTTCGATTTGGATCTTTGCGGGTTTGGTTTGGGTTTGGATAACTTATTTAAATTATTTTTAAAGTCTTAAATCATTATATATTTTAAATTTCTCAAAATGTATAAATAAAATAATATATTACGTATAAATTTGAATAACATATGTCATAATACTTAAGCTTAACATATCAATTGGCTTGATTTAAAATTTTGGATACGGAATCAATAATTATTTTAAGTATTTTTGGTGATTTGAGTATACTTTAACTATTTCAGATATTTACTTTTGACTATCTATATATATTTTCAAGTATTTAAACCAATTTAAAAGTATCATTTTGATGTTTTATATACGTTAAATCTTAAAATAATTAATATATATAAGTATATAAATCTATTTTTAGATAAATTCAGATACTCAAATACTTCGGTTCGGATCAGATTCGGTTCTCTAAATAACAAAATTTTGAATAATTAGAATATTTAATCAATTTATGTTCGGGTTTGGTACTATATTTTTAGATCGGTATCGGTTATGTTTCTCGAATTCATTTTTCCAAATCCTAATAATTACATGAAAAACAAATATCAACATATTTTTCAAAATATACACCCGCGCGCGCGGGTCAAAATCTAGTTTTCTTTATAAACCAAATAGCTCTGAGTTTTTTGATTGCTGACTGCTGAGCATTCTCTTTTTAATATATATTCAAATCGGTTTGGATATTGCTACTTGAGTTTCTCTTCCTGGTGGTTATGCTAAGTTTAGTTGGGTGAGATGAGAATCAACTCTCCAAGAGCTGTCTATTATGGAAGAACAGTTGTAGCATGTACAACGAATCATAAAACTTGCAACAGTTACCTAAAAGACTCGAACGTGGTCACGTACGTATTAGGTAGTCTTTCATCACGTTTTTCGTTTTGACCAGGTTATAGAAAGTGAACCATATGGACTGCTTGTGTAATTGGAAATTCCAGATGTGTCCTGACATTTTCTACAGCTGTGATGTCATTAGTGAGAACGTGAGAGACATGGTCACTTGGTCTGGATTTTATACAAATAAAGTGATTAAGTTACTACCAGAAGATGAAAATATACAAAGCCCTCTCCAATCAAAACCAAGATTCAAACGACTATCAAAGCACACAATCAATCTCTCCTCTCTCTCTCATCTCATGTTGTGTAAACAAATGAATAAGCAAAGAAGATCAAATTGCCGAACCTCAAGATGCAATATCCTCAGTCCACGTAAATAAATATACAGACAGAGATTTCTTTCTATCTTTGCAAGTACTCTGGATTCCTCAAGTACAGTAGCTTCCTCGCTGGCGCTGGAGGAGCTAATCCTGGGATGTCCCTTATATCTTTGTTATTCGGGTGAACAATCTGTAGAGAGTTTATACAACAACAAAAACATAGTTACTACAACTTTCTAATGAGTAATCACAACTTTCATTGGAATGAGCAAAGAACGTACCTTCACTACGATAATGGCTACAACACCGCATACAATGAGAAACAGAAACATCATTATGCATTTATCTGTCGCCACCTGAAACATAAAAGTAGACATTAAGAGATTCAGGTTTCTTTTTGCAGTCTAGTAAGAAGAGTTATAATAAATATATGTCAGTATGAAGTTACAAAACCTGTCTTCCTATCTCTTTCACTAGCTGGGAAGCCTTCTTCAGAGAGAACTGAATCGTGTCCAAGTGGTTAACCACGCGCCCCATTTGATCCGTCTGCAGTATTTTTCACGCTAATTGAGTTGAGTCTGTGCCAACAATGTTTATAAAAGACGAGATGGGAGGATGCTTTGCATTTTACCTGTCCCTTTAAGTTCGCTGCAGTCTGCGTTCCAACTTCGATTGTTTGCTCTACAACCTGAAAAGGAGGAACAAGAGTGTTACCAAAGTTATAGTAAGGAGCACCACATGATTTTTTTTGTAACTTACTTGTTTTGAGCGCTCAATGGCCTGATCAGTCTCATCCATTCTTTTCATTCCAGCATCAACAAGCTCCTGGTTTGACATTGCTATCACATAAAAAATGAGTTTAAGCTTCAGACAAGTCAACCTCTTGATGTGTTGGGCACAATTAGCATAGAATAGAATAACAGGCATAGGGACTGACCTGAAGCCACTTGAACATTTTCTTCAGCTGTAGGTTCGCCGCTGGCTCCAGCTCCCATATCAAAAAGCTCAACTTTCTTGTTGCCAAGTGTACTCATATACCTGAACTCACAGCACAAGTTTAACATGTATGACACATAAATCAATAGATAACATGTGCTGAACGGATACAATATGTAACTAAACCCAAAAAGAACAGGTACGAGGTTCGAATAAACCAGCTTTTAAAAGAGAAATGACAGAAGCACTTACGTTTTTCTCAGTGCAACATAAGAGTTGAGTTCCTTAATCTGCCACACAAGGGAAAAATTAGTACGCAGACTCAGAGAGCAAAGGAGAGCTTTAGATACACAATGACACTCAAACATCATCTGCCTTTAGTATCCCATTGGTTACAAAATGCAACAGAATGATGATAGCTGATATCATATTAACTCACCATAGACTGTTTCTCATCGTTCAGTTGCTTGTTTACTTCAGGAGAGTTTCTAGCTTCCTCCTCCTTGAGTTCACGGTCAAAGTCCTTAACCAACCTGACATGAAGTAAAACATTAGATAAACAAATATTGAATCATGTTTCAAAATTTATATTGTCACATCTTATCTCATCTCATTCAATTAAAAAAGGAACAAGGTACTTACAACCTTAGTCACATGACAATGCAAGTAGATCATTCAATCAATCAAGCAAGAGAAAAGAAAATTAAGGGCAAAGGGAATATACCTTTTACAGTCTCTCATCTTGTCAGTAAGTTCCTCAAGTTGCTTGCTTTGTCTAGTTGAATCCTTAATCTTATCCAACCTCTGGAAACCATTCCTGCAAAACACACACATATATATATAATGATATGTGAGAGAATCTTTTGTTTACAACTTTACACAGACATATCTTTGTAACAACGAAAAGAGAATTGAATAAGAAAAAGTATTACGCGAGGGCTCGGAAATGGTCACGGATTTCGCCATGGATCTGTTCCAATTCAGGGCTCATCGGCAGATTCGAACCCATGTCGCCGGAGATACTCAGATCAAATCGGAATTCTCCCTCTCAGCCGGCGAACCCTAAAGCTTCACCACATACCAAGAAAAACCCTAGTTTGACCCCAAAAAAAAAGAACTGAAGTTAATCTCCAAAAAAGGAAATTCAAAAAAAGAAAGTATAATTAGATAAAAAAAGAATCTGACTTTGGAGAACGAAACAGAGAGCGTTCCAACAACGACAATGGAAAGAGAAGAAGCTGATAGCTGATGTCAGGTGAATTCTTTTTTTTTTATATTTTAATTTCAAATAATCACTTTTTAAACCCAATTTATTAATTTGAAAAAGACAGATATTCGGTCGTTAAGACAGCGCATCGCCAACTTTTAAAATTTAGTTTTCTGGCCCCCAATATTTGCATTATTATTTCAAATTTTGTTTGAATAGTTAGAAAATTATCTCTCTAACACCAAATCCTATTGAGGGTAGTAGTCAACCAACTACCATCAAAAATTATTTTATTTTTTCGTCAGTCTTATATTGTAACGATTAACCAACCAACCAAAACTGATAAAACTTTTTTAATTTTATATAGAACGGTCAAATTCAAAATACAACATTGCTTGCTACATGTTAGGGACGCTTTATTAGGCATTAAAGAGAGTAAACACTAATCGTCGTCGCTAAGATCATCATTGTAAACATCAACATTGTCTTCACCATCACCATAAACGTTATTAGCAGAATCGTCGTAACAATTCTCCTCCTCTTCCTCTTCTTCTTGGTCATCCTTCTCTGCTCCGTCTTCATCTTCCAAACCCTCCTCCTTCACAAAGAAAACACACAACCATCATCATCCTCATATCACATTTAGCGTTTGACGTTTTCAAAGTACCTCTTCTTTCTCACAAGTCACGAGCCAGTCCGGGAGCAACCGATCAAGCAAAACAGGGTTAAGACTCTGCGGTGGTCCTTCATCATGCATCCGCCGTTTCATCTGTTTCTCTCTGAGCCGTAAGTTGTAATGAACGTAAGCCAGATCTCTCCTTGACTTTCTCGCGAAACGACTCTGACATTCACCGCTGACTTGATCATACACGCTCCACTTAGGCTCACAGCCAACAGAGCAGCACGTGTGGCTCAGTATCCTAACCGCTACTCTCTGAAGTTCCAAACAGCTTATCCCATGCTGTTGCCACCATGCAGCTGGATCAAGCTCCGTTCTTGTCCCAATGGCTAGTTCCGTTCCAAAATCGCCTTTAGCTGAAGTATAATCCGGAATCTAAAAACATTACAACAAACAAAAGATTGGTTTAGCCACAAACAAAAGATTTCAACTAAATTTTTTATTTTATAAATTTAGAAGTCAAATTTTTTTTTATAAGGGCAGATGTTTTTTTAGACAGTCAAAATTGTCTATGTAATTTTCTTCAAAATTTTGGGAGATCTAAGGCCAACATTTCGTTAGACTTTGCCCATGACCGGTCCAGCCAGGAACCAGACCCGAAACCACAACATGTAATATTAGTTTCATATCCGGTCACTCGAACCAGGGATTTCTGACACAATGGACAAGATCCTTTCCGAGATAACGACCTATGGTTAGTTAGCCACAAGTTCTAAAGAACAATGTATGATCTGTTTGATTTGTTTCCCACTCACCTGCATCAATGCTGTGATTCTTCTCGCATTATCAGGCTCAAGCCGAACAATACACTCATTAACTCCACGCACAACCTCAGAATGCTGCAATATTAACAAACAAATATAAGTAACTTGCAGAGAGTTTGTGAATCAAAGTTAAAACGAATAATAATCAAATCCCCCTACCGCCATAAAATCAGAACGGTATCTGTAAGCAGGGTTGAAGAAATAAGCAGCAACGTAGAGTGGATGATGAAACAACGAGTTCCAATGGTAATCTATCACACGCCAGAACGGTCCGTACTTCCTCGCATCATCGCTATGAATAGACTTGATCCCCATTTTGGCGCAGCACATGTAGCCATAAGCGTACGGCAAATACAGTCTCTCGCCACCGTCACCACCTCCCATGCGGATCACCTGCATCACCGGATCAACCGACTTCAAAACGTACTGAACCTTCTTCCAGAAGGCAGCGCTCGACACAATCTTCTCCACCTCTCTCCCCTCCTCAGACTTCTGTGACAGAATCCAGCTGTTGGATTGGAACAGGGCTCTCAGATTGGCCTTGTGGTCCATGAGAGTTTGAAGAGTGGCGAAACTGGAAGCGTGGCGGGTGGTTTCCGGTTTAAGAAGATCCATCCCTTGTGTGAACTCGTTCTTCATGAGATTGAGAAGCCAGGTTTGGTTGTAGATGAGCCTCGTGATTCTTTGGCTCTTCTCCAAGCACTCGGAGACGTATTCAAGCTTTGAGATGTCTTCAAGAACCAGTTCCGTGGAGTGCATCGCGCAGGGAGACCAGTAAAGATTCTTTCTCTTCTCTTCAAGTAACTTTCCAGCGCTTCTGCATATCGAAGTGTTCTGTGTGATAACCTGCACCACATTCTCCTCGCCAATGTCTTCAACTAGCTTGTCTAAGTAGTTGAAAAGGCTTAAAGAATCTTCCGCTACATCGGTGGCATCAATAGAGGAGTGGAAGTAGACGCCTCGCGGGCACGAGACCAAGAAACCGATCATCGTCTTCCCCTCTGCGTTGGTCCAAGTGTCTGCAAGTATAGAACAGCCGGTGACGATCCAAGAAGATCTGTAATCTCTCAAGTGGCCTTTGATAGTCGACATCTGGTCATGTAAGAGTCTATCAGAAAAGAGCTGGCTCGAGGGGACAACGTATCCCTCTCCGTACAGACCAATCAGTTCAACCATCTTCTGAAAGTAGAGAGAGTTGGCTGCTTCTAAGGGAACTCCAACGTGGTGGAAGAACTTGGAGATGGAGGAAGTGACTTCTCTTCTCGACACGGCTGCTCTGCTTGAGCAGCCAGTGTACTGAAACGAGTTCATCCTCGCTCTCTTCGGTCTTGCCTCAGAGACGAATCTGGTGTTGCTTCTTCTCTTGTCTTTACTAAACCTTCCATAGAAGCCATCCTCCTCCTCCTCCTCCTCCTCTTCTTCTTGCTCAGGATCATGAGAGACCGTTAAAGCTCTCACATCATCAGGAACGTTCTGTCTCTTCCCAGCTCGATGCCACTTCATATTCTCTTTAATCTTCACATAAACCTCCTCAGGAGCGGCTTTGCACGGCGCAACCTCTCCAGGTATCCTCGCCAGATGCTGCTTAAAACGGTTGATACCGCCACTCACAACCTTGCCACAGTAACTACACTTGACCTTCTTCTTCCTCTCGTCCTGAGCAACACCGTGTTCCCATCCAGGATCAACGTACCCTGAAGACCGTAGAAGACTAAAAGACTGCTGCTTCTTCTTACCTTTGCTTCTTCTAGACAAACCCTCCTCCTCCTCCTCCTCCACATCATCATGACAAGAGTGTCCATTTGCATTGTAATCATCATCATTCTTTCTAGAGGAACGGCAACGTTGCAGAATCTGCTTCATCCGGAGAGAGACATCCTCAGGAGACTTATCGCAGTAGGTGACTTCTCCTGAAATGCGAGCCAAGTGTTGCTTGAGTCTGTAAATCCCTCCGCTGACTATCTTCCCACAGTAGTTGCATTTGACCTTCTTCTTACGGTCGTCTAGTGCAACGCCGTGCTCCCATCCTGGGTCCACTGCTGCTGCTCCAGGTGGTGGTGCCATTTAGGCAAAAGCTTCAAACTTGAAACAAGAAGTTGATGATGAGAAACTAGGTGATTACCCCTAAGATGAATCGAAGTTGCAGGCGGCGGGCGAGTCAGGAGGTGGCGAATTAACTCGACTCGGGCGATTTCTAGGGTTTCTCGGCTGACTCGTCCGTTTTAACTTATTTTCGAAATGAGGGCTTATAGTTTTAAGACAATTACAGAAGAGTCGCTATATAATTAAAAATTGCGTAATTAACCCTCTGCTCTCAGATCTCTCTCAACCTTATCTTTGGAAATGAGACTGAGCTTTGCTTGCTTGCTTGCTCTCTCCATTTTCGTGTTGGAGAAACAGATTTAACATATAAGAAATTGATTTATCTTAGAACAAAAGAAGCAAAAACAGTGTCCAAGTACCAAAACATCATCACTTCCTTCCATGTGTTTGTTGTTCTAACTCATCAACCAAAACACAAAAGACGAAATCGTTTGAATTATTACACACAAACAAACACACCATTATACAAAAAGAAAGTCCTAATCTAATCAAAACCCTAAACTCTCTCAAAGTCTCCAGCTGAGAGATTTGTGAATCAACGATGCTTCCTCTTGTTAGGGTTAGGGTTAGCGTTGTTACTATTCTTCTTCTCTGAAGCTTTTTGCTTGAGAACAAGGTCCTGAAGATTCCCCAAAGCTTCCTTAGCTCTCATCTTGGCCTCTTTGGCTGCGAAGATCTTCTTATGAGCTTCCTTCTTTAACTCAGCCGCCTCGTTGTTCATCAAAGCCGCCGAGATTTTGGCGGCTGCCACGAGAGCGTCGGCTGATTCTTGGTCAGGGTTAGATTTGGGGAAGAAGGAGAAATTGGGGTCGGAGCACGGCGGGCATGTGAAGGAGGAAGACGGCGGAGGAGGAGGAGGAGGGCAAGCGAGGTGGGCGACGGAAGGGCAATTGAGGCAGACGATGCTCTCTTCTGGAGGAGGAGGGACGTCGAGACAAATTGGGCAGAAGAGGTGACGATGCTCCTTGAGTAAACAGTCGGTGCAGAGTCGCCGGTTTTGCCTGACGGCGTAGGTGAGGAAGGCTTCTTGCTCCCCGCAGGCTGCGCATTGGCGTGAGGGGTTTTGCTCCGGATTCATGGATGGCTAAGTCAGTCAACCCAAGATTGGCAACTCTCTTCTCTCTCTCAAGAAGCGTTTCAAGATCTTGTGATAGATAGACAAGAAGAGATGAGAAGGCAAACTGTATGCTTTATATATAGAGAGAGAGAGAGAGAGAGGCCTAAAAAATTGGATCTTGATTCTTTTTGTTGACTTAGTGAAAAACAAATGAGATTGTAAGTTCTCTGTCTCTTCATTGCTTATTGCAAACTCCTTATAAGCATCTGAGATTCAACAAATGCGACAGAGACTCAATTTCTCTCTGTTCATCGTTTTCAGTTTCATACAACTTAAAAAGAAAATTAGTACACACTACATTCGTTCTTAGGTGCTTAGCTTTAGATCGTGGGTATATCAAGAGCCATTCCGCATCTCTTGACGATTCTTTCAATCCATCTCAGTTCCAGAAGTGTCGTTTGTCTTCTCGGATCATATCCAACACCCAGCTAAAGTGATCCCGATTTTGGTTCTATCAAGTAGTATCAGAGCCACTTTGGCTGGTTTGTTTTCATTATTCTTATCATCTTCTCATATCTTCATCATTTTCTTTTCTTATTTCTTTTTTGATCCGGGTTGTTCCTTTACTCCCTTGTGACCGCCATTTTAAAAAAAAAAAAATCGATAACGTATAAAAAAAAAAATCTATGATTTGATTTTAAAAAAAAAAGTTTTGGCTTGAATCACTTCTGAAGAGAAATCCAGGGGGAGTGGTGGAAGAGAAACCCTGCTGGCTGAAGAGAAACCCAGCTTTAGGACAGTTAAGGCGGATCCACACAAAAATCTCTTCATTGTTCTTTCTCTTTTCTTTTCCCACAAAGTTTGTTTTGGGTTTTGACTGCTGATTTTTTACTGCCTATCATCCTTTGAACCAGTGAAAGAACTCTGAGTGACCATCTAAAAATCGTGAGCTAAACACTTGAGAGTGTGAGGATTTTTATTTGCTAACTTTGTTAAGTGTTTTCAGGACGTTTGGACTTCTCAAGAAATCAAAACCACAACAAGACGTCTACTTTCCTTTTAAAACTGTTTTTGAAAAGGAGCAATTGATTTTTGATAAGAAACAGTTTGCTTCTAATGGGTTTGACTTTGTGCAGAAACAAAAGAAGAGACAAAACAGGTGTGATGATGAGAAGTGGGTCAGAAGTGGTGATCGTCCCTTCACCAAAGCCAAGAGAAGCAACTGTGATGTGCCTGATCAGAACGAGCTTCAGACTTATGCCAGCTTGGAAAAGATGTTGCATAAGGCGATTCATGTTGTCCGGCAACTCAAAAAGAAGGGAAACAACAACACTTCTTCTGCACCAAAACAGCAAAGTAATTTTTCTTCTCTTTCAAATTCTGATTTGAAAACTAATGTGTTGTCTTCTGATAAAAGCAAATCTGTGAAACCCACAAGCAAAGCTCATTCTACCAGGTGCTTCAAATGCCATAGGATCGGTCATTATGCTAACAAGTGTCAAAAGCAAAGACTGTTGGTGACTTTGGAGAATGAGAACGTTGAAACCGAACCAAAAAAGGAAGATCCATTGCCAATTTTCGATGACTTCACATATGACCCAATGGAAGGGCTAGATGAAGAAAAAAATTCTTGGTCATCTAGCAAACCAAGAAAGATCTTCTTCCATTCAAAAACCGGACCAAACTCAAGGTGAGCAATGTTCAGATTATGATTCCTTTGCTTATAACCCTTTTCCTTTTAATATTACAGATTTGAGGACAAATCTTTTTGAAAAGAGAGGGAATGATGTGCCCTGGATCGTAGACCCGGGCCAGGATGGTGCACAACTCGACCCAACCAAGGTTTCCCCATCGGATGAAGCAACCATGGTCGAGCCAGAAGCTAAATTTGGACGAGCTGGGCGAAGTGACACTTATTTGGGCGAGCTGGTCGAGCTGAATCAAAGTGACACTTACATATATGAGCTGGATGAGCTGAGTGAGCTAAGTGACACTAGCTTGGAGCTGAATGAGCTAAGTGACAATGAAGATGGAGCTGGTTTAGTTGCTGGGTGAAATGGACCATTTCAGCCCAAGGAAAAATTCATAACAAATTCAATTTGGGTCGGTTTTACACCAAATTCGACCAGGCCTTTGCTGATGGTCTCCTGCCCATTTGCATCAAGAAATATCAACAAAAGGAGTCAAAGTCGTGATCATCCAAGAGCCATTCAACAACACACTTATTTCTAGTCAAAAGTCTTAGTCTTTGTTTATGTTTTCTAAGTTTCTAGTTTTCTACAAAACTCTTAAGTCTTTCTTTGACTCATTGTACTATAAATATGTAAACTCTGCCATGAATAAAATCAGTCTATGTTTTTGAGTTTATTTCGTTTCTTCTCTGAGTGAGAGAGAGAGTTCTTTAGCTAGTTCATCGGTTTGAACCGGCTTGTTGATTTGGTGGTCAGCCAATCATCTTTGTGTGTCGTTTGGTGGTTAGCCAACACACTACATTCGTTCTTAGGTGGTTAGCCTTAGATCGTGGGTATATCAAGAGCCATTCCGCATCTCTTGACGATCTTTTCAATTCATCTCAGTTCCAGAAGTGTCGTTTGCCTTCTCGGATCATATCCAACACCCAGCTAAAGTGATCCCGATTTTGGTTCTATCACTTTTATTCGCCACAGACGGTCTGACTCCACGGAGAGGGACGACGTGATTGCGCAGTGATGCTGCGATTCTTGCTCGTATAAGAAGATGTGGAGTAATTTTTAGCAGCGGATGTCACCGATCAAAACCAAAGTTAAAGTTTGTTAAGTGAAATTAACATAAAAATTACAGTTCTTACAGAAGCAAAAAAAAAAACAGAAACAAAAAAAAAGAAGAGAGGTTGTCGAAAAGAAGAAAAAAGAGAGACAAAGACATTAATTCTATCACCAATATACATTTAGAGTATTTTTTTTTCTAATAACACAAAAAGGGTATATTGGTATTAATTAAAAATACACAGTAAGAAAAAATAACTTTCTATTGTGCAAATTATGCAGTTATTCTTGTATAGAGAATGCAATTTCTCAATATTAAACATCTTTGTGATATATATCTATTATAAATTCTTTAATCTAAATGGTCTTGCGAGAAACATATTGATAAACTCTCGATATAACAAATGAAAACACCCAAGGGCATTCTTGGCATTGTCGGAATAAAAATATGCGTATAAAACACTATTGTTCAGTTTCCATTCACGTGGCTTGGATATAAATGTGTATATGTTTCTTTTATTTGGGTCTCCTACGTCTCAGATTTGATGCAGAAGGAGCCTGATGAGCTCTGAGCATTGTCACTGGTCAAATCGCTGCTACCAAATGTTTGGCTTTCAAGTACCAATCTCTTGAATTTCTTCACGTCTTCTTTGTACTCCGTTGAGGTATAATCTGAGCTCCCGTCTAAGTTGTAACTAGTGATGTCTCCTAGAGGCTAGAGCAACCCCTTGGAATAGGTCATCTAGAGATATGCTCTTGTCAAATGCTCGAACTATCTGAAATGACTCCCAAGTTTCAGAGGAATTCACATGTGAATTCACAAAGTTTTTTTTTTTTTCAAAATCCATGTTTTCAATCTGATTGTACCTGGCTCATTTTTGGTCGGTGCTTTGCTGAATGTTGGACACAAGCATCAGCGCAGAGAACCATTCTCTTGATTTCGCTAATGTCAAAATCTTTCTCCAGTCTCGGGTCAACAAGACCATGGTAGTTTCCAGTGTTTAAGGCTTGTAACATAAGAGGCTTTGCCTAGTGCAAGATGTAAAATTTTAGAACCGTGCCCAAAAAAAAAAATTGATACTAAGGGAAAACGAAAATTACTCACCCAATCAACGATGTTTTCTTCATCTGCAAACGGATGTGATTTACCAACAGGCCGGCGTCCAGTTATCAGTTCCAGAAGCATAACTCCGAATGAGAAGACGTCTGATTTGTCGCTGAGTATCCCAGAAGATGCATATTCAGGGGCTAAGTATCTGCATCCACATCACAAGAAACAAGTTTAAAGATTGTCACTGCAGGACAGGTTGCATATAGAAAAATGTTTCCATACCCGCATGTTCCCATGATCCGAGTAGAAACATGAGTATCATTGTCTAAACAACACTTGGCGAGTCCAAAATCTGCTAACTGATGAATCAATCATGTTTACTTAGTCGTACGTTTCAAATAAACCTTGACAGGTTATTAAAAGTTAATTTTTAAATATACCTTTGCCTCGTAGCTATCATCGATAAGAACATTAGCAGCCTTTACATCACGGTGTATAGTTTTAGGGTTACCTGATGAGAAATAAAGTCAGAGAAAAAAAAACACTATTAAGAGTCTTTGAAAAACATGTGTTCAATACAACTTAAAGACAAGACCATTTTACTCACAGTCTTCATGTAAGTATGCCAATCCTCTAGCTGCTCCGGAAGCAATCTTCATCCTCTTTGACCAATCCAATGGTCTCCTTTTTTCTGCAAATATTACAATATAGTGTAAGGCAAGGTGGTGAAATTAATTTTCAGAAACCATTAATCGCATGTACCATGCAAATGAAACTCCAGCGTTTTATTGGGCAAAAACTCATCGACAAGCAATCTTTGAGTTCCGGTTACGCAATAACCAAGGAGGGACACAAGATGCCTGTGATGGACTCTACTTATAATCTCTATCTCTGCCCGAAACTCCCTGTTCCCCTTGTCCGCTTCCAGCTTTAAGCTGCTTAATCGCAACCTCCGTTCCATCGGGAAGAACTCCTTTATGAACATAACCAAACCCGCCTTGGCCAATGAAGTTGACATTGGAGAAGTTATCGGTCGCTTGCGCCAAGTCTTCATATGTGAACATGTTGTTTGCCATTTCTGAGGAGCTACTTTGATTATTGCACTGCTGAAGATTATTATCATCATGATCTATAAAATCATTATCAGAAGAATATTAATAGTTGATTGATTTACTTTTATTTAGTCAAAAGCATAATTTGGTACGTACCTGAATTGGGATAACGACCAAGCTTGGCTCTCCTCTTGAGGATAACTAAAACAATGACTAAGATTGATGCTGCAACTGATGCAATAACCATGGTCTTCTTCTTCGTCTTCTTCTTGTTTGTGGTTGCGCATGAAGCAGAGGAACATATCCCAGGATTTCCTTCGATGCTAGAGTTTTTTCACGGAGGTAAATATTGTAAACACACATTTGACTAGAAAGGTTTGAAGATTTAATTAGTTACCTCAGTGAAACCAATCCTCTTTGCACTTTATCTAGGAGACTCGTAGGAATTGAACCATATAGCAAATTGCTTGACAGATTTCTGCAAGAAGCGGAGTCAAAAACAGAGGTTATAACATGTTAGTTTAGTCGTGTGTATAAACTATAAATTTTACATTCTAACAACTTACATGACTTTTAAACTTGTCATATGAGCTAGGAATTCCGGGACCGGACCAATCAGGCTGTTGTTAGAAAAATCACTGCAATAAAAAACATAAAAATTCCAAACCCATGACAATATTTTCTCAAATAACAACTTCTCCTGCTATGTACAATTATACTTACAGAACTTGTAAACTACTTAGGTTTGATATGGATTCCTTTATCTCCCCGGTTAAGCCATGGGTAGTCAAGTTCCTATTTCCATATGCCAAAGATTTTTAAAACCTTTTTTGTGAAGAACAAATCATATATTCTGTTCTAGAAACAGAACAAACTCAAAACTTACAATGAAATGATCTTTGGTTGCTCACTGTCAATGTAACTGCAGTTAACACCAGACCACATGTAATCCCGCGGTACGCATGGATCTCCTTGCCAGTCAACCTTATTGATGCCGCAACTCAACTTGATGTTTATCATCGTATCAACTGATTACCATTTTGCTTAGGTTAGTATATTTTTTTTGGTCCAGATCAACAATAAGACATAAAAATAGTTTGTTCAAAAACTTATAATTATTTATATAACCTTCTTTTGTATCGGTTTCATTCTGCGATAAAGAGTTCACCATGTAGACCTCCATGGCGTTGAGCAGAGGAGGCAGTGTGGAACTCGCAGTCTTTTGAAGCGAAAATGTGCACTGTCCATTTGCGTTCGGACCGAGTTCATCTGGGAAAAAGGAACTAGCAGGCCAGTGCCTCTTATAAGGCAGCTAAAGCATTAGCTTTAGGCCACAATTTTTTTTTTTTTAAAAAATAGGCCACATCTTCTATTTTATATACAGTACTTTTCATTTTATTTAGCTTGATATAAAACCACGAATACTTGTTAACAAATCTTCTTTTTTATTTCTTCCTTCATATTTTTTTTTAAAATTTAATCTTCTTCTTTATTTCTTTACTTAGTATGGAAAAATCTTAAATCTTGTTAACAAGTTGATTAATAATTAGTTATAAAGTGCTTTTGAATTGAATTTTAGAATAACAATGGTTGTTGGCGGGTGGTATTTATGAAATTATTTATGTTCGGAGATCGAACTTCTAAAAATGGCACTACAAGCAGAAGTTAAAAGAGTTGCTGAAATATTGAACTCTATGAAAGTAATGGGAGATTTTATTATAACTCATGGATTGTTTATCAAATATGTTAGCAATTCTTTTTCAAAAAAATATATGTTAGCAATTCCAGTTTAGGTTGCTTCTGCAGAATTTGTTTTTAAAGTTGAAGTTGGTAAAAATATTTACGATTTACTATATGTCACAAAAGAGACTGAATGGGAACTAGAAGATGTGTTTTTAACAAATAAAAATTTATTAGGGTTACATTTTAAAAAAATGCTTCAGGCCACCAAAATATTTGGGACTGCACTGGAAACTAGTATAGAAACTTATTGGCTTAAAGGGCTCTATGATGAGTCTTCCGTTGTACATCACCTTTAACTCTCTGGTGTCGTTGGGATTGAGCTCTTGGATCTCTGAGAAGTGTAGGCAGACGTAGAACCGTGATGTCTGGTGCAAACCGGTTAGCGAAATGTTCATATGAGCGTCCGGGTCTGTTGGAACAGAGGCCGTGGCCATAACATTTTCTGGCACCTTAAATCCATTATCGTTGTCTACACTATTATCGGTTCTAATCTGTGACCAGTTTTCGGAGTTGTATGGCAGCCAAATACGATCAAAGACATCTGCTCCATAGACACCAGATCCGTACCTAAAACAATATATAAGGGGCATGTTTAGTACTTGTTCGTTTCATTGTTTTTTAACATGAACTTGAAACTAAAACCTTAAAGATTGTTTAGAGAAGGAGCCAATGTCTGCTCTCAAGAAAGTCTGCAAGGACCCCGACTCGTTCGCGTACGCTTTGCTGGTGAGTTTACGCAGCTCTATAGCGGAGATGAATGGCGTTGAATCCTCTGTTTTGACGAGACAGACTTGTAACCTGCTAGTGGCCAATATGTGTATGATTTCAAATGTTTCAGACTTGGTCTCCTCGGCGGTTGAAACTGTCGCCCATTTGTTAGGCCCGAGGTGGAGATCGAACTTAGTAGAGGGTCTTGTGTCATAACCACCATGGAAGAAAATGGCCCTGATCAGATACTTATCGCCTGTGGTCATGTTGAAGGTATAGCAGCTTCTAGAGCTCTGTGGAAAACTCCGGAGGTACCTTGCGGAAGAAGTTAAACAATTAGTTACCTATACCTAGTTTGATCTTGATAATGTTTTCTATACTCTCTTTATACCATGTTTGTTGCTCTGATTTGCTCTGGTACGATGATTTGATGCTCCTGCCAATGCCGGTATCGATGTAAGGCGCATCAGAGCTGTATGTTATATTTGTTGCTTTTTCTAGGAAGCTAGTTCCCATCGGAGCACCACAAGTTAAACTGGTGAATCCTGTAAGAATAAAAACCAAGAAGAATTGTTTAAAAAAAACTAAACGGACTTTGTTTAGATATCTTTTTTAGTTTTAAATTAAATTAGCTTCTTTTTTTTTTTACCTGACGGATTTTCAGCAAGACCAAAACGTAAGAAAAGTTGTGGAAGAAGAACAAAAAGATACATGGAAAACCCCATCATTCTCATAATTCTCTGACAATTTTAAGAAAAGGAAAAAAGCGGATGAATAGAAATGAACACAGATTTGATTTATATTACGGTTATTATTGCGACCTCAGAGTCAAATTTAGTGATCAATTCTGATCTAATTATTTGTCTACTTTCGTGTGTTGTTTATGAATGTAGACTATCCTGTACAACAACATTACAAGTGGTTTAAGACATGTTTTTAAAACCTAAACAGGCGGGCCTAATACAACAAGTGAGGTGTACATAATTTATCCGACCACGTGATGTGTTTTTTGTAGTTGTTATTTTTCACTATGTTTGGTTAGAATGCAATTACATTTTCAAGTCTAGGGCCAAAAATCATTCAAGATAACCTTTAAAAAAAAGATGGGTGAATCATCATTTGTTTGAAGATAACCGTTGGAGTAGTCTTCAAGCCTGCAGGAGTTTCTATCCTTCCAACCATATAGAAAAGTGCATGGACTTCTTAAAGCATCTCTGTTGATGATTTATCTATGGAATTTTCACACAAAAAAATGATAATATTTTTTAAAAAAGTATAAAAAGAGTATGGAGAAGGGGTTCTCATTTGACATGAGGTCTTAATGAGAAACTTATAACACCCATGTATACTATTAAAAGGGAATTAATCTTTAAAAATCTACTTATGAAAAATTGCTGGACCCTTTCTTTAGAATGCTATATTTTATATCACCTTAATTAATCAACTCCACATAATATGTTTAATATTTGTGCCAAACTAAAAGATTCATTGACCAGATTTTATGCTTATTAACATAAAATAATTATAATAGCATTTATTTCCAAATACCAGAAAGATAGTGTTTAGATTTAGTTTTTACTGTCAGTATGATGATCATTTATCCGACCCACATAAAGACTGATTTACAACATTTATTAACATATTATATGAACCAAACTTTTGTATACACAGAATGTAAAACTTTTATGTAAAACATAACGTATAGAAAAATGAAAATACTTTAAAGTTTTTTAACTATTTTCAAAATTTTATGCGTATACACGAAATTGTTTCTAAAAATCTAACATTTTATTTGAAATCTGAAACTTAACCGAAAACCAAACCTGAAACACAAAAGAATAACTGTGATACCGAAGACATATTCGAAACAGAAAAATATATTTAATATACATAAAACATTTTAGATACTCAGGGTACCGGTTCAGATCTCTGTAGAATCCAAACCTAAACCGACACTGCGGATCTGAAATGTACCCAGTAGATACTTTGCCGTAGACTTGGATCTGAACCGAACATGTATATTCGGATCGGTTTTTATTCGAACTAGAAAAAATGTTTGGACCTAGGAGAGAGTTACATAACAATATACATACAAAATTTTAAATAAATTAATTCATAAATCATATAATTTTATAAAATTCTATGCGTTGATATAATTCAATATTGTAACATAATAACATACAAGAATCATTAACATTATTAAACTTTTGATAGTAAAACATCCGCGCTTTTGGACCCTGCGGTTGGCCGGGGGAGTGATATTCATTTTAAATGCAATTTAAAAATACTAATTATATATTTAAATTGGTAATCTGAAAATTGGATAATGACTGAATCACATCGATTTTATTTTTGTTCAAGAGCATTTCGACTATACTCGAACCTTTCGGTTACACGTATATGATAAAACAATCAAAATCGTAGGATAGAATATTAACAAATAGAGTTTTAGTGTATATGTGTTTATTCAAAATATTTGACGATCTTTGAATGATGAACATTCTATTTATCTAACCGATAGTTTCTGATTTCTTATTGTTATTAAGTTATGATTTACCAAAACCCACAACTTTTTAAATAAATTATAAAGGGTTGCAATGGTTAGTATTAACAATTATAGTGGTTAGAGTTACAATTATTATTACCAAGAATTACAATTCTTAACACCAACAGTTGGAACGGTTAACCAAAAGGTCACAATGTTAATCATCAATGGCTCAAAACATCCACATTTGCAATGGTTTATCACCAAAAATTGTAACATTTTATGACTAATAGTTACAAGCACAAAAAAATTGCAATTGATCTTAATCTAAAAAATTGCAATGCTTAACTCAAGCGGTTGCAAGAATTTACTTAAATTTCCAACAATCTTTTTCTTATTTAACTGGAATCACATATTCAATAAACAATTAATACATATATCAAAAGCGTGCATAAATGAAAATTTCTAAGAATTTTTTTTGAAACAATATTCTAATACTTGTTTACTCGATACTATTATAAGTCATTTTGGGCACACGAAGATAATACACACGTATTTCCACACTACGCTAAGTGTTTACTCGACACTATTATAAATCATGTGTATTATCCATTCATGAATGTATACAAAGCCAAGTCCCAACTTATTGAAACGTCATCCTTCACACTCATATTTGTAAATACTTTCAATCATGCAAATGCAACTTTTCATGGTATCTATTAAGAATAACATTTCAACGTACATGTTTCTTGCATGTCCAAGCACATACCTTGGGATGATATAAACATATGATTTGTATATGGGTTCCACATTGAATTCAGCCTCTAATGTTGTATTTGAAGGAAATTGGGTATTCCACAATTAAAATTTTAAATGGATTTTTTGAACTCATTTATTTAACAGACTTAGCTACCAAGCCTCTTAACTCATTTCATCAACTGATCTGGTACATTACATTCAGACCAAACACACTTTATGGTAATCACCCGGTGAATGATTAACTCACATACAACACAATATTTAATGTCTAGGTGCCGCAACTGGACTTTTGCATGCATATGATTTAAATTTCAAGAATCACATCCACCTCCCTTATGTCTTTCATTGCAAAACTTGATGACAATAATGTGTTTTTGTAAGCTTTACTTTTATGAAGTCAGTACCAAAGATAAACATGTCATCAACATACAAACAAACGATATTTCATTATTGGACTCATCATTTTTTTACATAAACACATGGCATACTAGTTAATGTGGGAACCAAAATTCGCACTATCGATTTCCGTTTAAATTGGGAAACTAGGAAAACCCTAATTTCCCAGAGGTCCCGGATCTCTGCGAGAGCCAATGACAAGTGACCAAATATATGCGGAAATCATGAAAAGATAACAAACGAGTTTAGAGAAAACAGTAGATCTTATTTCGAGTCCGCGTAAGAGCGTTGCGATCATTACAAGAGATCATAAAAGCTTTGGCCGCAAAGGCTGTCGGCGAGTTACTTAGTTCTGGCGGCCTAAAAGATCAAACCTAGTTGAGTCGCAGCTCGATAACAAAAGACGAAATAGATACAGAAAAAAGGTTGTTGATTGATTTCGGACTGGACCTTGTTAAAGACTGCCTACGTATCCCTTTCGAGGATCAAGCCGAACGTAGTTCAATTGATAGAGCTGGACAAGAGATCGAACTGCCTGGACGAGTTCGTCTTGTAATTGAGTGCCAGTCATAGAAACCGAACTTGTCGAGAATAAAGCCTAAAGTTTCTAAGTGCAGCGAATTCCGAGTCTAAAAAGTTCTTCCTCCATGCCTCTCGCCTAGGACTCCTTATATACTCGCTCCAAGGTCGGTTTACGCTTTTACTCTTCTGCCCTTAAGCCGTCATAGCATAAAATGGAGATATTCCATTTTTTCCGATCTTCGTAATTATCTTCAAAATTCTGTATTTATCCGCGGAAACTTGACATTTATTTTTCCTTGCGAACCAAGCGTAAACCGTCCTATTTTTTACGGACTTTTGGTTAAGAAATCGTAAGATGGGCCTCGAGTCGTGTCTTAGGTCCCTTTGGGCCGTATTCCGACTCGAAACGTTTATTGCGACTTCTTTCGATAAAGAACGGACTTTCCGCGGTTTTTACCGCAAAGTTTGATCGATCATTTAGAATGGTGGAAAACATGAACTGAGTTCGCTACGGTCTTCGGGAGATAGCATCGAAGGATAGACGAGAATGCATGAACTGGTGTCATATCGACGTTTTCGGAAGAGCTTGGTCGCTACGTAGCGACCGAGCGGGACGGATGCTCGGTCGCTACATAGCAACCGAGTGGGACGGACGCTCGGTCGCTACGTAGCGACCGAGCTAGGCTCGGGCTCGGTCGCTACGTAGCGACCGAGCTGTGTGCATGCTTGGTCGCCGCGTATCGATCGAGCTTGGCTTACTTATTGAATCACAGTTTTTACGAATATTTCAAAGCACTACAGTAATATTTATACAAATCGTCACAGTTTTTAGACCAAAAAAATCATCACAATTTAACGTTAAATTCAAACCTGGATAGTGACATAAGAACACTAACATAAAAAATAGGCTTACAAATCTTTTCATAGTTTAATATTTTCGTTTTGGTTTACTTATTGAATCTACTAAGAGAAAGCAAACTCTATTATTACATTTGATCCTCGTTATTCTAGTAAAAATGATAGGACAATGTAAAGATTATAAGTATATTTTTTTATTTAAAATTTAAAGTAGTTAATTTTCTTCGGCTATAATTTATTTTTGTTAATTAAAAGCATTTTTGAAATATAATATTATATAACTGAACCAATATATATAATATATTTCACAAAATAGATATTTTTTGTTTTTTTAATCTTTATATTTGTTTTGATTAGTAAGTTTTTACTGTTTCAGTAAGTTGTACCATTTTCATTGTTACCAATCACAAAAACAGTATCAAAAGCTACAATTAAAATGATTTTCTTAGTTTTTTAACCACTTTATCTTATTGCTTCTTCTTGCTTTCTTGTTGAACTATTATGTAACCACTTACCGCTAAAAGTCTTGTTATGCTTTTATTCACTGATTCAACCTATCATATATTTATATAATATATAATACTCCTACACTTTATTTTGTTATATATATATAAATTAATATTTTTATGTCTTCATTATATTTTATCAGGTTAATGGCGAATGAAACATACCATCATTAAAATTTAAAGAGTTTTCTAAAAACAATTTTTTTACGGGAGTACCTTTCATTATATATATATATATATATATTATTTTTTGTCATAAACGTATAAAGACTCATACTGACACTGTAAACCAAACCGGATGATCTGCATCCATCTGAACGACAAAAGACGGTTACTTCCTAACACTGTATGCTAGTCTATCCGCCATTAAATTTTGCGTCTTTGGTACATAGATAATCTTTGATCGGGTGAAACTCTCTTTCAGGATCTTGACATATTCTAAATAATTTGCAAAAACTGGCCATTCTTCTGGTTCTGAAACCATCTTCACCAATTGAGAATAATCCGTTGCAAACGTAACCTGAAATTGACGTAAATCCTCATACATTCCATTGCCCAGAGTAGCGCTTACATCTTCGCATGAAGGGGAGAGAGACTAGCCCTAACATTCCTCTCCCACAACAATCCATCAAATCCTTCTAAGGTGCTGAACCAACCTTGTCCTGAAAAGGTATCACCCTCTTTCCATGAGCCATCTGTAAAACATCATCTTCCTGGAATTACAGAGTCTGATTGGCCTCAATTCTGTCATCCTTGTAGGTTTCTCAGTTTTTGGGATCATACAGATATTAGTAATATTTAATCGTGTATCCATTGCTCCCAAAACCAAGAAATTATTCACCATTCCTACCAAATAATTCTTTATAATATGCCCATAGTGTTGGAAAAATAGAGCTGTTATGACGTCCGGTCCTAGCGCCTTTTCTGGGTGCATCATAAACAAAGCCTCTTTAACCTCCTCATCCGTCGCTAGCCTCAACAAACGTTGATTCATCTGAGGAGTGATACCCGGTGTAACCTCTGTCAAGAAACTATCGAATTCCGATGGGGAGGTGGTACTAAATACATCTTCGAAATAGTCTATTGCCACCTTTTCCACACCATTATCCTCTATAATCCAATTCCCATCAGCATCATGCAGTCCAACAATTCTGTTACGAACCCGCCGTTGCTTAGTTAAAGTGTGATAAAATTTTGTGTTAAGATCCCTAGATGAATACCACATGTTCCTGCTTTTCTGGTGCCAGTAATCTTCTTCATCCTTATATGCATCTTGTAACTTCCTAGACACCTCCAAAATATCCTCTTGAGACCTGGTATTATCTGTTTGTACCTCTTCAAGTGCTTGTTGTAACACATTTATTTTTTCTTTTCCAAAAGGTGGATTATTTTTACACCATTTAGCAATTTCATGACGACAATTACTAATTTTTGCCACTATACTCTCTGCTCCCCCTTCTACTTTTCCTTCGTTATTGTCTATCCAACCCATAGTAATTGATTCCAGAAGACCCGCTTGTCCAATCCACCTCTTATCGAACCGAAAATGTCCTTTCCTCCTGTGAACTTTATCTTCTAAATAAGCCACCACTGGCCGATGATCAGAAGCCACCATCCCAAGATACTCTGTAAAAGAACATGAAAATAGAGTATGCCACTCGTCATTTGCTAAAGCACGATCTAAACGACATCTAACCATCACTGCCCCTTTCACTTTTCCTCTTCTCCCTTGCCATGACATTTTGTTTCCCCTAGCCGAAAATTCTAATAAACCACTATTTCTTATCATGTTATTAAAAGGAATAAAAGAATCCACACCCCTCATAGATCCTCTATCTTTTTCATGATTTCCAGTAATCTCATTGAGATCACCAATAATGAACCATGGTTCGGATCGCGACAGTCCATATCTAGTTAACCGTTCCCACACTTGTTCCCGCATTTTTTTGAACTGGATCCACATACACAAAAGTAAGATAAGCCGTTTTGCCCAAAGCCTCCGCTTCCACATCAATCATTCAGTTGCTAGAATATAATACCTTAACCTTATACTCATTATTATAAAAAAACTTAACCCCCCCACTTCTCCCCACTGGGTCTACTATGACCAGATTATCAAATCCAAAGTGAGCTTGAAAGTTTTGGACAAACTCTGAATCTTGCTTTGTTTCTGCTAAAAATAAAAAATCCGGTTTATGTTTATGCCTTATCTCGCTCAAAGAGCTTATAGTCCACTTACTTCCCATTCCTCGGCAATTCTAACTTCATTAAAAAAATTTGTTCTTTATTTGCTCCGGAGAGCCAAGTCGACTGGTGTAATGATACCATATTTCCACAGTCCGACTATTTTCCTTTCTTTGTGACCTGAACTATCTCATAAAAATCCAAAATGATTCTAATGGTACTATCCAATTTGTATCACTTAGCCTCCAAATCAATGAAAACCGCTTCCATAATTTAAAGGAAATCGGCAATCTCAAAAACCGCAAAAACCAAAAATTATATACCATAAATAAAGATACAACTCTATCGTCACAGTTAATAGCTACATCAAACCAGCTTGTTTCACCAAAACACCAATTCTCACTATCTCCTTGCTTTGAGCAAAACCCGTCATCTCTCATCTCACGGGTATCATAATTTGATCCTCTCCATCCAGATTGTATCTGATCATGGTTTGATGATACTAAAGACAAACAACGCTCCCACACCGTTTCACATATAAAAGGATAGTCCATACTCCCCAAGATATCCCTAAAAAGAAACCTGCAAAGCCATATCCAGTAAACCAAAATCTCTCCGAGCATTGAGCGTATATAAGCAAAATAGGTCTTACTCTACCAAGATGACAACATACCAAAACTAACACATTCCACTTTATGCCAACAATATAATGATAGAAAAATAACAGCTGGTTAATGGGGCAGTCATTGATCACAGTTGCCAAAATAACAAAACCAAGAACCCCTAATTGCATTTGCCACCACTGGACAAGAACATTCTTGAGACCTAACGAACTTAACATACGGCTCCTTCTTACCACAAGACCACTATATCTCTGATTCCATTTCATACCAATTATACCATTATCCCACATCATATTCCTATATCCACATAGATGATCAAGTCGATTACAAATGCACGTTACCATGAATAGCCGAAAATACCAATAACGCAAGACTCTTTTATTATTCCATTGCTTTACCTCAAGGAAAGCCATTAACAGCAACCATAAAAACGCAGATAAAACCAGACTCATACTACTCTTAGAAACAAATAAGGTGCAAGTGCTCATAAAGCTTATTAAAATCGGAAAGCAAACTAAATCATAAGACAGACCCTGCCTGCTTGAAAATTCTTGAAGGAAGACTCTATCCATGAATCAGATCCTCTAATGCCCAAGTTTCGGGTTTGAAGTACCCTTACTCTTCGTTTGCTTACTGTTATCTCCCTGTCGTGCTCCTGTCTTTGCTGCAGCTTGCTTACGTGGTGATGCAAGCGCATTGAACACTCTCATTTTAGTGCTTCCTGCAGTGCTTATTGTAGGCTTGAATAGCCTCTTGCGTAAACCTTGCTTCTTCACCACATCTCCTCCAGGCGGGCCTTGCTCCTCTTCCTGTCCTTTGACCACTTCCTCAATTTCTTCCTCCAATAGCTTCTCTAGAAAATCCTCTACATCCATATCTATCCCATTCTCAAGTAAATGAGCCTTAATCTCATCCATGTCCATTACATCCTCATCATCTAAATCTACCTGATCCTCCTGCATACCAAGGACCGCTGCCAGCCCTTGATCCGCATCAATAGGATCCAAGATTACTTCCGTTCCATCAGCCTGAGCTTTGTCCAGCTCACGAACTTCCTCACGAACATCTCGTTGAAGCTGTTGCTCTCTAGCCTATCCTGAAGAGGGTCAAATTTTTCCACTTTGAGCGCCAAGCCTTGTATCCTCTCTCCACGCAGGTCTATAACGAGAAGCTTCCCCATCTCCTCTATATTTTCCACAGTTATTGTATGCTCTCTTACTTCCTCTCTCTGACACCTTCATCCATTTAGAATCTGTTTCCTCCACCATTTTGCCCTTGCCCTTGCCATAATGCTCCGGCCTTCTCTTTCTTTATTCTGTTGATTCGCGTTCCCATTGATGACCACACCTTTATAACTTCTTGCACGATCATCATACTTTCCTCCATCATACCACGCACCACTTCCATCTCTTCCTTCCTGTTTCTTCTCTGGACTCTTCTTGGTGTTCTTCATATCTAACGAACATACTTCGTCTTTATGACAAAGACTGCCGCAAACTTGACAATATCCAAATAGCTTCTCGTAACGCAACGATACCAGAACTTCCTCACCATCATAGAACTCCCCGCCTGTGAAGTCTACTGTGGTTTCGAAACAAAGCTCTTTGAAAGCATCGACCACCACCTGAACACGAGAATGATCCAAATCGACAGCCACCGCCCTTCCAATGGCCTCACCAATGCTCTCAAAAGTGGGTACTGTTTTGAACTCCACCGGAACTCCTATAACTCGAACCCAAAAGGTTATCTACGACGGGTAGAGCAAGGACTTCTTAGGTTGCCAGCGCGCCAAGGACAACATCCAATAATCAAAATGAAAGGATTGAAGCTTAAGAACCCTCTCCATGTCCTCCTCCTTATCGAAGTCAAACTGAACCTACCAAAACCCAAATCTGAACCAACTACCCTCTCTTCCAATTTCCATATTTTCGGAAGATTCGAAATCAGAGCCTTCATCTCTTGGTCCTCCGGATTCATACATCTTCCAATCAGTGTTTTGGAAAAGGTCTTGATGAGAGCTGAGTTATCGAAATGGGGCACCGAGATCTTCAAACGTTTGCGAGTTCCTTCTCCGTTCTTCACCTCCCCCGCATTGCCCAGAAGCTGACTCTGCGTCATAGCCAAAGAAATAAGAGCAAAAATTTGATCTTTGTCTAGAGCAAAAGAAAAAGTTTCGAAGTATATGATCCAAGCATAGTGAAACCCCTTATTCCTTTTATACTGATCCTAAATCCTCATCCTACGACTCCCAAGATTTTCCTTATTTTCTCCATATTATGATTTATGTAAACAAAATCAATCTCCCTGAATAATCCCATTAACCGCAATCTCATACTCCAATCCCATATTTCCCGTATTATCGCATCATCAATCCCATTTTAATGCTCTTTTCGGGATGTCTCCTTATCCCCAAATCGATGATTGATCAAGCTAAAGGAAATAAAGATGATACCTTCATATCAAATCGATTTCGTCTTGATGAGGATCAAAATCAAAATCCGAATCTCCGTGATCCTTAGTTGTCATAAACTCCCCATTTTCATTGTAACTGTGATCAAACCAAACTATCCAAAGTCAAAAGAAAATCTCGAATTTCCATCTTCAGCCTTCTGTCCTTGAAAAGTACCATCTCCAATTCCAATCTCCGATTCCAATCTACCCATTAAACTCTCTTCCTCTCTTATCCCAGGATCCCAATACCATAGAATCATCGTAACCCTAGATCGCATTTCTCAACGCCGCTTTTTACGTTACTTTTTATCCAAACTTAAAACAATATTATTAGGAAAATAAGACCTTTCATTATAAAAACACACAAAAATATCATATGTGCTTCTTGGTAAAAAAGAGTTTTAATAGGTATAATAACAATAAAATTGAGTTTGAAACTAACAAGATGGAGCACAAAGAACATAGAACATGTGATATTATATGACACTAGGAAACAAATCCGCGCATTCGCGCGGACATACAAGTTCTTTAATAAAAAATTAAATTGTTTAAAAACATTAGTATAATATTGTGCTTAACAATTATATTTTATTTTAACTTATTTAATTATTTTATTTTATTTATATCAAATATTATTAATTTCTTTGATCATATACAAAATTTGCATGATATATCATAGATGTACATATTCTGCTTTGGAAATAAAATATTTAATAAACTAAAAAGATTTCAAGTAACAGATAAAAGATCTCCTTCCCTCTAAGTATAGTGAAATAGACAAAGTTCAAAAAACTGCCAAAAGAATTTACTGTTGTCATTTATGAGTGGAAAAAATATATGGAAGGTTAATAACTTCAATAATGTCTGAGCATTGTAATTATTTGTTAAGGGATGCAACCACTAGTCTTATTGTAAATCACGTTGCTTCGTTGAATTTTTTAAGTAACTGTATTTGAATTTGGTACTCTCTATTAAATGTAATCTTATTCGTAACACTCCTAAGATTTAAATAACTTTAAAAAATTTATTTTGAATTTTCAAATGAATTCGCGTAGTCATATAAATTACTTATTGAAAATTTAAACTATTTTAACAATATTAATCAAATTTATAAACCTAATATTTTTTTACTTAATTAATTTTTATTTTTCATTTATCTCATACATTTGCTAAGTCATTTTATTGTACACAGAATTTGGGAGGTATATTATACGTACATATTATATGTCTGTTTATTGGTTACCAAAAGCTACAGTAAAGAAGTTAACGAGTGTAGTAGCTCAGTTTTGGTGGAGTCTAGGAGGAAGCACAAAAGGCATGCATTAGAAATCATGGAATAAGTTATGTGTGCCTAAAGACAATGGTGGACTAGGTTTTAAGGATTTTATGGATTTTAACACGGTGATGCTTGTAAAGCAACTGTGGAAGCTGATCGAAAAGCCAAATACTCTTTTTGCTAGAGTTTTCAAAGGACAGTACTATAGGAATGCTTCACCTCTAGAACCGATCCGCTCTTACTCCCCGTGATATGGCTAGATGAGTATTATATCTGCTAGATGTTTGGTTTGTAAAGGACTAATTAAAAAGGTGGGAACATGATCATCTATTTCGGTATGGAATGATCTTTGGATCCCAGCCATTCGCCCGAGATCAGCTAACAAAAACCTTCAACACAGTTACCCGGATCATCAAATCGGAATCCCAAACTTGGAACCTTCAGGCAATTAGGGCTTTAATGGATCCTCATGATGTAAAAATCATAGAAAGTATTGCATTAAGTAAACAGTAGATGTGATATACCTTGGATTTGACCCGTTTTCATCCATAGTAAATAGGTGTTTTACTATATATATATATCTATGTTTTCTACTCTTCTAGGTATGTTTTCAGGTTCATGTGCATTTCGGAGTAAAGCTATGACTTTGGAGCATTTTGCAGCTTAAAGGACATTTCACCCGAGCTGACCATGTAGAGGTCGACGAGAGGAAGAACAATCGATCGATACGCATCCAGTGCTGTCGATCGACACCAAGAGATGCCTCGACAGATGAAGATTAATATCGATCGATGTACACAAGTACCATCGATCGATGTCGAGACATTGGACATGCGACATTTTGGATCCAGTGGACTTGAAGCCCAAGTCCAAGCCAAATTACGAAAATGCCCTGACGAGTTTTTAACCTAGTAGATTATATACTGCCTAAGTTTTTTGATGGCAAGGAGAGCTTTTTGTTACAGTTTTACTTTGAGAGAGAAGAAAGAGTTTTGGAGAGAAGATCACTTGTGATTGGAACTCCTTGTTTTCATTTCTTTTCATCTATACTATGAATTTCCATTTCTTCTTTGTTATGAATTACTTTGCTATATCTGAGTAGTTCATTTATTAGATCCAGGGTTCATATAGGTTTGTGGGATTAACCCCAAATTATAGATCTGCCTTGTTGTGATATTCATGATAGATTTGTATTCATTGCTTGTTTTACCCTTGCTAACTAGAACTTGATCATAAGATTGCATACTCAAGCACCCTTGTTATCCCATCCTGACATCTATCTACCATATTAGGACTACTAGAGAGGGCTAACTGCCAATTTAGTATCTTAATAGGGCATATCATACTCGCGCATAGGCTTGCTAGAACCCGTCGGTCGATGTCCTCAACTGATTATCGGTCGACTTAGGCAAAGGTGTATCGGTCGACGTCCCTACTGGACCATCGATCGACACTCTTTCGTTGTCAACATACTAACCGTTAAGACACGAGATCTAGCCTGTTAACCAGTGAAACATGCGACAGCTGATCACTGAGTTAAGCGATTGAGCTCTAACATATCATGCATGCAACAAATAGGCATCTATAGATATTATAATCTCCAACACCTAAATAGTGGCCCTGCATCTAAAATCATTTCCAATCAAGTTACATTTACTATTTACTTCGCTTGTTATTATTGCTATTTCATTTAAACATTTACAACTCTTAGAATTAATAAACACTAGATTTAATTGTTTCCTAGCTCCTTGTGGATTCGATCCCTAAGTACTACATCTGAACCTCTTTTGATGAGAGTAACACTCCTTAGGGTAATTTTAGTGGTATCAAATTTGGCACCGTTGCCGGGGAGGTTTGATCGCAATTAGATTTAGTTTTATTGATTCTTATTCTTTTCTCTATCCCCTTTCTAACATAATCTTTTTCTTGTCTTTTCAGGTGCATGCCCATCGGTACCAGAAGCAACAAGGAGAAATACTTGCTGTTCTCAGACGATCCTGCTCACTTGGAAAGCACCATCCGTAGAGGTCAACGTTCCACATCGTTCGACGCAACAACTTCGTCGTCGATCGATACTCACAACCAACCGTCGACCGACACCAGACCTTCATCGTCGATCGATTCAAATCGTTCGACAACGATCGATATTACACCGCATACGTCGATCGATACCGTGTCGTCAAAAATGGTAAACATTATTATTCTAACACAGGACGAGAACAGAAACATGTATGACCAGGACGTTCATCTGCGTAATGCAACATGTCAGAAAATAGACGCTTAGGAGACTGTAATCCCTGATGCTGATACTACAGGAGCTGCTCAACCTGTAGACGAGGACGCTCGATCGAAACCACGGGCCGACTACAATCGCCCAGATGAGTACTATTCCAACAGATCAGCTATTCGACTTCCGGAGATCCAGAAGCAGAATTTCGAGCTGAAGCCTCAATACTACACTCTCGTGTCGTAGATACCCTACTCTGGGCCATCTAGAACGGTTCAAGGATTTAATCGTTGCTATTCGGATGGAAGGAGTCCCCGAAGATTACCTGCTGTGCAAGTTCTTCAGATACACGCTGAATGGAGAAGCGATGCACTGGCTTAGGCAGCAACTGACATGATCCTTAATATCCTGGACCGACATCAAGAATGCTTTCTTACGAAACTTTTTCGATGAGGCGCGCGCTGAAGAACTTCGGAACAAAATTTCCACATTTTTGCAGGAGGCTGGAGAGTCCTTCAAAGATGTGTGGATTAGATTTAGGTTCTTCCAGCGAGACTGTCCACACCACAGATTTAACGAAATGCAGCTGCTAAGTACTTTCTTCCGAGGTCTCGCCTTACAGTATCAAATGGCTTTTGATACGGCGAGTGAAGAAAACTTCACTACTCGGAATCCGTTTGAAGCTGTGAGACTTATCGAAAACCTTGCTAACAGCAGTGTTGGGGTCAAAAACGGTCACAACGGAATTACCACCCGAAAATCCTCGGAGGTCATATTTCCGAAAGAGATAGTAAAAAGAAAGATATAATTTTCGTAAAAAATAACCGATACGAAGTTTTTACGAAGAAGTATCCTTGAAGATTCAAAAGCAAACGAACCAAGCTCGGTCGTTGGGTAACTACCGCACATACACGCTGTCCGGTCGCTACATAGCAACCAAGTCCGAGCTGATGCCAGTCGCTAAGAAGCGACCGAACATCCGACCCGCTCGGTCGCTACGTAGCGACCAAGCTCGAGCCAAAGCTCGGTCGCTACGTAGCGACCGAGCGCGCATCCCGCTCGGTCGCTACATAGCGACCGAGTTCGGCCAAGCTCGGTCTCTACATAGGGACTGAGCGCTCGTCCCGCTCGGTCGCTACGTAGCGACCGAGCTCGAGCCAAAGCTCGGTCGCTACGTAGCGACCGACCTCGAGCCAAAACTCGGTCGCTACGTAGCGACCGGGCTTGAGCCAAAGCTCGGTCGTTGCGTAACGACCAAGCTCTTCCGAACATCGATACAACACCAGTCCATGCATTCTCGTCGAACATTCAAATGCTATCTCCCGAAGACCGTAGCAAGCTCAGTCTATGCTTTCCGCTATTCTAAATCATCGATCAGACTTTGCGAATTAAAAACCGCGGAAAGTTCGTTCTCTATCGAAAGAACTCGTAGTAAATGTGTCGAGTCGGAAGACGGCCCAAAAGGACTTAAAACACGACTCGAGGCCCATCCTACGATTTCTTAACCAAAAGTCCGTAAATCACAGCACGGTTTACGCTTGGTCCACAGGGAAGGATAAAATATCAAGTTTCCGAGGATAAATACGGAAGTTTTGAAGATTATTGTGAAGATCGGGAAAAATGGAATATCTCCATTTTTATGCTATGACGGCTTAAGGGCAGAAGAGTAAAAGCTTAAACCGACCTTGGAGCTAGTATATAAGGAGTCCTAGGCGAGGAGCATGAAGAGAACTTTTTAAGAGCAAACTTAGTACTTAGAGCAATTTAGGCATTTTTCCGTTTTTGTTATTTCGAGCTGCGACTAAATTAGGTTTAGCCGTCTTAGGGTTGCTAGAACTAGGAATCTCGCCGACAGCTCTCGAGCCCAGGCTTATACCTTGTTGTAAACGCTCATACGCAAATTCGGAAATAAGATCTTCTTTGCTCTCTTTTTCGATTTCTTATACTTTATCGTTGTTATTCTCGTGTTCTGATTGCTTGACGTTTGGTAATTAGCAGATATCCGGGTCCTCTGGGAAATTATAGTTTTCCTAGTTTCTTTATTTAAACGGAAATCGACAGTGCGAATTTTGGTTCCCAGAAGCAGGAGCACCAAAAACACTGACTCTGAACGGAAGAAGTCTGTAACGTCTATCGGGAAGGAACAGATGGACGAAGTAAGAGCTAAGTTAGATGTGGTGCACAAGCTTCTTAGGAAGCAAGTCTGTTTAGCTGAAGGAGAAGTAGTAGATACGGAAGGAGAAGAAAATGTGAACTACATAGGAGGTACCGGATTCCAGAAATTTGGAAGGGCGAAAACAGAAACTTCTTTGGAAATGGTAAAAAAAGTAACCAGAGTTCACAATTTCAAAAACCCTTCAACAACAGCAAAAGTTACTCGAACTCCTTCTACCAGAATCCACCACCGCAGACTCAGGAAAGCAAGATCGAAGAAATGCTTGATCGAGTACTGTTGGAACAACAACAAATCACCGTGGATTTCAACGGTAAAATAGACTCCGCCAACAACAATCTGAACACCAAAATCGAGACCTTAAGGACTCAGGTGAGAAAACTTGAAATGCAAGTAATTCAGACTGGCGAGACTATAAAGAGGCAATAAGCTTTTGTTAGAGAGGCAGGAGCTGATAAAGGAAAACACCACGTAAATGCCATCATAGATGATGATTTCTGGTAAGTGGTGAGACATGAAATGCTTGAGGAAGGAGACTTCGAAATCGAAAGTTCCATGAGTCTTGCGTATCCCAATGGTGTCGACCGATGTCGATGAACTCGCATCGATCGACAGACCATGACGAAGATCGATGGACGGATAACTCCAGTCATCGATCGACGTCGTCCGCTGAATCGACTGAATGCAATGCGGTTCGAATTCTAACTCATGAGGAATTCACAGCTAAGCATCCTCACCCACCCTCCCCTTTCTATGATAAAATAGATCGATCGGTTGAGCCAACCATCGATCGACAGAGTGAGTCCGACGTCGATCGTCACAATACACTTCCCATCGATCGACAGGCACCTCTGACATACCGAGTGCGGTTACCCTTAATCGATAATGACTATATCAACGCACTCAAACCACCACCGAAACCATTAGCTAACCCACCCGAACCAAAACCCAACCCTTTAAATAGTTCACCAGTACCTGTTCAAGAAGATCAGGAAACTGAAGGGAGAAAGTTAAGGAAAAGAAAGGAGAAAATTCCTAAGAACCTTAGGAGGAAAGGTAACGAGAAGGAGATGGATGGTTTCACTAAAAGAGTCCTCAGAATCCCAATCAAAAAAGCTTTTGATGAAGCTTACTTCACACACCGGTTGTAGATGTTCTTCAGAGAAACAAAGGTAACTGAGAAGGACATTAGGAGAATGTTTCATCAAGTAAGAGAGAATATGAAACACATGATCACATTGTCGAAGAATAGTGATCATGGAAAGTTTGCAATACCATGCGTAGTCAAGAGTGTTGAATTTCCCCATTCAATGTGTGACCCAGGAGCATCAATTAGTAACCTCCCTAGGATCATGGCAGACTAGCTTGGTTTGACCATCGAACCTTCAACAAAATCCTTTACCTTCGTGGATCTTTCAGAAAAACGATCAGGAGGTATCATAAGAGATCTGGAATACAGATTGATAATGTCCTTGTCCCGGTATATTTTCATGTCCTAGACATCAAGCTTAACTGGAACTCTTCATTTCTACTTGGAAGATCTTTCCTAGCTACAGTAGGAGCTGTATGTGACATGAACAAAAACAAATTGTGTCTGACGCTAGACCCCAACATCCACTACGACCCTATCCAACCTAAGAGAAAGGTTATTAATTCTGTGGATTACGGGAAAGAACTTGGCTTCATTGGCGCATGCCATTGTGGAGCAGAGTGCGAATCAGAGTACTCGGAATCGATCGACACCCCCACTTTTCCATCGATCGATTCCAATGAGTCAATAGTGAACGATGACCGCAACAACACGTCGCTCGACGTTGATCAGCCGGTTGACCATTTCGCTCCACCTAATCATTGTTACCCACACTTTGCCTTCCAACCTCCAAGCAAGAGAGAACGTGATGATTATTCCATAGGCAGTTGGGCATACAGTAGTTTCCATGAAAGTTTTGCAGTTGACACTGTAATTACTTCACCTAACGAGGAACATACAGAGGAATACGATGAGGATTATTGGAAGAAACGTGCAATAGAAATGTCTTTGCAGGATGAAAGACTTGAAACACATAAGTTAACCACCACGTTTCCAACATCGTTCGACGAAGTGCACTCCACATCGGTCGATACCCACCCTCGTCCAGAAAAAACAACCACACACATCGATCGACACCCATACAGGAACATCGATCGATATTCGCACCGCAGCGAAAATCTAGGAGCATAAGAATATTTCCTCTCCAACTAGGTTTATAGATACCTATTTAAAACTAAAACGTTTTGCACCCCTGAAACCACCTCCACACCAGAGAAGACACAGAAGCAGAAAAGATGAACACTCTTCCATCTACATCAACAGGAAAATCCATGAAGAGCAATCATCTCAAGAACACAAGTTCTGCATAAATTATTCTGCCCTCGATCGATGCATCTGTATCAACATCGATCGATACCACTCTTAAACCTAATCTTTCTATTTCTAAATTGAATGATAATGCAAACATTGATTACAGTTTTCTAACACCTGATGAATCTATGGCAACGCACGTGCAATAGATGGAAGGATCTTACAAGTGTCCAAAGAGGACATAGCAGATATCCTTCAAGAGGCCAATGGACCTGACAACCTATTCTCACAGCAAAGTGGCACTCCAGACGTCATTCAAACCGATCCAAAAAAACACGTAGGAGTCGCCACAACAGAAATCAATCCAGATCTATCATGCCAACCAAAAGGTCAAGCATCGATCGACGGGACAACTGAGACACCGATCGACAAGATAACACCAACGTCGATCGACAGATGTTATGAATTTGGATACCGCGCTTTTGACATGTACGGAGCCAGAAAGTTCACTTTGGAACGAAGGAACGAGTATGGAGTCTACAGAGATGAGTGTGGACATGCACGAGGCGTCGCTGGTGAGATGATACCTGTCACAAAGGACGACATCAGGAAATTATTGGAAAGATCATCTCTTTTTGAAGAGAGTCACATCTGTCTTCCAGAACATGCCACTTCCTTCACACTCACAAGACTGGCACCAGAACTCTACACCAAAGATGAAATCAACGAGATGGTGACTGGTATATGGGGAGCTCAGGAAAAATTGGGAGAGGAGCTCAAATCATTGGTAGAAAATACACATCAACCTTTGGATAGAGGCTACAATGAGCTTTTCAGAAGTATGGTAGTAATGAGGACATAAATTGAGAGTTTACGTCAGCAACTTGAGAAGGAAGCCACGACCTCAGCATCAATCGACGCACCACATGCACCATCGATCGACGTCAGTCTTCCTACAGCCCAGATCCCTGCAGAACCACAATGTTCAGCAAAACATAAGGATGAATGGGAAGTCTCATACATCGACACGAGGATAAACGACGTGTACTACCCTCTCAACAACAACATGGACTGGCTGAGCACTAAAATCGAGCTACTACAGCAAGATCTGGACACCATTCACAAGAAGGACCAACAACCAGCCACATCGATCGACGTGTGTACCATCACATCGCTCGACGCTAAGATCTCAGCCACGGATAATAGGCTGAAGACTTACGAAATCATGCATGACCGCTTCGTATCACCAGTCATGCTAGATTTAAACAAATTGTCTAGTCAAATACTTCATGCCCAAAGGGATATTGATAACATTACTAATCAAAATTTTTGCAGGCAAACTCATCTTTGATCGACAGGCTACGAGGGCCATGGATCGATGGCAAAAATCATGTGGAGTTACTTTCCTACACAGCAGCAGAGGTTGACAAGATCACATCCAAGATCTACACTGCCATAGGTACCATGGAGGAACGACTTGACAAACGCTGCGATGACATCTACTTTCCATTTGACAACAGAATCAGTGGACTAGACAGCCACGCAGAATGGCTACAGAAACAAGTCAAAGCCATTCAGAGGAAACTCGCAGCCCAACACCAGATATCAGCATCGATCGACAGGAAGCGAGCGAAATCGCTCGATGGTAAGTCGCCGAGATCGACCGACGAACACATAATCGCATCGATCGACGCTGAGTCTACACCAGCCGGCGTGCAGCTGATACACAAGACGATAGAGTCAATGCACAAGGAACTGACAAAACTTTCAGCATACGCCTATGACAACATAGGCCGGCACCAGGTCAGCATTGACAACGTTCAAGATATGCTACTTAACATCTCTAATGTACTTGAAAAGATAGATGACAAATGGACAAGAAATGATGAGGCCACAAGAAGTTTCATTACATCTTGGTCCAGAATGTGCAGAGATGACGTGGATGCTTGTTTCCTAACAAGCAGCTGTTTTTCCACCAAATAGCCAATAACTACCACAGTCAAGCTAAATGACTATAACCAAGCGCTGAGTGGGAGGCAATCCACTATTAGGTATTATAGTTTGGTTTTGTTAGCTAACATTTATTTACTTTCGTTTTATTTCTTTCAGATTTAGGAGACCCAAGTAGGAGGACCTGAATATCGACCGCCAACGAGAAGTCGACATCGCTCGACATAGACAAACACACGACGATCGATGTAATATTTTCCCATCGATCGATATCTAATCTGGTAAGATGTATCTCCCTTACTTGTTACATTCCGTACATCCTGAATTATTCTATCATAACTCCGTCTGAGTTACACTGGAACAGTGTAATTTAAGTCTGGAGGAGAAATTTACTGATATAATTTATTTATTCTTATATAAAAGGAATTTTAATAAATTATGCTTAGCTATTGAAAATAGAGACTATAATCTTATATTGATTTAAACTTGAATATCTAACCAATCTTTAGCACCATTTTAGATTTACTGATTGCAGATAGCACTATAGATGCTAAAGCAGATCAACCTATCAACTACACACTTGCCTTGACCGTGTGAAGTAACCAAAGCTGATTTCCAACACTGAACCTGACATAAGGACTTGGTATACATGGGATCGGATTCTTCAGACAGGTTTGGAAGGTAACGCCTTGTGTAGATTATTTATCACATTTTCTCTCTCTAAATTTCGATCCTAGAATAATTAGTAATTTGTTTAAAAATAAAATAAAATAAAATAAAATAAAATAAATAAATAAATAAGATCTATTGTTTACTTAGGATGAGTCTGAACAGGACTTCGTGGCTAAAACCATTAAGGCTTGATTCATAAAGACCCTAATAAAAGAGTTCGAAACGGGACTTGGAGGCGGTAATCTTCAAGGCTCGCTTTCGCAAAGAACTCTTGGATATAGGTCAAAAAGAAGTGAACAGAGCTTGGTGGCAACCACCATTAAGTTTTGATTCATGGAAGCCTGTCCAATCTTGGTCACTGATCCTGCAATGGAAGCAGACTTTGACTCAAGAGAGAAAATTAGAGAGAGAGAAATTAGGAACTAACTTTTTCCTGCAGCTCGAGATACTTGTCTGAAATCCTTGCATCCTATGATCGATACTCCCAAGGTAAAGCATTCACTTTATATTTATGCTAAGAAATGAAGTCAGTAGAGGGGATGTCAGACGTGAATTGATGAGTTGTGTTATGTTAGCAATGGTTGCTAAGCTAGGATATTGCATAGTGTGCTTCTGTGATTAGGACTTTTTAGATGTGGTTGAAAATTGTTGAGGAAAAGATTTCTATGCTTTAAAATCTGTAGTCCCTAAAATTTTCAAACCTCTTTCAGAGAGACTGCCTGTATGTTTTGCTTGAGGAAGGGTAAGTCTGAGGGAGTTGATATACCTTGGATTTGACCCGTTTTCATCCATGGTATATAGGTGTTTTACTATATATATCTATGTTTTCTCCTATTCTAGGTATGTTTTCAGGTTCAGGTGCATTTCAGAGTAAAGCCATGACTTTGGAGCATTTTGGAGCTTAAAGGACATTTCACCCGAGCTGACCATGTAGAGGTCGACGAGAGGAAGAACAATCGATCGATGCGCATCCAGTGCTGTCGATCGACACCAAGAGATGCCTCGACAGATGAAGATTAATATCGATCGATGTACACAAGTACCATCGATCGATGTCGAGACATTGGACATGCAACATTTTGGATCCAGCAGACTTGAAGCCCAAGTCCAAGCCAAATTACGAAAATGCCCTGACGAGTTTTTAACCTAGTAGATTATATACTGCCTAAGTTTTTTGACGGCAATGAGAGCTTTTTGTTACAGTTTTACTTTGAGAGAGAAGAGAAAGTTTTGGAGAGAAGAGAGAGTTTTGGAGAGAAGATCACTTGTGATTGGAACTCTTTGTTTTCATTTCTTTTCATCTATACTATGAATTTTCATTTCTTCATTGTTATGAATTGCTTTGCTATGTCTGAGTAGTTCATTTATTAGATCCAGGGTTCATATAGATTTGTGGGATTAGCCCCAAACTATAGATCTGCCTTGTTGTGATATTCATGAGAGATTTGTATTCATTGCTTGTTTTAGCCTTGCTAATTAGAACTTGATCATAGGATTGCATACTCAAGCACCCTTGAGGAATCAATAAACCATGTGTTTTTTGAATGTCCTCCAGCACGTCAAGTGTGGGCATTATATAAAATACCATCGAATCTCAATTTTTTTCCTACAAGGTCTTTTTTTGGTAATATGGATCATCTTTTTTGGAGAGTTAATCCAAAGATAGATGATCATCAATTTGCTTGGATATTATGGTATATATGGAAGGTCGGAATAATAAAGTATTTAGTAATCTGGATACTGACCCAAGGAAAACACTTAAATTAATAGAATTGGAATCAACACTTTGGGCTGAGGCACAAATACTCACTGATCAAAAGAATGAACTTCAGGTGCAGACCAGAATCCCATTAGTAACGTCAGGACGTTGGTGCTTTATAGATGGTTCATGAACTATTTTCAGGACAAGCCTGGTATAGTACCCTACTGGGTTTTGATGGTTTATTAGGGGCAAGGAATGTAAGGGCATGTCTTTCACCTCTTCATTCGGAGGTGTAGGCTTTGATATGGGCAATGGAATATATGAAGAATTTAAGACAATTTCAGGTTACGTTTGCCACGGATTGTTCTCAATTGGTGAATATGGTTTTCAGAACCAGAAGAATGGTCAGCATTTGAAAGTTATCTGAAGGATATCAAGTTTTTACAAGGAAGTTTCCTCAACTCAGACATCGTTCATGTACCTCGAACGGAGAACCAACGGACGGATAGCTTAGCATGCAGTGCTAGGAAACAACCGTCTTTCGTCGTTCACATAGATGCGGAGTTACCGCTTTGGTTTACATAGTCAATATGAGTCTGTGAATGTCTTGTTGTCAAAAAAAAATGTTTTTAGAAGATTTATTTTACATTTCAATACATATTATATTAGTTAATAATGGAAAATTTTAATCTTTTAAAAATAATTGTATTTTTGAATTACAATTGGTCCAAAATATTAAAATATTTAATTATATAAAATAATGTATTATTATCAGATTGAATATGTTTTAATATGCATAAAACATAACTATTTATTTTTCTAGAAAAAGAGAAAACAGATTAAAAAAATTTGTAAGTCAAGATTGATATTTATTAATGAAATAAAGCTGATCAAATTAGACATATAAAACTAATTTAACAAGAAACGATAAAAAAAAAAAATATGAGAATGAAAATTAATCATGAGACATGTAAACATAACAATAACAACATAAATAAAATAAGAGATGGGAGAAAAATATGGTCACACGTAAGAGGATGTGGAACTATTTTCCCAATTTAACCAAATATGCTAGATTCCTTTATTCAAAATTTTGTTACAAACAAAAATTTATAAAATTAGTATGGTGTATGTGCCCCACCTTCTACGTAAGTAGATCCGCCCCTGCTAAGCTCTTTTGGGTTTTCTGTGGGTGGGTAGATGTTCTCAAGATAGGTTTGGTGTATTAACCAATAAAGGAGAGGAACATGTCGTTTTATCCAATTTGGTGGATGAGTTCTCCTTTTTCCGAGAGAGGTTTGGTGTTTCCTTATTTTATTTTGTTACCACATATTTTAAATGGAGAGATTCATATTTTAGCATGTTCAACAGGTTTTAATTTTTTTTAGAAACTTTTATCCTCTAGACTAAGTCACCAATGAAAAAATTGTATTGTACTTTAATTGTGGGGTTGAAAAAAAAAACAAAAATGTAGTTGTAAATCTTCAAAAAAATAATATTAGAAAAAACAGAAAGCAATGGAGAGCCACATCCGCCAAACCAAAATTTAAGGAGGTATATAAATTAAATTAGATGTATAAAAGGTGATATACGTTTAAGTTTTCTTAATATACTAGTTTTATATAGCCCCAAAAATCATTATCAATTTGTTCAAAGCACTTGAGATGAAGAAACTCTTTCAAATATCGAGTCCCATTATAGCTACATTCATCATCATCGCAATAGGTTTGAATATTTAATTTTACGCAAAATATACATTTTTATAGTAATATTTGTACAAATCGTAACAGTTTTAGACCCAAAAAAATCATCACAGTTTAACGTTAAATTCAAACCTTGATAGTAACATAAAGACACTAACATAAACAATAGGCTTACAAATCTTTTCATAGTTTAATATTTTCGTTTTGGTTTACTTATTGAATCTACTAAGAGAAAGCAAACTCTATTATTACGTTAATCGTCGTTGTTCTAGTAAAACTGATAGGGCAATGTAAAAATTTATAAAATATATTTTTTATTTAAAAATTAAAGTTGTTAATTTTCTTTGACTATAATTTATTTTTGTTAATTAATAAAAGTTTTGAAATATAATATTATATACCGTAACAAATATATATATTTCTACTATGTTTCACAAAAATAGATGTTTTTAGTTTTTTTTTAACCTTTATATTTGTTTTGATTAGTAACTTTTTACTGTTTCAGTAAAAGTTGTACCATTTTCATTGTTACCAATCAAAAAAACAGTATCAAAAGCTAAAATAAAAAAGATTTTATTAGTTTTTTAACCGCTTTCTCTTATTGCTTCTTCTTACTTTCTTATTGAACTATTATGTAACCACTTACCACTAAAAGTCTTGTTATGATTTTATTCACCAATCCAACCTATCATAAAATATATAATACTCTTACACTTTATCTTGTTAAAGATATATAAACTAATATTTTTATGTCTTCGTTATATTTTATCAGGGTTAGTGGCGAATGAAACATATGGAAACAAAAATTGTACTGAAATTCTAAATACAAAGGAATATAGTATTCCTGGAGGTGGTGTTTCAGATAGTGCTCCATGTTCCGGTTCAAGTTGTGTCTATTTGTGCAAGAGAAAAAATGCCAACGGAGTTGGTACTTGTATTGGGCCAAAAAAACAGGAAAAATGTCGTTGCGTTTATAAATGTCCTTAATAATATATTATATGCTCACTGAAAAATTATAAAAATAATATTTAATAAAAATAAATAAGCAGACTAGGATATGAAGCCTAGTTGATTGTAGTGATGTCTTAATTTTGTAATAATGAGGATTCAGATTGGTATAATATATGTTCATAAAAGAACAAGTTAAGAAAATATTTATGAATATTAACAAATACTATGTGTATTTCTAGTTAATTTTTATTTTTATTATGTTAAGCTTGTTATTTTAGAGTTTAGATCCAGTATCTCATAAGTAAAAAAAATATGAAATGTGAATTAAGAAAAAAAAAATATTTAGAAAAAAGCATCCCATCATTAAAATTCAAAGGGTTTTCTAAAAACAAAAACTTTTTTTTACGGGAGTACCTTTCATTATAAAAACACAAAAAAATATCATAAGTGCCTTTTGGTAATAAAGAGTTTTAACATGTAGAATAATAATAAAAAAAATTAAGTCTGAAACTAACAAGTTGGAGCACAAAGAAAAAAGGACATGTGATATTATATGACATGTCTATGTCGATGAACGGCTTTTTCTTCTTGGCAATATCATCGAGACAATTTAATTCAACACTTCTCGGCCCCATGCACCATTTTCTCGACATCAATGTTACGCCTAATAACTCTTATTTGTTTCTTTATTAGCAGAACTACTGAGCCGATTGTGAAACTTGTTTTTTGAGTCTTAGGTTCTAAAGATTCATTCATTCTTCCGGTTTCTGTCATCTTGATGATAAAGATAGAACAAAAGAAAACAGCAAGCGAAACAGCAATGCAATGTGTCTCCTATCTCAGTTTCCAAACGAAAACAGCAATGCAATATCATTTTCTTGGATGTGGTTACTATTCTTCTTCTCCGAAGCTTTTTGCATGAGAACAAGGTCCTGAAGATTTCCCAAAGCTTTCTTAGCTCTCCTCTTGGCCTCTTTGGCTGCGAAGATCTTCTTATGTACTTCCTTCTTTAACTCAGCCGCCTCGTTGTTCATCAAAAACGCCGAGATTTTGGCCGCTGCCACGAGAGCGTCGGCTGATTCTTGGTCAGGTTTAGATTTGGGGAAGAAGGCGAATTTAAGACAGTTTCAGGTCATTTACCACAGATTGTTCTCAATTGCTGAATATAGTTTCGGAACCAGAAGAATGGCCAGCATTTGAAAGTTATCTGAAAGATATCAAGTTTTTACAAGGAAGTTTTCTCAACTCAGAATTCGTTCATATACCACTAACGAAGAACCAACGGGCGGATAGCTTAGCACGCAGTGCTAGGAAACAACCGTCTTTCGTCGTTCACACGGATGCAGAGTTACGCTTTGGTTTACAGAGTCAATATGAGTATTTGAATGTTTTGTTGTCAAAAAAAAATTGTTTTTAGAAGATTTATTTTACATTTCATTACATATTATATGAGTTAAAAATGGAAAATTTTAATCATTTAAAAATAATTGTATTTTTGAATTAAAGCTTTGGGAATGGAAGCTTTGAGATGTCTGGCTTCTTGTAGCACGCATCGTTAATAAACACAAAGTTCCCTTCTGCGCCAGGAACCTGCAATAGCAACGATTAACAATCTTATTCACCTACCCAGTGACCAGGACTGGGATTTGAGGGATACTTACTTGTCCTCTCACCCAGATGAGGTTCCTGGTAGGATCAATCTAGTTTATAAGATCATGTAGTCCATGGAGAGTTTATGTTTTGTACTGTGGGATTGATGCGAGCCGTCTTGGCTCTGGCCAATGGCATCGTCAAGAGTGACCCATAAACCACAAATGAAAAAGATAAGGCCGAGATAAAGATCCATGGCTTTGACGGCGTGAGTGTCTACCATGTGCTGCATGCATCTCCGTGTGATTAGCCACAAACCAATTATTGCCGTTAGCTTTGCCGTCATAATTCCAGTAGAGACTCATCTGATGTGAATCGCGATAGATGGGAGTGCGGTGGGCCTAGTGTCACTTCCATTATATTTTAGCCTCGAGATTTGGGTTTTTGTTTGTTGTTCTTTCTCCTTTTTGGTTTATTATGTTATTTTGAGGACATATGATAAAGTGAAACAAGAATAGAAAACTGCAAATTGATAATTTTGTGACTGTTTTATGTGATTCAAATTGTGATGATAATTTTGTTATACACATTCAAAACTTAATTGCATGTAACAAACATTACATTTTGCTATATGCAAATTATTTTAACCAGCTTATTTCATAGTGAATAATTTTTTTAGTTTTACATAAACGGCTAATAATAGAGATATCCACGATGCCATCTTGATATGAAAAGATTACTAAGTTTATGTATTCGAGTAAACATAAGTCTCGGTGACATCTGAAATATCACATCGTCAATTGTTTAAATATCCGGTAAACAAAAATTAAATAGCGACTAGCATGCAAAATATTTGTATAAGTCAAAGTATAACCTTTCTAACTTATAAATCAGCCAATTGTTGTGTTTAGCAAAAGAAAATCGTTAGCCCCGTGAATATCGAAAACAACAGTATTAACAAGGTAATGTTACTTAGAATAAAGATTATGAAGATAAATATAGAAAAAGTCATACAATAATAATATTTCTAGCTAATTAACAAAACTGTTATCCGGCTGTTAGAGTGTTTGTTGTAGAAAAGATAGACTAACATCTGTCAAATCATTTTAAACACCAGCTTCTAAAATGTTTGTAAAAATTTCCACAAGATAAAACACTCAAAATTCAATTGCCTATAAGCCAACATCAAATTTAGCTATATACAAAGCTATTTTAACCGGCTAGTTCTATAGTCAATAATGTTTTCAGTTTTACATAAACAACTAATAATAGAGATATCCACGCAGCCTGCTCTTTTTGAGATTCGTTGTGAAAAGCTGTCACTAACACGGTGGAGGAACAGAAAAATTTGCAGTTAACTATATCAAAGACATACAAGCATTATCATTATTGATATACCATGGAGTCCACCCATTATTAGTCATGGTATATAAGTGTTTTAATAACTAATTACTAATATATAGAGTGTATTTAGAGTATTTAAAGGTTCAGGTACGTTCTGGAGAAATATGGTGATTTTGGAGCCTTTTGAGGTGTAGAACTGCACAAGCACGTCAGATGTCTAGCTATGGGTGGAGACCTTCCGACTGTTAGATTGAGCTCATCGTTTGACACAAGATAGAGTAAAAGAAGGCTTATATCGCTCGTTTTTTTCTATAAAACGTTTTCCAATTCCACCGGTTTGAGGTCAATCATCATCTTGTAGCAGAAGTTATGCCCGTTTTACTGAAGAGTGGTGAGTCTGTCTCGCGAGAGGAAGCTGTCGAGGAGATGAAGGACTGTCGATCGATGTAACAGCATTGGTGTCGGTCAACAGCTTGGTTTTAAATGTCGCATGGCGAGGTGTGGCGGTGAGTGTCTCGCTTCACACCTAACGCCATGGCGACACAAAGCGAACGCTTTGTGTAAGGAAGCAAAGTTGATGAAAACATAGGCTTATATAGAATATAATCTTAAAACCAAAACCAAAACCATCTTCCAACTTTAAACTTAGGGTATGTGTTGATCTTAAAGAGTTTGTAAACGACACTTCTAATGACGCCAAACATAAGTTACAAATCTTATTTTAGAGTTTAGGTTATCTATAGTTCTAAATCCTATGACCAATATGTAAAGGACTCCTAAATCCACTTCCACGAACAGAGAGAAAAACAATTGCAGAGAAAAAGCTGATGAGGAACATTGGATTTGTATAACTGTTATCTAGAAGACTGAATTAGGGTTTGTATATGAAATATAGTAGTCGTTTAGCAGCCTAATTGTGTACAAACCAATTTGGTTTGACTAATATCAAAAAAGCGTCGCTAGTCTTTTATGAAAAACTTAAAAAAAACGCTAAATAGCGAGCGATATATGTATGTCGCTACGCCATGAGGTGCATAGGCGAAGAGAACAACGCTAGACCTCGCCTTACGCCATGGCGAGGGAAGCGACCGCTTTTTTAAACCAAGGTCGACAGTGATGTTAGAATATGGGCTGAGCATATTTTATGACCGCTGAAGCCCAGAAGCAACCCCAAATTACCAAAATACCCTTGGACGACTAGAAACCCTATTTATGTTATTTATAAGTCATTGTTGACGGCTACACGCTATCTAAGCTTTCTATTATTCATTGTTCTTAGTTAGGAGAGAAAGGAGGAACTCCTTCAGAGTCCTCCTGGAACTCCATTGTCTTTGGTTTTAATATCTATTGCTTTTTATATCTATTCATCTATGATTTATGTGACAAACTTCATGTCTGAATAGATCCACCTGTTAGGTTTAGGGTTCAAATAGGATGAGGGATTAGCCCCAACTATAGATTGCTGAGTTGTGATAATCATCTTTAGGATTGTTCATTAATGCATGTGTCTAGATTAGCTATCTAGAACCTGCCCTTGGATAGATTGATAAAAGCGAGAGCTTTATTCTCATCCTGAAAACATTCTAATATAACTATATTTCTTGCTATGAGAAAGGCGAGAGCTGATCTAGTGAGCTTAGTAAGCTATTATTCAACCCGCACATAAAGCTTGACTAGAGCGCGTCGATCGATATCACACTTGAATAATCGATCGACGGAGCAAAATGTGTATCGATCGATATCCTATAGGATTATTGATCGACACTTTCTATTGATCAAAATACGACAGTTGAGATCAATAGATCTAGTTAATAGACAATTCAATACATGCGAGAGCTGATTGACTTGTTGATCAAGTAGTTGAGCTTTATATTATCATGCATACAACACATTAGGCATCTGTAGGATTATAATCTTAATCTCCTGAATAGAAATCCTAGATCTAGCAACCATCCTTCCATCAAACAATTCCTTGCCAAGATGAACAATTGTCTTGTTCAACTTGTTTACTGCTTTATCTATTGCTTTGCATTAATTATTTACTGCTTTATAAACTATTAGCCTAATCAAACTGATTAAATTTATTTGGTTTTCTACTACAACTCGACCTCTTATTTGATAGAGTATAAATCACTCTTTAGGATAATTTGAGTGATATCAATTATTAATTTAAAATAAAGAAAATAATCGACATAACGCAGAGGCTTTCTAAAGAATCGTAGGAAGACTTGTTGGAATGAGCTTTGGTGGTCTAAGAAAGAACATGCCACACGGGAGCTACCATGATAGGCTCATAAGCCCAATTATCTCTCCTTTTCCAAACTGGTTTCTTCCTTGCATTGCCCGATATGTAATGACCATTAGATTCCTCTGATTTCTCGTCTCCAACAGCCGTCAAGAGAGAAACAGGCAGAACAAAAAGCATACGGAATCAGATCGACCGGAGCCTTGGATTGAAGGAAAGGAGCAGCGGACGTAGGCTTTTATTCGCCACGGACGGTCTGACTCCACGGAGAGGGACGGCGTTATTTCACAGTGATGCTGCGATTCTTGCTCGTATAAGAAGATGTGGAGTAATTTTTAGCAGCGGATGTCACCGACCAAAACCAAAGTTAAAGTTTGTTAAGTGAAATTAACATAAAAATTACAGTTCTTACAGAATCAAAAAACAAACAGAAACAAAAAAAAAGAAGAGAGGTTGTCGAAAAGAAGAAAAAAGAGAGACAAATACATTAATTCTATCGCCAATATACATTTAGAATATTTTTTTTCTAATAACACAAAAGGGGTATATTGGTATTAATTTAAAATACACAGTAAGAAAAAATAACTTTTCTATTTGTGCAAATTATGCAGTTATTCTTGTATAGAGAATACAATTTATCAATATTAAACATCTTTGTGATATATATCTATTGTAAATTCTTTAATCTAAATGGTCTTGCAAGAAACATATTGATAAACTCTCGCTTATCACAGTACTTAGCCGGTTCAGATGTGGGGTCTTCATTGTTTGGGTTTGGTTTGGCAGTCTTTCAAGCAAGGCATCAGAGGTCTCATAGCTCTTCATTCCAATCGCAACACCTCATCTTCAGTTATTGGTTGATTCATATGAATTCTTGTCAGCCTTGTTCGAGTGTAAGTTTCTGTGGAATGGCTTCAGTTTTAGTTTATATTCAGAGTTCTCTTCGGGTTCCCCTTGAAGATCTATCTGTGTTTAACTGTGCTACAATATGGATGGACTGATGTAAGTTCCGGCTGGTTACTGCGTGAACTTTGAGGATCCTCCACATTTATGCTTTAGCTCTTTGGATAGAAGTTTATTTCAGGTCATCTACATGTTTCTCCGATGTTTCTCCAACTTGTTCCTATCCTTTTGGGAGATCGATGTGCTCTGCTCTTTGGACTGCTCGAGGCCATTTTCTTTCTTACATCTTGGCTTTTGGCTGATCTTAGAATTTGTTGTCATCCTTTCTTTGTAGTTGTCTAGTAGTTATCTTTTATGGCTCTGGAAAGATTTCGATCTTTGCCGGCTTCTGGCTCTGGAAGGAAAGTGTTCCTTGCCGGCTTATGTGTATTCGACTGCATTCCACCCGTTTTAATATTAATCCAACAGATGACAAAAAAAAAAAAACTCTCGATATAACAAATAAAAACACCCAAGGGCATTCTTGGCATTGTCAGAATAAAAATATGCGTATAAAACACTATTGTTCAGTTTTCATTCACGTGGCGTGGATAAAAATGTGTATATGTTTCTTTTATTTGGGTCTCCTACGTCTCAGATTTGATGCAGAAGGAGCCTGATGAGCTCTGAGCATTGTCACTGGTCAAATCGCTGCTACCAAATGTTTGGCTTTCAAGTACCAATCTCTTGAATTTCTTCACGTCTTCTTTGTACTCCGTTGAGGTATAATCTGAGCTCCCGTCTAAGTTGTAACTAGTGATGTCTCCTAGAGCAACCCCTTGGATTAGGTCATCTAGAGATATGCTCTTGTCAAATGCTCGAACTATCTGAAATGACTCCCAAGTTTCAGAGGAATTCACAAAGTTTTTTTTTTCAAAATCCATGTTTTCAATCTGATTGTACCTGGCTCATTTTTGGTCGGTGCTTTGCTGAATGTTGGACACAAGCATCAGCGCAGAGAACCATTCTCTTGATTTCGCTAATGTCAAAATCTTTCTCCAGTCTCGGGTCAACAAGACCATGGTAGTTTCCAGTGTTTAAGGCTTGTAACATAAGAGGCTTTGCCTAGTGCAAGATGTAAAATCTTAGAACCGTGCCCACAAAAAAAAAATTGATACTAAGGGAAAACGAAAATTACTCACCCAATCAACGATGTTTTCTTCATCTGCAAACGGATGTGATTTACCAACAGGCCGGCGTCCAGTTATCAGTTCCAGAAGCATAACTCCGAATGAGAAGACGTCTGATTTGTCGCTGAGTATCCCAGAAGATGCATATTCAGGGGCTAAGTATCTGCATCCACATCACAAGAAACAAGTTTAAAGATTGTCACTGCAGGACAGGTTGCATATAGAAAAATGTTTCCATACCCGCATGTTCCCATGATCCGAGTAGAAACATGAGTATCATTGTCTAAACAACACTTGGCGAGTCCAAAATCTGCTAACTGATGAATCAATCATGTTTACTTAGTCGTACGTTTCAAATAAACCTTGACAGGTTATTAAAAGTTAATTTTTAAATATACCTTTGCCTCGTAGCTATCATCGATAAGAACATTAGCAGCCTTTACATCACGGTGTATAGTTTTAGGGTTACCTGATGAGAAATAAAGACAGAGAAAAAAAAACACTATTAAGAGTCTTTGAAAAACATGTGTTCAATACAACTTAAAGACAAGACCATTTTACTCACAGTCTTCATGTAAGTATGCCAATCCTCTAGCTGCTCCGGAAGCAATCTTCATCCTCTTTGACCAATCCAATGGTCTCCTTTTTTCTGCAAATATTACAATATAGTGTAAGGCAAGGTGGTGAAATTAATTTTCAGAAACCATTAATCGCATGTACCATGCAAATGAAACTCCAGCGTTTTATTGGGCAAAAACTCATAGACAAGCAATCTTTGAGTTCCGATTACGCAGTAACCAAGGAGGGACACAAGATGCCTGTGATGGACTCTACTTATAATCTCTATCTCTGCCCGAAACTCCCGTTCCCCTTGTCCGCTTCCAGCTTTAAGCTGCTTAATCGCAACCTCCGTTCCATCGGGAAGAACTCCTTTATGAACATAACCAAACCCGCCTTGGCCAATGAAGTTGACATTGGAGAAGTTATCGGTCGCTTGCGCCAAGTCTTCATATGTGAACATGTTGTTTGCCATTTCTGAGGAGCTACTTTGATTATTGCACTGCTGAAGATTATTATCATCATGATCTATAAAATCATTATCAGAAGAATATTAATAGTTGATTGATTTACTTTTATTTAGTCAAAAGCATAATTTGGTACGTACCAGAACTGGGATAACGACCAAGCTTGGCTCTCCTCTTGAGGATAACTAAAACAATGACTAAGATCAAAAATATTGATGCTGCAACTGATGCAATAACCATGGTCTTCTTCTTCGTCTTCTTCTTGTTTGTGGTTGCGCATGAAGCAGAGGAACATATCCCAGGATTTCCTTCGATGCTAGAGTTTTTTCACGGAGGTAAATATTGTAAACACACATTTGACTAGAAAGGTTTGAAGATTTAATTAGTTACCTCAGTGAAACCAATCCTCTTTGCACTTTATCTAGGAGACTCGTAGGAATTGAACCATATAGCAAATTGCTTGACAGATTTCTGCAAGAAGCGGAGTCAAAAACAGAGGTTATAACATGTTAGTTTAGTCGTGTGTATAAACTATAAATTTTACATTCTAACAACTTACATGACTTTTAAACTTGTCATATGAGCTAGGAATTCCGGGACCGGACCAATCAGGCTGTTGTTAGAAAAATCACTGCAATAAAAAACATAAAAATTCCAAACCCATGACAATATTTTCTCAAATAACAACTTCTCCTGCTATGTACAATTATACTTACAGAACTTGTAAACTACTTAGGTTTGATATGGATTCCTGTATCTCCCCGGTTAAGCCATGGGTAGTCAAGTTCCTATTTCCATATGCCAAAGATTTTTAAAACCTTTTTTGTGAAGAACAAATCATATATTCTGTTCTAGAAACAGAACAAACTCAAAACTTACAATGAAATGATCTTTGGTTGCTCACTGTCAATGTAACTGCAGTTAACACCAGACCACATGTAATCCCGCGGTACGCATGGATCTCCTTGCCAGTCAACCTTATTGATGCCGCAACTCAACTTGATGTTTATCATCGTATCAACTGATTACCATTTTGCTTAGGTTAGTATATTTTTTTTGGTCCAGATCAACAATAAGACATAAAAATAGTTTGTTCAAAAACTTATAATTATTTATATAACCTTCTTTTGTATCGGTTTCATTCTGCGATAAAGAGTTCACCATGTAAACCTCCATGGCGTTGAGCAGAGGAGGCAGTGTGGAACTCGCAGTCTTTTGAAGCGAAAATGTGCACTGTCCATTTGCGTTCGGACCGAGTTCATCTCGGAAAAAGGAACTAGCAGGCCCGTGCCTCTTATAAGGCAGCTAAAGCATTAGCTTTAGGCCACAATTTTTTTTTTTTAAAATATAGGCCACATCTTCTATTTTATGTACAGTACTTTTCATTTTATTTAGCTTGATATAAAACCACGAATACTTGTTAACAAATCTTCTTTTTTATTTCTTCCTTCATATTTTTTTTAAAAATTTAATCTTCTTCCTTATTTCTTTACTTAGTATGGAAAAATCTTAAATCTTGTTAACAAGTTGATTAATAAATAGTTATAAAGTGCTTTTGAATTGAATTTTAGAATAACAATGGTTGTTGGCGGGTGGTATTTATGAAATTATTTATGTTCGGAGATCGAACTTCTAAAAATGGCACTACAAGCAGAAGTTAAAAGAGTTGCTGAAATATTGAACTCTATGAAAGTAATGGGAGATTTTATTATAACTCATGGATTGTTTATCAAATATGTTAGCAATTCTTTTTCAAAAAAAATATATGTTAGCAATTCCAGTTTAGGTTGCTTCTGCAGAATTTGTTTTTAAAGTTGAAGTTGGTAAAAATATTTACGATTTACTATATGTCACAAAAGAGACTGAATGGGAACTAGAAGATGGGTTTTTAACAAATAAAAATTTATTAGGGTTACATTTTAAAAAAATGCTTCAGGCCACCAAAATATTTGGGACTGCACTGGGAACTAGTATAGAAACTTATTGGCTTAAAGGGCTCTATGATGAGTCTTCCGTTGTACATCACCTTTAACTCTCTGGTGTCGTTGGGATTGAGCTCTTGGATCTCTGAGAAGTGTAGGCAGACGTAGAACCGTGATGTCTGGTGCAAACCGGTTAGCGAAATGTTCATATGAGCGTCCGGGTCTGTTGGAACAGAGGCCGTGGCCATAACATTTTCTGGCACCTTAAATCCATTATCGTTGTCTACACTATTATCGGTTCTAATCTGTGACCAGTTTTCGGAGTTGTATGGCAGCCAAATACGATCAAAGACATCTGCTCCATAGACACCAGATCCGTACCTAAAACAATATATAAGGGGCATGTTTAGTACTTGTTCGTTTCATTGTTTTTTAACATGAACTTGAAACTAAAACCTTAAAGATTGTTTAGAGAAGGAGCCAATGTCTGCTCTCAAGAAAGTCTGCAAGGACCCCGACTCGTTCGCGTACGCTTTGCTGGTGAGTTTACGCAGCTCTATAGCGGAGATGAATGGCGTTGAATCCTCTGTTTTGACGAGACAGACTTGTAACCTGCTAGTGGCCAATATGTGTATGATTTCAAATGTTTCAGACTTGGTCTCCTCGGCGGTTGAAACTGTCGCCCATTTGTTAGGCCCGAGGTGGAGATCGAACTTAGTAGAGGGTCTTGTGTCATAACCACCATGGAAGAAAATGGCCCTGATCAGATACTTATCGCCTGTGGTCAGGTTGAAGGTATAGCAGCTTCTAGAGCTCTGTGGAAAACTCCGGAGGTACCTTGCGGAAGAAGTTAAACAATTAGTTACCTATACCTAGTTTGATCTTGATAATGTTTTCTATACTCTCTTTATACCATGTTTGTTGCTCTGATTTGATGCTCCTGCCAATGCCGGTATCGATGTAAGGCGCATCAGAGCTGTATGTTATATTTGTTGCTTTTTCTAGGAAGCTAGTTCCCATCGGAGCACCACAAGTTAAACTGGTGAATCCTGTAAGAATAAAAACCAAGAAGAATTGTTTAAAAAAAACTAAACGGACTTTGTTTAGATATCTTTTTTAGTTTTAAATTAAATTAGCTTCTTTTTTTTTTACCTGACGGATTTTCAGCAAGACCAAAACGTAAGAAAAGTTGTGGAAGAAGAACAAAAAGATACATGGAAAACCCCATCATTCTCATAATTCTCTGACAATTTTAAGAAAAGGAAAAAAGCGGATGAATAGAAATGAACACAGATTTGATTTATATTACGGTTATTATTGCGACCTCAGAGTCAAATTTAGTGATCAATTCTGATCTAATTATTTGTCTACTTTCGTGTGTTGTTTATGAATGTAGACTATCCTGTACAACAACATTACAAGTGGTTTAAGACATGTTTTTAAAACCTAAACAGGCGGGCCTAATACAACAAGTGAGGTGTACATAATTTATCCGACCACGTGATGTGTTTTTTGTAGTTGTTATTTTTCACTATGTTTGGTTAGAATGCAATTACATTTTCAAGTAACAATCTAGGGCCAAAAATCATTCAAGATAACCTTTAAAAAAAAGATGGGTGAATCATCATTTGTTTGAAGATAACCGTTGGAGTAGTCTTCAAGCCTGCAGGAGTTTCTATCCTTCCAACCATATAGAAAAGTGCATGGACTTCTTAAAGCATCTCTGTTGATGATTTATCTATGGAATTTTCACACAAAAAAATGATAATTTTTTAAAAAAAAGTATAAAAAGAGTATGGAGAAGGGGTTCTCATTTAACATGAGGTCTTAATGAGAAACTTATAACACCCATTATTTCTTTATTTGTACAGTTATTATTAACACTAGGATTTGGACCCTGCGGTTGGCAGGGGGAGTGATATTCATTTTAAATGCAATTTAAAAATACTAATTATATATTTAAATTGGTAATCTGAAAATTGGATAATGACTGAATCACATCGATTTTATTTTTGTTCAAGAGCATTTCGACTATACTCGAACCTTTCGGTTACACGTATCATTTTGTATGATAAAACAATCAAAATCGTAGGATAGAATATTAACAAATAGAGTTTTAGTGTATATGTGTTTATTCAAAATATTTGACGATCTTTGAATGATGAACATTCTATTTATCTAACCGATAGTTTCTGATTTCTTATTGTTATTAAGTTATGATTTACCAAAACCCACAACTTTTTAAATAAATTATAAAGGGTTGCAATGGTTAGTATTAACAATTATAGTGGTTAGAGTTACAATTATTATTACCAAGAATTACAATTCTTAACACCAACAGTTGGAACGGTTAACCAAAAGGTCACAATGTTAATCATCAATGGCTCAAAACATCCACATTTGCAATGGTTTATCACCAAAAATTGTAACATTTTATGACTAATAGTTACAAGCACAAAAAAATTGCAATTGATCTTAATCTAAAAAATTGCAATGCTTAACTCAAGCGGTTGCAAGAATTTACTTAAATTTCCAACAATCTTTTTCTTATTTAACTGGAATCACATATTCAATAAACAATTAATACATATATAAAAAGCGTGCATAAATGAAAATTTCTAAGAATTTTTTTTGAAACAATATTCTAATACTTGTTTACTCGATACTATTATAAATCATTTTGGACACATGAAGATAATACACACGTATTTCCACACTACGCTAAGTGTTTACTCGACACTATTATAAGTTATGTGTATTATCTATTCATGAATGTATACAAAGCCAAATCCCAACTTATTGAAGCGTCATCCTTCACACTCATATTTATAAATACTTTCAATCATGCAAATGCAATTTTTCATGGTATCTATTAAGAATAACATTTCAACGTACATGTTTCTTGCATGTCCAAGCACGTACCTTGGGATGATATAAACATATGATTTGTATATGGTTTTCACATTGAATTCAGCCTCTAATGTTGTATTAGAAGGAAATTGGGTATTCCACAATTAAAATTTTAAATGGATTTTTTGAACTCATTTATTTAACAGACTTAGCTACCAAGCGTCTAACTCATTTCATCAACTGATCTGGTACATTACATTCAGACCAAACACACTTTATGGTAATCACCCGGTGAATGATTAACTCACATACAACACAATATTTAATGTCTAGGTGCCGCAACTGGGCTTTTGCATGCATATGATTTAAATTTCAAGAATCACATCCACCTCCCTTATGTCTTTCATTGCAAAACTTGATGACAATAATGTGTTTTTGTAAGCTTTACTTTTATGAAGTCAGTACCAAAGATAAACATGTCATCAACATACAAACAAACGATATTTCATTATTGGACTCATCAATTTTTTACATAAACACATGGCATACTAGTTAATGTGGGAAGCGAAATTCGCACTGTCGATTTCTGTTTAAATTGGGAAACTAGGAAAACCCTAATTTTCCAGAGGTCCCGGATCTCTGTGAGAGCCAACGACAAGTGACCAAATATATGCGGAAATCATGAAAAGATAACAAACGAGTTTAGAGAAAACAGTAGATTTTATTTCGAGTCTGCGTAAGAGCGTTGCGATCATTACAAGAGATCATAAAAGCTTTGGCCGCAAAGGCTGTCGGCGAGTTACTTAGTTCTAGCGGCCTAAAAGATCAAACCTAGTTGAGTCGCAGCTCGATAACAAAAGACGAAATAGATACAAAAAAAAGTTTTTGATTGATTTCGGACTGAACCTTGTTAAAGGCTGCCTACGTACCCCTTTCGAGGATCAAGCCGAACGTAGTTCAATTGATAGAGCTGGACAAGAGATCGAACTGCCTGGACGAGTTCGTCTATTTAATTGAGTGCCAGTCATAGAAACCGAACTTGTCGAGAATAAAGCCTAAAGTTTCTAAGTGCAGCGAATTCCGAGTCTAAAAAGTTCTTCCTCCATGCCTCTCGCCTAGGACTCCTTATATACTCGCTTCAAGGTCGGTTTATGCTTTTACTCTTCTGCCCTTAAGCCGTCATAGCATAAAATGGAGATATTCCATTTTTTCCGATCTTCGTAATTATCTTCAAAATTCTGTATTTATCCGCGGAAACTTGACATTTATTTTCCCTTGCGAACCAAGCGTAAACCGTCCTACGGTTTACGGGCTTTTGGTTAAGAAATCGTAAGATGGGCCTCGAGTCGTGTCTTAGGTCCCTTTGGGCCGTATTCCGACTCGGAACATTTATTGCGACTTCTTTTGATAAAAAACGGACTTTCCGCGGTTTTTACCGCAAAGTTTGATCGATGATTTAGAATGGCGGAAAACATGAACTGAGTTCGCTATGGTCTTTGGGAGATAGCATCGAAGGATAGACGAGAATGCATGAACTGGTGTCATATCGACGTTTTCGGAAGAGCTCGGTCGTTACGTAGCGACCGAGCGGGACGGACGCTCGGTCGCTACATAGCAACTGAGCGGGACGGACGCTCGGTCGCTACGTAGCGACCGAGCTAGGCTCGGGCTCGGTCGCTACGTAGCGACCGAGCTGTGTGCATGCTTGGTCGCCGCGTATCGATCGAGCTTGGCTTACTTATTGAATCACAGTTTTTACGAATATTTCAAAGCACTACAGTAATATTTATACAAATCGTCACAGTTTTTAGACCAAAAAAATCATCACAATTTAACGTTAAATTCAAACCTGGATAGTGACATAAGGACACTAACATAAAAAAATAGGCTTACAAATCTTTTCATAGTTTAATATTTTCGTTTTGGTTTACTTATTGAATCTACTAAGAGAAAGCAAACTCTATTATTACATTTGATCCTCGTTATTCTAGTAAAAATGATAGGACAATGTAAAAATTATATTTTTTATTTAAAATTTAAAGTAGTTAATTTTCTTCGGCTATAATTTATTTTTGTTAATTAAAAGCATTTTTGAAATATAATATTATATAACTGAACCAATATATATAATATATTTCACAAAATAGATACTTTTTGTTTTTTTAATCTTTATATTTGTTTTGATTAGTAAGTTTTTACTGTTTCAGTAAGTTGTACCATTTTCATTGTTACCAATCACAAAAACAGTATCAAAAGCTACTATTAAAATGATTTTCTTAGTTTTTTAACCACTTTATCTTATTGCTTCTTCTTGCTTTCTTGTTGAACTATTATGTAACCACTTACCACTAAAAGTCTTGTTATGCTTTTTATTCACTGATTCAACCTATCATATATTTATATAATATATAATACTCCTACACTTTATTTTGTTATATATATATATATATATATATATAAATTAATATTTTTATGTCTTCGTTATATTTTATCAGGTTAATGGCGAATGAAACATACCATCATTAAAATTTAAAGGGTTTTCTAAAAACAATTTTTTTACGGGAGTACCTTTCATTATATATATATATATATATATATATATATATTATTTTTTGTCATAAACATATACAGACTCATACTGACTCTGTAAACCAAACCGGATGATCTGCATCCATCTGAACCTCAAAAGACGGTTACTTCCTAACACTGTATGCTAGCCTATCCGCCATTAAATTTTGCATCTTTGGTACATAGATAATCGCTGATCGGGTGAAACTCTCTTTCAGGATCTTGACATCTTCTAAATAATTTACAAAAACTGGCCATTCTTCTGGTTCTGAAACCATCTTCACCAATTGAGAACAATCCGTTGCAAACGTAACCTGAAATTGACGTAAATCCTCATACATTCCATTGCTCAGAGTAGCTTACATCTCCGCATGAAGGGGAGAGAGAATAGCCCTAACATTCCTCTCCCACAACAATCCATCAAATCCTTCTAAGATGCTGAACCAACCTTGTCCTGAAAAGGTATCACCCTCTTTCCATGAGCCATCTATAAAACATCATCTTCCTGGAATTACAGAGACTGATTGGCCTCAATTCCGTCATCCTTGTAGGTCTCTCAGTTTTTGGGATCATACAGATATTAGTAATATTTAATCGTGTATCCATTGCTCCCAAAACCAAGAAATTATTCACCATTCCTACCAAATAATTCTTAATAATATGCCCATAGTGTTGGAAAAATAGAGCTGTTATGACGTCCGGTCCTAACGCCTTTTCTGGGTGCATCATAAACAAAGCCTCTTTAACCTCCTCATCCGTCGCTAGCCTCAACAAACGTTGATTCATCTGAGGAGTGATACCCGGTGTAACCTCTGTCAAGAAACTATCAAATTCCGATGGGGAGGTGGTACTAAATACATCTTCGAAATAGTCTATTGCCACCTTTTCCACACCATTATCCTCTGTAATCCAATTCCCATCAGCATCATGCAGTCCAACAATTCTGTTACGAACCCGCCGTTGCTTAGTTAAAGTGTGATAAAATTTTGTGTTAAGATCCCTAGATGAATACCACATGTTCCTGCTTTTCTGGTGCCAGTAATCTTCTTCATCCTTATATGCATCTTGTAACTTCCTAGACACCTCCAAAATATCCTCTTGAGACCTGGTATTATCTGTTTGTACCTCTTCAAGTGCTTGTTGTAACACATTTATTTTTTCTTTTCCAAAAGGTGGATTATTTTTACGCCATTTAGCAATTTCATGACGACAATTACTAATTTTTGCCACTATACTCTCTGCTCCCCCTTCTACTTTCCCTTCGTTATAGTCTATCCAACCCATAGAAATTGATTCCAGAAGACCCGCTTGTCCAATCCACCTCTTATCGAACCGAAAATGTCCTTTCCTCCTGTGAACTTTATCTTCTAAATAAGCCACCACTGGCCGATGATCAGAAGCCACCATCCCAAGATACTCTGTAAAAGAACATGAAAATAGAGTATGCCACTCATCATTTGCTAAAGCACGATCTAAACGACATCTAACCATCACTGCCCCTTTCCCTTTTCCTCTTCTCCCTTGCCATGAAATTTTGTTTCCCCTAGCCGAAAATTCTAATAAACCACTATTTCTTATCATGTTATTAAAAGGAATAAAAGAATCCGCACCCCTCATAGATCCTCTATCTTTTTCATGATTTCCAGTAATCTCTTTGAGATCACCAATAATGAACCAGGGTTCGGATCGCGACAGTCCATATCTAGTTAACCGTTCCCACACTTGTTCCCGCATTTTTTTGAACTGGATCCACATACACAAAAGTAAGATAAGCCGTTTTGCCCAAAGCCTCCGCTTCCACATCAATCATTCAGTTGCTAGAATATAATACCTTAGCCTTATACTCATTATTATAAAAAAACCTAACCCCCCACTTCTCCCCACTGGGTCTACTGTGACCAGATTATCAAATCCAAAGTGAACTTGAAAGTTTTGGACAAACTCTGAATCTTGCTTTGTTTCTGCTAAAAATAAAAAAAATCCGGTTTATGTTTATGCCTTATCTCGCTCAAAGAGCTTATAGTCCACTTACTTCCCATTCTTCGGCAATTCTAACTTCATTAAAAAAATTTGTTCTTTATTTGCTCCGGAGAGCCAAGTCGACGGGTGTAATGATACCATATTTCCACAGTCCGACTATTTTCCTTTCTTTGTGACCTGAACTATCTCATAAAAATCCAAAATGATTCTAATGGTACTATCCAATTTGTATCACTTAGCCTCCAGATCAATGAAAACCGCTTCCATAATTTAAAGGAAATCGGCAATCTCAAAAACCGCAAAAACCAAAAATTATATACCATAAATAAAGATACAACTCTATCGTCACAGTTAATAGCTACATCAAACCAGCTTGTTTCACCAAAACACCAATTCTCACTATCTCCTTGCTTTGAGAAAAACCCGTCATCTCTCATCTCACGGGTATCATAATTTGATCCTCTCCATCCAGATTGTATCTGATCATGGTTTGATGATTCCAAAGACAAACAACGCTCCCACACTGTTTCACATATAAGAGGATAGTCCATACTCCCCAAGATATCCCTAAAAAGAAACCTGCAAAGCCATATCCAGTAAACCAAAATCTCTCCGAGCATTGAGCGTATATAAGCAAAATAGGTCTTACTCTACCAAGATGACAACATACCAAAACTAACACATTCCACTTTATGCCAACAATATAATGATAGAAAAATAACAACTGGTTAATGGGGCAGTCATTGATCACAGTTGCCAAAATAACAAAACCAAGAACCCCTAATTGCATTTGCCACCACTGGACAAGAACATTCTTGAGACCTAACGAACTTAACATACGGCTCCTTCTTACCACAAGACCACTATATCTCTGATTCCATTTCATACCAATTATACCATTATCCCACATCATATTCCTATATCCACATAGATGATCAAGTCGATTACAAATGCACGTTACCATGAATAGCCGAAAATACCAATAACGCAAGACTCTTTTATTATTCCATTGCTTTACCTCAGGGAAAGCCATTAACAGCAACCATAAAAACGCAGATAAAACCAGACTCATACTACTCTTAGAAACAAATAAGGTGCAAGTGCTCATAAAGCTTATTAAAAACGGAAAGCAAACTAAATCATAAGACAGACCCTGCCTGCTTGAAAATTCTTGAAGGAAGACTCTATCCATGAATCAGATCCTCTAATGCCCAAGTTTCGGGTTTGAAGTACCCTTACTCTCCGTTTGCTTACTGTTATCTCCCTGTCGTGCTCCTGTCTTTGCTGCAGCTTGCTTACGTGGTGATGCAAGCGCATTGAACACTCTCATTTTAGTGTTTCCCGCAGTGCTTATTGTAGGCTTGAATAGCCTCTTGCGTAAACCTTGCTTCTTCACCACATCTCCTCCAGGCGGGCCTTGCTCCTCTTCCTGTTCTTTGACCACTTCTTCAATTTCTTCCTCCAATAGCTTCTCTAGAAAATCCTCTACATCCATATCTATCCCATTCTCAAGTAAATGAGCCTTAATCTCATCCATGTCCATTACATCCTCATCATCTAAATCTACCTGATCCTCCTGCATACCATGGACCGCTGCCAGCCCTTGATCCGCATCAATAGGATCCAAGATTACTTCCGTTCCATCAGCCTGAGCTTTGTCCAGCTCACGAACTTCCTCACGAACATCTCGTTGAAGCTGTTGCTCTCTAGCCTATCCTGAAGAGGGTCAAATTTTTCCACTTTGAGTGCCAAGCCTTGTATCCTCTCTCCACGCAGGTCTATAACGAGAAGCTTCCCCATCTCCTCTATATTTTCCACAGTTATTGTATGCTCTCTTACTTCCTCTCTCTGAAACCTTCATCCATTTAGAATCTGTTTCCTCCACCATTTTGCCCTTGCCCTTGCCATAATGCTCCGGCCTTCTCTTTCTTTATTCTGTTGATTCGCGTTCCCATTGATGACCACACCTTTATAACTTCTTGCACGATCATCATACTTTCCTCCATCATACCACGCACCACTTCCATCTCTTCCTTCCCGTTTCTTCTCTGGACTCTTCTTGGTGTTCTTCGTATCTAACGAACATACTTCGTCTTTATGACAAAGACTGCCGCAAACTTGACAATATCCAAATAGCTTCTCGTAACGCAACGATACCATAACTTCCTCACCATCATAGAACTCCCCGCCTAAGAAGTCTACTGTGGTTTCGAAACAAAGCTCTTTTAAAGCATCGACCACCACCTGAACACGAGAATGATCCAAATCGACAGCCACCGCCCTTCCAATGGCCTCACCAATGCTCTCAAAAGTGGGTACTGTTTTGAACTCCACCGGAACTCCTATAACTCGAACCCAAAAGGTTATCTACGACGGGTAGAGCAAGGACTTCTTAGGTTGCCAGCGCGCCAAGGACAACATCCAATAATCAAAATGAAAGGATTGAAGCTTAAGAACCCTCTCCATGTCCTCCTCCTTATCGAAGTCAAACTGAAACTACCAAAACCCAAATCTGAACCAACTACCCTCTCTTCCAATTTCCATATTTTCGGAAGATTCGAAATCAGAGCCTTCATCTCCTGCTCCTCCGGATTCATACATCTGCCAATCAGTGTTTTGGAAAAGGTCTTGATGAGAGCTGAGTTATCGAAATGGGGCACCGAGATCTTCAAACGTTTGCGAGTTCCTTCTCCGTTCTTCACCTCCCCCGCATTGCCCAGAAGCTGACTCTGCGTCATAGCCAAAGGAATAAGAGCAAAAATTTGATCTTTGTCTAGAGCAAAAGAAAAAGTTTCGAAGTATATGATCCAAGCATAGTGAAACCCCTTATTCCTTTTATACTGATCCTAAATCCTCATCCTACGACTCCCAAGATTTTCCTTATTTTCTCCATATCTTCTATGATTTATGTAAACAAAATCAATCTCCCTGAATAATCCCATCAACCGCAATCTCATACTCCAATCCCATATTTCCCGTATTATCGCATCATCAATCCCATTTTAATGCTCTTTTCGGGATGTCTCCTTATCCCCAAATCGATGATGATCAAGCTAAAGGAATAATGATGATACCTTCATATCAAATCGATTTCGTCTTGATGAGGATCGAAATCAAAATCCGAATCTCCGTGATCCTTAGTTGTCGTAAACTCCCCATTTTCATTGTAACCGTGATCAAAGCAAACTATCCAAAGTCAAAAGAAAATCTCGAATTTCCATCTTCAGCCTTCTGTCCTTGAAAAGTACCATCTCCAATTCCAATCTCCGATTCCAATCTACCCATTAAACTCTCTTCCTCTCTAATCCCAGGATCCCAATACCGTAGAATCATCGTAACCCTAGATCGCATTTCTCATCGCCGCTTTTTACGTTACTTTTTATCCAAACTTAAAACAATATTATTAGGAAAATAAGACCTTTCATTATAAAAACACACAAAAATATCATATGTGCTTCTTGGTAAAAAAGAGTTTTAACAGGTATAATAACAATAAAATTGAGTTTGAAACTAACAAGATGGAGCACAAAGAACATAGAACATGTGATATTATATGACACTAGGAAACAAATCCGCGCATTCGCGCGGACATACAAGTTCTTTAATAAAAAATTAAATTGTTTAAAAACATTAGTATAATATTGTGCTTAACAATTATATTTTATTTTAACTTATTTAATTATTTTATTTTATTTATATCAAATATTATTAATTTCTTTGATCATATACAAAATTTGCATGATATATCATAGATGTACATATTCTGCTTTGGAAATAAAATATTTAATAAACTAAAAAGATTTCAAGTAACAGATAAAAGATCTCCTTCCCTCTAAGTATAGTGAAATAGACAAAGTTCAAAAAACTGCCAAAAGAATTTACTGTTGTCATTTATGAGTGGAAAAAATATATGGAAGGTTAATAACTTCAATAATGTCTGAGCATTGCAATTATTTGTTAAGGGATGCAACCACTAGTCTTATTGTAAATCACGTTGCTTCGTTGAATTTTTTAAGTAACTGTATTTGAATTTGGTACTCTCTATTAAATGTAATCTTATTCGTAACACTCCTAAGATTTAAATAACTTTAAAAAATTTATTTTGAATTTTCAAATGAATTCGCGTAGTCATATAAATTACTTATTGAAAATTTAAACTATTTTAACAATATTAATCAAATTTATAAACCTAATAATTTTTTTACTTAATTAATTTTTATTTTTCATTTATCTCATACATTTGCTAAGTCATTTTATTGTACACAGAATTTGGGAGGTATATTATACGTACATATTATATGTTTGTTTATCGGTTACCAAAAGCTACAGTAAAGAAGTTAACGAGTGCAGTAGCTCAGTTTTGGTGGAGCCTAGAGAGCACAAAAGGCATGTATTGAAAATCATGGGATAAGTTATATGTGCCTAAAAACAATGGTGGACTAGGTTTTAAAGATCTTATGGATTTTAACACGGCGATGCTTGGAAAGCAACTGTGGAGGCAGATCGAAAAGCCAAATACTCTTTTTGCTAGAGTTTTCAAAGGACGGTACTATAGGAATACTTCACCTCTAGAACCGATCCGCTCTTACTCCCCGTGATATGGCTAGATGAGTATTATATCTGCTAGATGTTTGGTTTGTAAATGACTAATTAAAAGGGTGGGAACATGATCATCTATTTCGGTATGGAATGATCTTTGGATCCCAGCCATTCGCCCGAGATCAGCTAACAAAAACCTTCAACACAGTTACCCGGATCATCAAATCGGAATCCCGAACTTGGAACCTTCAGGCAATTAGGGCTTTAGTGGATCCTCATGATGTAAAAATCATAGAAAGTATCGCATTAAGTAAACAGTAGATGTGATATACCTTGGATTTGACCCGTTTTCATCCATGGTAAATAGGTGTTTTACTATATATATATATATATCTATGTTTTCTACTCTTCTAGGTATGTTTTTCAGGTTCAGGTGCATTTCGGAGTAAAGCTATGACTTTGGAGCATTTTGGAGCTTAAAGGACATTTCACCCGAGCTGACCATGTAGAGGTCGACGAGAGGAAGAACAATCGATCGATGCGCATCCAGTGCTGTCGATCGACACCAAGAGATGCCTCGACAGATGAAGATTAATATCGATCGATGTACACAAGTACCATCGATCGATGTCGAGACATTGGACATGCGACATTTTGGATCCAGCGGACTTGAAGCCCAAGTCCAAGCCAAATTACGAAAATGCCCTGACGAGTTTTTAACCTAGTAGATTATATACTGCCTAAGTTTTTGAACGGCAGGGAGAGCTTTTTGTTACAGTTTTACTTTGAGAGAGAAGAGAGAGTTTTGGAGAAAAGAGAGAGTTTTGGAGAGAAGAGAGAGTTTTGGAGAGAAGATCACTTGTGATTGGAACTCCTTGTTTTCATTTCTTTTCATCTATACTATGAATTTTCATTTCTTCATTGTTATGAATTGCTTTGCTATGTCTGAGTAGTTCATTTATTAGATCCAGGGTTCAGATAGGTTTGTGGGATTAGCCCCAAACTATAGATCTGCCTTGTTGTGATATTCATGATATATTTGTATTCATTGCTTGTTTTAGCCTTGCTAACTAGAACTTGATCATAGGATTGCATACTCAAGCACCCTTGTTATCCCATCTTGACATCTATCTATCATATTAGGACTGCTAGAGAGGGCTAACCGCCAATTTAGTATCTTAATAGGGCATATCATACTCGCGCATAGGCCTGGCTAGAACCCGTCGATCGATGTCCTCAACTGACTATCAGTCGACTTAGGCAAAGGTGTATCGGTCGACGTCCATATAGGACCATCGATCCACACTTTTTCGTTGTCAATATACTAACCGTTGAGACACGAGATCTAGCCTATTAACCAGTGAAACATGCGACAACTGATCACTGAGTTAAGCGATTGAGCTCTAACATATCATGCATGCAACAAATAGGCATCTATAGATATTATAATCTCCAACACCTGAATAGTGGCCCTGCATCTAATATCATTTCCAATCAAGTTACATTTATTATTTACTTCGCTTGTTACTATTGCTATTTCATTTAAACATTTACAACTCTTAGAATTAATAAACACTAGATTTAATTGTTCCCTAGCTCCTTGTGGATTTGATCTCTAAGTACTACATCTGAACCTCTTTTGATGAGAGTAACACTCCTTAGGGTAATTTGAGTGGTATCAAGATGGTAGATAGGAATGAATGTCATTTCACTAACAATGGGAAATATTCGGTAAAATCAGGGTACCAAGGGGAACGGGTATATCCTGATAAGGAAAAACCACCAGAATTTATTGGGCCCACAGTGGATTTACTTAAAGCTTTCTGTTGGGAAGTGCGGTGTCCGCCGAAGATTAAGCATTTTTTATGGCAACTCCTTTCAGGTTGTATAGCGGTAATGAAAAACCTCAAAGCGAGAGGAATACAAGGGGACATATATTGTGCTCGATGTGGAGACCCGGAGGAATCAATAAACCATGTGTTTTTTGAATGTCCTCCAGCACGTCAAGTGTGGGCATTATATAAAATACCATCGAATCTCAATTTTTTTCCTACAAGGTCTTTTTTTGGTAATATGGATCATCTTTTTTGGAGATTTAATCCAAAGATAGATGATCATCAATTTGCTTGGATATTATGGTATATATGGAAGGTCGGAATAATAAAGTATTTAGTAATCTGGATACTGACCCAAGGAAAACACTTAAATTAATAGAATTGGAATCAACACTTTGGGCTGAGGCACAAATACTCACTGATCAAAAGAATGAACTTCAGGTGCAGACCAGAATCCCATTAGTAACGTCAAGACGTTGGTGCTTTATAGATGGTTCATGAACTATTTTCAGGACAAGGCTGGTATAGTACCCTACTGGGTTTTGATGGTTTATTAGGGGCAAGGAATGTAAGGGCATGTCTTTCATCTCTTCATTCGGAGGTGTAGGCTTTGATTTGGGCAATGGAATATATGAAGAATTTAAGACAGTTTCAGGTTGCGTTTGCCACGGATTGTTCTCAATTGGTGAATATGGTTTTCAGAACCAGAAGAATGGTCACCATTTGAAAGTTATCTGAAAGATATCAAGTTTTTACAAGGAAGTTTCCTCAACTCAGACATCGTTCATGTACTTCGAACGGAGAACCAACGGACGGATAGCTTACAATGCAGTGCTAGGAAACAACCATCTTTCGTCGTTCACATAGATGCGGAGTTACCGCTTTGGTTTACAGAGTCAATATGAGTCTGTGAATGTCTTGTTGTCAAAAAAAAAATTGTTTTTAGAAGATTTATTTTACATTTCAATACATATTATATGAGTTAATAATGGAAAATTTTAATCTTTTAAAAATAATTGTATTTTTGAATTACAATTGGTTCAAAATATTAAAATAGTTAATTATATAAAATAATGTATTATTATCAGATTGAATATGTTTTAATATGCATAAAACATAACTATTTATTTTTCTAGAAAAAGAGAAAACAGATTAAAAAAATTTGTAAGTCAAGATTGATATTTATCAATGAAACAAAGCTGATCAAATTAGACATATAAAACTAATTTAACAAGAAACGATAAAAATAAAAATATGAGAATGAAAATTAATCATGAGACATGTAAACATAACAATAACAACACTTCTCGGCCCAATGCACCATTTTCTTGACATCAATGTTACGCCTAATAACTCTTATTTGTTTCTTTATTAGCAGAACTACTGAGCCGATTGTGAAACTTGTTTTTTGAGTCTTAGGTTCTAAAGTTTCATTCATTCTTCCGGTTTCCATCATCTTGATGATAAAGATAGAACAAAAGAAAACAGCAAGCGAAACAGCAATGCAATGTGTCTCCTATCTCAGTTTCCAAACGAAAACAGCAATGCAATATCATTTTCTTGGATGTGGTTACTATTCTTCTTCTCTGAAGCTTTTTGCATGACAACAAGGTCCTGAAGATTTCCCAAAGCTTCCTTAGCTCTCCTCTTGGCCTCTTTGGCTGCGAAGATCTTCTTATGTGCTTCCTTCTTTAACTCAGCCGCCTCGTTGTTCATCAAAAACGCCGAGATTTTGGCCGCTTCCACGAGAGCGTCGGCTGATTCTTGGTCAGGTTTAGATTTGGGGAAGAAGGCGAATTTAAGACAGTTTCAGGTTATATTTACCACAGATTGTTCTCAATTGCTGAATATAGTTTCGGAACCAGAAGAATGGCCAGCATTTGAAAGTTATCTGAAAGATATCAAGTTTTTACAAAGAAGTTTTCTCAACTCAGAATTCGTTCATGTACCTCTAACGAAGAACCAACGGGGCGGATAGTTTAGCACGCAGTGCTAGGAAACAACCATCTTTCGTCGTTCACACGGATGCAGAGTTACACTTTGGTTTACAGAGTCAATATGAGTATGTGAATGTTTTGTTGTCAAAAAAAAATTGTTTTTAGAAGATTTATTTTACATTTCAATACATATTATATGAATTAATAATGGAAAATTTTAATCTTTTAAAAATAATTGTATTTTTGAATTAAAATTGGTCCAAAATATTAAAATAGTTAATTATATAAAATAATGTATTATTATCAGATTGAATATGTTTTAATATGCATAAAACATAACTATTTATTTTTCTAGAAAAAGAGAAAAAAGATTAAAAAAATTTGTAATTCAAGATTGATATTTATTAACAAAACAAAGCTGATCAAATTAGACATACATAACTAATTTAACAAGAAATGATAAAAATAAAAATATGAGAATGAAAATTAATCATGAGACACGTAAACATAACAATAACAACATAAATAAAATAAAAGATGGAAGAAAAATATGGTCACACGTAAGAGGATGTGGCACTATTGTCCCAATTTAACCAAATATGCTAGATTCCTTTATTCAAAATTTTGTTACAAACAAAAATTTATAAAATTAGTATGGGGCACGTGCCCCACCTTCTATGTAAGTAGATCCGCCCCTACAAAGCTCCTTTGGATTTTCTGTGGGTGGGTAGATGTTCTCAAGATAGGTTTGGTGTATTAACCATTAAAGGAGAGAAACATGTCTTTTTATCCAATTTGGTGGATGAGTTCTCCTTTTTCCGAGATAGCTTTGGTGTTTCCTTATTTTATTTTGTTACCACATATTTTAAATGGCGAGATTCATATTTTAGCATGTTCAACATCTTTTAATTTTTTTTAGAAAACTTTTATCCTCTAGACAGAGTCACCAATGAAAAAATTGTATTGTACTTTAATTGTGGGGTTGAAAAAAAAATGTAGTTGTAAATCTTTAAAAAAATAATATTAGAAAAAACAGAAATCAATGGAGAGCCACATCCGTCAAACCAAAATTTAAGGAGGTATATAAATTAAATTAGATGTGTAAAAGGTGATATACGTTTAAGTTTTCTTAATATACTAGTTTTTTATAGCCCTAAAATCATTATCAATTTGTTCAAAGCACTTGAGATGAAGAAACTCTTTCAAATATCGAGTCCCATTATAGCTACATTCATCATCATCGCAATAGGTTTGAATATTTAATTTTACGCAATATATACATTTTTATAGTAATATTTGTACAAATCGTAACAGTTTTAGACCCAAAAAAATCATCACATTTTAACGTTAAATTCAAACCTTGATAGTGACATAAGGACACTAACATAAACAATAGGCTTACAAATCTTTTCATAGTTTAATATTTTCGTTTTGGTTTACTTATTGAATCTACTAAGAGAAAGCAAACTCTATTATTACGTTAATCGTCGTTGTTGGGCAATGTAAAAATTTATAAAATATATTTTTTATTTAAAAATTAAAGTTGTTAATTTTCTTTGACTATAATTTATTTTTTTTAATTAATAGAAGTTTTGAAATATAATATTATATACCGTAACAAATATATATATTTCTACTATGTTTCACAAAAATAGATGTTTTTAGTTTTTTTTTAACCTTTATATTTGTTTTGATTAGAAACTTTTTACTGTTTCAGTAAAAGTTGTACCATTTTCATTGTTACCAATAAAAAAAACAGTATCAAAAGCTAAAATTAAAATGATTTTATTAGTTTTTAACCGCTTTCTCTTATTGCTTCTTCTTACTTTCTTGTTGAACTATTATGTAACCACTTACCGCTAAAAGTCTTGTTATGATTTTATTCACCAATCCAACCTATCATAAAATATATAATACTCTTACACTTTATCTTGTTACAGATATATAAACTAATATTTTTATGTCTTCGTTATATTTTATCAGGGTTAGTGGCGAATGAAGCATATGGAAACAAAAATTGTACTGAAATTCTAAATACAAAGGAATATAGTATTCCTGGAGGTGGTGTTTCAGATAGTGCTCCATGTTCCGGTTCAAGTTGTGTCTATTTGTGCAAGAGAAAAAATGCCAACGGAGTTGGTACTTGTATTGGGCCAAAAAAACAGGAAAAATGTCGCTGCGTTTATAAATGTCCTTAATAATATATTATATGCTCACTGAAAAATTATAAAAATAATATTTAATAAAAATAAATAAGCAGACTAGGATATGAAGCCTAGTTGATTGTAGTGATGTCTTAATTTTGTAATAATGAGGATTCAGATTGGTATAATATATGTTCATAAAAGTACAAGTTAAAAAAATATTTATGAATATTAACAAATACTATGTGTATTTCTAGTTAATTTTTATTTTTATTATGTTAAGCTTGTTATTTTAGAGTTTAGATCCAGTATCTCATAAGTAAAAAAAAAATGAAATGTGAATTAAGAAAAAAAAATATTTAGAAAAAAGCATCCCATCATTAAAATTTAAAAGGTTTTCTAAAAACTAAAACTTTTTTTTACGGGAGTACCTTTCATTATAAAAACACAAAAAAATATCATAAGTGCCTTTTGGTAATAAAGAGTTTTAACAGGTAGAATAATAATAAAAAAATTAAGTCTGAAACTAACAAGTTGGAGCACAAAGAAAAAAGGACATGTGATATTATATGACATGTCTATGTCGATGAACGGCTTTTTCTTCTTGGCAATATCATCGAGACAAATTTAATTCAACACTTCTCGGCCCCATGCACCATTTTCTCGACATCAATGTTACGCCTAATAACTCTTATTTGTTTCTTTATTAGCAGAACTACTGAGCCGATTGTGAAACTTGTTTTTTGAGTCTTAGGTTCTAAAGATTCATTCATTCTTCCGGTTTCCGTCATCTTGATGGTAAAGATAGAACAAAAGAAAACAGCAAGCGAAGCAGCAATGCAATGTGTCTCCTATCTCAGTTTCCAAACAAAAACAGCAATGCAATATCATTTTCTTGGATGTGGTTACTATTCTTCTTCTCTGAAGCTTTTTGCATGAGAACAAGGTCCTGAAGATTTCCCAAAGCTTTCTTAGCTCTCCTCTTGGCCTCTTTGGTTGCGAAGATCTTCTTATGTACTTCCTTCTTTAACTTAGCCGCCTCGTTGTTCATCAAAAACGCCGAGATTTTGGCCGCTGCCACGAGAGCGTTGGCTGATTCTTGGTCAGGTTTAGATTTGGGGAAGAAGGCGAATTTAAGACAGTTTCAGGTTACATTTACCACGGATTATTCTCAATTGCTGAATATAGTTTCGGAACCAGAAGAATGGCCAGCATTTGAAAGTTATCTGAAAGATATCAAGTTTTTACAAGGAAGTTTTCTCAACTCAGAATTCGTTCATGTACCTCTAACGAAGAACCAACGGGCGGATAGCTTAGCACGCAGTGCTAGGAAACAACCGTCTTTCGTCGTTCACACGGATGCAGAGTTACGCTTTGGTTTACAGAGTCAATATGAGTATGTGAATGTTTTGTTGTCAAAAAAAAATTGTTTTTAGAAGATTTATTTTACATTTCAATACATATTATATGAGTTAATAATGGAAAATTTTAATCATTTAAAAATAATTGTATTTTTGAATTAAAGCTTTGGGAATGGAAGCTTTGAGATGTCTGGCTTCTTGTAGCACGCATCGTTAATAAACACAAAGTTCCCTTCTGCGCCAGGAACCTGCAATAGCAACGATTAACAATCTTATTCACCTACCCAGTGACCAGGACTGGGATTTGAGGGATACTTACTTGTCCTCTCACCCAGATGAGGTTCCTGGCAGGATCAATCTAGTTTATAAGATCATGTAGTCCATGGAGAGTTTATGTTTTGTACTGTGGGATTGATGCGAGCCGTCTTGGCTCTGACCAATGGCATCGTCAAGAGTGACCCATAAACCACAAATGAAAAAGATAAGGCCGAGATAAAGATCCATGGCTTTGACGGCGTGAGTGTCTACCATGTGCTGCATGCATCTCCGTGTGATTAGCCACAAACCAATTATTGCCGTTAGCTTTGCCGTCATAATTCCAGTAGAGACTCATCTGATGTGAATCGCGATAGATGGGAGTGCGGTGGGCCTAGTGTCACTTCCATTATATTTTAGCCTCGAGATTTGGCTTTTTGTTTGTTGTTCTTTCTCCTTTTTGGTTTATTATGTTATTTTGAGGACATATGATAAAGTGAAACAAGAATAGAAAACTGCAAATTGATAATTTTGTGACTGTTTTATGTGATTCAAATTGTGATGATAATTTTGTTATACACACTCAAAACTTAATTGCATGTAACAAACATTACATTTTGCTATATGCAAATTATTTTAACCAGCTTATTTCATAGTGAATAATTTTTTTAGTTTTACATAAACGGCTAATAATAGAGATATCCACGATGCCATCTTGATATGAAAAGATTACTAAGTTTATGTATTCGAGTAAACATAAGTCTCGGTGACATCTGAAATATCACATCGTCAATTGTTTAAATATCCGGTAAACAAAAATTAAATAGCGGCTAGCATGCAAAATATTTGTATAAGTCAAAGTATAACCTTTCTAACTTATAAATCAGCCAATTGTTGTGTTTAGCAAAAGAAAATCGTTAGCCCCGTGAATATCGAAAACAACAGTATTAACAAGGTAATGTTACTTAGAATAAAGATTATGAAGATAAATATAGAAAAAGTCATACAATAATAATATTTCTAGCTAATTAACAAAACAGTTATCCGGCTGTTAGAGTGTTTGTTGTAGAAAAGATAGACTAACATCTGTCAAATCATTTTAAACACCAGCTTCTAAAATGTTTGTAAAAATTTCCACAAGATAAAACACTCAAAATTCAATTGCCTATAAGCCAACATCAAATTTAGCTATATACAAAGCTATTTTAACCGGCTAGTTCTATAGTCAATAATGTTTTCAGTTTTACATAAACAACTAATAATAGAGATATCCACGCAGCCTGCTCTTTTTGAGATTCGTTGTGAAAAGCTGTCACTAACACGGTGGAGGAACAGAAAAATTTGCAGTTACCTATATCAAAGACATACAAGCATTATCATTATTGATATACCATGGAGTCCACCCATTATTAGTCATGGTATATAAGTGTTTTAATAACTAATTACTAATATATAGAGTGTATTTAGAGTATTTAAAGGTTCAGGTACGTTCTGGAGAAATATGGTGATTTTGGAGCCTTTTGAGGTGTAGAACTGCACAAGCACGTCAGATGTCTAGCTATGGGGGGAGACCTTCCGACCGTTAGATTGAGCTCATCGTTTGACACAAGATAGAGTAAAAGAAGGCTTATATCGCTCGTTTTTTTCTATAAAACGTTTTCCAATTCCACCGGTTTGAGGTCAATCATCATCTTGTAGCAGAAGTTATGCCCGTTTTACTGAAGAGTGGTGAGTCTGCCTCGCGAGAGGAAGCTGTCGAGGAGATGAAGGACTGTCGATCGATGTAACAGCATTGGTGTCGGTCAACAGCTTGGTTTTAAATGTCGCATGGCGAGGTGTGGCGGTGAGTGTCTCGCTTCACACCTAACGCCATGGCGACACAAAGCGAACGCTTTGTGTAAGGAAGCAAAGGTGATGAAAACATAGGCTTATATAGAATAGAATCTTAAAACCAAAACCAAAACCATCTTCCAACTTTAAACTTAGGGTATGTGTTGATCTTAAAGAGTTTGTAAACGACACTTCTAATGACGCCAAACATAAGTTACAAATCTTATTTTAGAGTTTAGGTTATCTATAGTTCTAAATCCTATGACCAATATGTAAAGGACTCCTAAATCCTCTTCCACGAACAGAGAGAAAAACAATTGCAGAGAAAAAGCTGATGAAGAACATTGGATTTGTAGAACTGTTATCTAGAAGACTGAATTAGGGTTTGTATATGAAATATAGTAGTCGTTTAGCAGCCTAATTGTGTACAAACCAATTTGGTTTGACTAATATCAAAAAAGCGTCGCTAGTCTTTTATGAACAACTTAAAAAAAACGCTAAATAGCGAGCGCTATATGTATGTCGCCACGCCATGAGGTGCATAGGCGAAGAGAACAACGCTAGACCTCGCCTTACGCCATGGCGAGGGAAGCGACCGCTTTTTTAAACCAAGGTCGACAGTGATGTTAGAATATGGGCTGAGCATATTTTATGACCGCTGAAGCCCAGAAGTAACCCCAAATTACCAAAATACCCTTGGACGACCAGAAACCCTATTTATGTTATTTATAAGTCATTGTTGACGGCTACACGCTATCTAAGCTTTCTATTATTCATTGTTCTTAGTTAGGAGAGAAAGGAGGAACTCCTTCAGAGTCCTCCTGGAACTCCATTGTCTTTGGTTTTAATATCTATTGCTTTTTATATCTATTCATCTATGATTTATGTGACAAACTTCATGTCTGAATAGATCCACCTGTTAGGTTTAGGGTTCAAATAGGATGAGGGATTAGCTCCAACTATAGATTGCTGAGTTATGATAATCATCTTTAGGATTGTTCATTAATGCATGTGTCTAGATTAGCTATCTAGAACCTGCCCTTGGATAGATTGATAAAAGCGAGAGCTTTATTCTCATCCTGAAAACATTCTAATATAACTATATTTCTTGCTATGAGAAAGGCGAGAGCTGATCTAGTGAGCTTAGTAAGCTATTATTCAACCCGCACATAAAGCTTGACTAGAGCGCGTCGATCGATATCACACTTGAATAATCGATCGACGGAGCAAAAGGTGTATCGATCGATATCCTATAGGATTATTGATCGACACTTTCTATTGATCAAAATACGACAGTTGAGATCAATAGATCTAGTTAATAGACAATTCAATACATGCGAGAGCTGATTGACTTGTTGATCAAGTAGTTGAGCTTTATATTATCATGCATGCAACACATTAGGCATCTGTAGGATTATAATCTTAATCTCCTGAATAGAAATCCTAGATCTAGCAACCATCCTTCCATCAAACAACTCCTTGCCAAGATGAACAATTGTCTTGTTCAACTTGTTTACTGCTTTATCTATTGCTTTGCATTAATTATTTACTGCTTTATAAACTATTAGCCTAATCAAACTGATTAAATTTATTTGGTTTCCTAGCTCCCTGTGAATTTGATCTCTAAGTACTACAACTCGACCTCTTATTTGAGAGAATATAAATCACTCCTTAGGATAATTTGAGTGATATCAATTATTAATTTAAAATAAAGAAAATAATCGACATAACACAGAGGCTTTCTAAAGAATCGTAGGAAGACTTGTTGGAATGAGCTTTGGTGGTCTAAGAAAGAACATGCCACACGGGAGCTACCATGATAGGCTCATAAGCCCAATTATCTCTCCTTTTCCAAACTGGTTTCTTCCTTGCATTGCCCGATATGTAATGACCATTAGATTCCTCTGATTTCTCGTCTCCAACAGCTCAAGAGAGAAACAGGCAGAACAAAAAGCATACGGAATCAGATCGACCGGAGCCTTGGATTGAAGGAAAGGAGCAGCGGACGTAGGCTTTTATTCGCCGCGGACGTAGGCTTTTATTCGCCACGGACGGTCTTACTCCACGGAGAGGGACGGCGTGATTCTGCAGTGATGCTGCGATTCTTGCTCGTATAAGAAGATGTGGAGTAATTTTTAGCAGCGGATGAACCAAAGTTAAAGTTTGTTAAGTGAAATTAACATAAAAATTACAGTTCTTACAGAAGCAAAAAAAAAAACAGAAACAAAAAAAAAAGAAGAGAGGTTGTCGAAAAGAAGAAAAAAGAGAGACAAAGACATTAATTCTATCACCAATATACATTTAGAGTATTTTTTTTTCTAATAACACAAAAAGGGTATATTGGTATTAATTAAAAATACACAGTAAGAAAAAATAACTTTTCTATTGTGCAAATTATGCAGTTATTCTTGTATAGAGAATGCAATTTCTCAATATTAAACACTAGAGCAAACCCGCCCTACGGGCGGGCGTGTGAATAAACTAATAAAAAAATTATGTATTAATTTTTAATTTATTTTAACTAAAAATAGCATTAAGATTCATAATTATTTTACAACAATTTTATCTATTTATTTTATTATTCATTTTAGAAATTTTAATAATACATTCAACATAGCATCAATAGAATCCTACAGTTATATGTTTTTTTTTTATTTTCATACATTTTAACAAAACAGTTATTACTATTATCCTATTTATTTTGTACACTACATATTAATCTCAGATCTCAAAGTTTATAAGAAAAAATCGAATAATCATTCATGATACATCTTGTACTTGAGTTATCGATTTGGTTTACAGAGTTAATATGAGTTTGTGAATGTCTTGTTGTCAAAAAAAAAAGATACATCTTGTACTTTATCATGAATTTATTAGCAGAAAGTGGTTTATAAATTGAAGCTTTTTAAATTATTTACATTTTTGTATAAATACAAATCTTGAGTTAAGTGTTTTGTATTCAAGTTTACAAATCTTGGGTTAAGTGTTTTCTATTCAAGTTGGATGTTTGTAAACTTGATAGTATTTGGCCATATATAGATTGGTTACGTTCTGTAACTTAATGCGTATAGATGTAGGTTACATACTATGTTGTTACATAAAAATGCTGTCACGATATCAAATGTGAATAAGAGGACTCTCCTTTACAATTGCTAAGTGTTCTTGACAGATGTGCAGAGCTATCAACATTTATTGGAAAACAGAGAAAAAGACATGATAAAAATTTTGAAATTGATAAAATAAAATCTGGTCTGAGAGTTGGATTAATTATAAAGACATTGTGTAGCCATATACCACTTCAGAGACCATCCCCGATTATCCATCGTTTACAAAAAAATATCAAGCTCCTCTCCTGTTCATTTTGTGATTGCAGCTGATCCATTGATACATTTTTCTGCATTGAATCTTCCCTCTTACAGTTAATACATGTCTCAAGGTTGTAATCAAAATTCATATAACATGTAGTTATAAAGTAACCTCAGGTACGTCTGATGCACTCTTTGTTGAGTTCAATAGCATCTATTTCTTCTTGGTCTTCCTCTTCCTCGTCTTCTTCTTGTTCCGCAGCAGAAGCTTCACACTTTGCAAAACTAACCCACACCGCCACACCTTGTAATGCTTTGTGCGGTCCAATAGTCGATCATATAAAGCTCGTGTCCTCTCTGATTCTCCTTCTGATATCTCAAAATCTATGTACGCCTTCCACACCAAAAAAAAATTAAAATTTCAATGATCCAAGCGATTCAAGTCCGAGGATTATTTTACTTTTTTGAATCTATTGGACTGAATATTTTACCATCCATAGCAGTTAGGGCATGTCAAGTGCTGGCTGAGATATTGCAAGCTCAAAGGTAGTTCTAGCTAGTTCAGTCTCATCAAGAGACCTCTCTAGCTCAGCGTATTTGCTCCAAGCATAGCAATTCTCTGGAGACCACTCAAGATAAAGCTCATAAAGCTTTCTACATCTATCTATGTTTCCCAGCTGGAGCTCAATCTCAATGTAGTTCTTGAATATCTGTTTACGGAAGAAAAATATAACCAAAAATAAGTACATTAAATGAAAGCAATGAAACATATAACGTTCAAACACATTTCATGCTTACTTTATCTTTTGGAGCTTTCCCAATAGCGTTTGTTTCCTCATATATGCCGAGCACTGGCGAGATTCAATAGCCAGATTTCAAACTGAGCAGCAAGCAACCATATTTTGGCAAAGGAAAATTTGGAGTGTGGGATAAGCTTAAGACATTCTATGTAATGTTTGGTAAGATGAATACAGACAGCCAGACTAAACTGCTAGGGTGAAACACAAATGAAAGTAACTTCACAAGTTTCAGAATAGGTAGGCTTTGGCGTACCTGTATACATCTCGTGTACGCTCCACATCTTCCGTCTTAATCTCTTTATACAATGCATAGTTAATCCTACACCAATTAGTTATATCAGTGTCACTGTTTCAGTAAATCGCAGATCAAAATATGCTAATAAAAGACAAACAACCAACAATAGCTTTCCACATAGTGCAACAATCTATTTCAAAAGATTAATTGTGACATGAATGTGCAGCTTAAAACTCAATAAGAGCTAATACTGACTAAGTCAACCAAACCCAAACCCCATATTAACCTTCTTATGCGTAGCATGGTCGACATCTTACGCAAACCATGAACCCAACATTCTAAAATAATTCTGCATTATTGTCAAAATCGCAGAACCAAATATGCTAATAAAAGACAAATAATAATAGCTTTCACTGTTAAAGAAACTAATTATGCAAACCATGATCAAACTCTAACAACTCAGTTTAAAGAATTAACCTTCTTATTCAACGCATGATTCACATAACTACGTAATAAGTAAACATTCTAATTCTAGCTAAATCAATTATGCATTATTTCCAAAACCAAACTGAAAAAGAATAAACTCACCAGAGATAGATGTGTGTTTGCCAGTATCGTTTCTCTTCAGGAGATGGAATATTAGCAATAGCCATCTCATAGATCTCTCTTATCCTATATTTGTTCCCCACAGTTTCTTCAAGCATAGCGTAATCAAACCAAGAATCATAGTTCAAAGGGTTCTTCCTCACTTCATCTTCATACTGAAACCTCCTATTCCCAGCAATGGCGTCCTCAATCCCTTCCTTATCACCATACTGTTTCTCAAACGCCACAAAATTTTTATAAAAATCCTAAACTCTCCCTGTAGGAATATGATCAAAAGCAAACTTGTAGATAAACCTAGCACGTTCCGGCTCCTTGCATCGCTCTTCAAACTCAGCTAACGCCACAAAGAGTGTCTCGGCTTCTTCATCGTCCGCAAGCTTCTCAGTGGCGCGGCGTTCGTACACGTACTGCTCGCTCCAAGAGGGCTGATTACTAACCGAAAGTAATCAGTATCTATATATATAAAGAACAGTTAATGTATACATCTTACCCTAATCATCCATCTAGAACCAAAATATCTGATGTTCTGAACCCAACTAAAAACCTGCACAAACAGTCACAAAGGCTCTCAAAGTTCAGATTTTTAAGTGAAAGAAACGGCAAAGAGAGTAATGTTAACCCAATTAATGATAGATTACACAAACTCAACAAAGGCAATCTACCAGTGAAATAAATATTAATTAAGCTCTATGAATCGTAAACCTAAAAGGTTAAATCACATGATTGAGAAGAAATAACATTGATATGCCCAGCACAGACACATTTCGGGATAATAATTTTGAAATTAATCAAACTGAGAACCTCTTAAGGCGACGAAGGGAGGCGAAAGAGAAATTTTCTGAAACTGTAGAGGGAAGAGAAGAGAAAACAAAAGAAGAAGATGAGATTTCGATTCGATTAGTCGGACCGTTTTAGATAGCGTAAGGAAGTTCAGACATCGTCTTTCCGTCGCACGAAGAAGAGAGACGGTCGTCATCTACCAGGGCCGGCTACAGGATCCAAATTAACAGCCCAACACGCAATAAACAATGAAAGCCCATCCCGAATTGGATTAAATGAAACGATGTGTTTCATTGGTCGGACACGTGTCGTCCTCTCGTGCAACGAATTTCCTAGCTGGATGCTGACGTGGCACGCCCAGGAGAGAGTAAACTCTCTTTTATATAATTAGATCTTTGTGATATATATCTATTATAAATTCTTTAATCTAAATGGTCTTGCGAGAAACATATTGATAAACTCTCGATATAACAAATGAAAACACCCAAGGGCATTCTTGGCATTGTCGGAATAAAAATATGCGTATAAAACACTATTGTTCAGTTTCCATTCACGTGGCTTGGATATAAATGTGTATATGTTTCTTTTATTTGGGTCTCCTACGTCTCAGATTTGATGCAGAAGGAGCCTGATGAGCTCTGAGCATTGTCACTGGTCAAATCGCTGCTACCAAATGTTTGGCTTTCAAGTACCAATCTCTTGAATTTCTTCACGTCTTCTTTGTACTCCGTTGAGGTATAATCTGAGCTCCCGTCTAAGTTGTAACTAGTGATGTCTCCTAGAGCAACCCCTTGGATTAGGTCATCTAGAGATATGCTCTTGTCAAATGCTCGAACTATCTGAAATGACTCCCAAGTTTCAGAGGAATTCACAAAGTTTGTTTTCTTTCAAAATCCATGTTTTCAATCTGATTGTACCTGGCTCATTTTTGGTCGGTGCTTTGCTGAATGTTGGACACAAGCATCAGCGCAGAGAACCATTCTCTTGATTTCGCTAATGTCAAAATCTTTCTCCAGTCTCGGGTCAACAAGACCATGGTAGTTTCCAGTGTTTAAGGCTTGTAACATAAGAGGCTTTGCCTAGTGCAAGATGTAAAATTTTAGAACCGTGCCCAAAAAAAAAAAATTTGATACTAAGGGAAAACGAAAATTACTCACCCAATCAACGATGTTTTCTTCATCTGCAAACGGATGTGATTTACCAACAGGCCGGCGTCCAGTTATCAGTTCCAGAAGCATAACTCCGAATGAGAAGACGTCTGATTTGTCGCTGAGTATCCCAGAAGATGCATATTCAGGGGCTAAGTATCTGCATCCACATCACAAGAAACAAGTTTAAAGATTGTCACTGCAGGACAGGTTGCATATAGAAAAATGTTTCCATACCCGCATGTTCCCATGATCCGAGTAGAAACATGAGTATCATTGTCTAAACAACACTTGGCGAGTCCAAAATCTGCTAACTGATGAATCAATCATGTTTACTTAGTCGTACGTTTCAAATAAACCTTGACAGGTTATTAAAAGTTAATTTTTAAATATACCTTTGCCTCGTAGCTATCATCGATAAGAACATTAGCAGCCTTTACATCACGGTGTATAGTTTTAGGGTTACCTGATGAGAAATAAAGACAGAGAAAAAAAAAACACTATTAAGAGTCTTTGAAAAACATGTGTTCAATACAACTTAAAGACAAGACCATTTTACTCACAGTCTTCATGTAAGTATGCCAATCCTCTAGCTGCTCCGGAAGCAATCTTCATCCTCTTTGACCAATCCAATGGTCTCCTTTTTTCTGCAAATATTACAATATAGTGTAAGGCAAGGTGGTGAAATTAATTTTCAGAAACCATTAATCGCATGTACCATGCAAATGAAACTCCAGCGTTTTATTGGGCAAAAACTCATAGACAAGCAATCTTTGAGTTCCGGTTACGCAGTAACCAAGGAGGGACACAAGATGCCTGTGATGGACTCTACTTATAATCTCTATCTCTGCCCGAAACTCCCTGTTCCCCTTGTCCGCTTCCAGCTTTAAGCTGCTTAATCGCAACCTCCGTTCCATCGGGAAGAACTCCTTTATGAACATAACCAAACCCGCCTTGGCCAATGAAGTTGACATTGGAGAAGTTATCGGTCGCTTGCGCCAAGTCTTCATATGTGAACATGTTGTTTGCCATTTCTGAGGAGCTACTTTGATTATTGCACTGCTGAAGATTATTATCATCATGATCTATAAAATCATTATCAGAAGAATATTAATAGTTGATTGATTTACTTTTATTTAGTCAAAAGCATAATTTGGTACGTACCAGAACTGGGATAACGACCAAGCTTGGCTCTCCTCTTGAGGATAACTAAAACAATGACTAAGATCAAAAATATTGATGCTGCAACTGATGCAATAACCATGGTCTTCTTCTTCGTCTTCTTCTTGTTTGTGGTTGCGCATGAAGCAGAGGAACATATCCCAGGATTTCCTTCGATGCTAGAGTTTTTTCACGGGGGTAAATATTGTAAACACACATTTGACTAGAAAGGTTTGAAGATTTAATTAGTTACCTCAGTGAAACCAATCCTCTTTGCACTTTATCTAGGAGACTCGTAGGAATTGAACCATATAGCAAATTGCTTGACAGATTTCTGCAAGCAGCGGAGTCAAAAACAGAGGTTATAACATGTTAGTTTAGTCGTGTGTATAAACTATAAATTTTACATTCTAACAACTTACATGACTTTTAAACTTGTCATATGAGCTAGGAATTCCGGGACCGGACCAATCAGGCTGTTGTTAGAAAAATCACTGCAATAAGAAACATAAAAATTCCAAACCCATGACAATATTTTCTCAAATAACAACTTCTCCTGCTATGTACAATTATACTTACAGAACTTGTAAACTACTTAGGTTTGATATGGTTTCCTGTATCTCCCCGGTTAAGCCATGGGTAGTCAAGTTCCTATTTCCATATGCCAAAGATTTTTAAAACCTTTTTTGTGAAGAACAAATCATATATTCTGTTCTAGAAACAGAACAAACTCAAAACTTACAATGAAATGATCTTTGGTTGCTCACTGTCAATGTAACTGCAGTTAACACCAGACCACATGTAATCCCGCGGTACGCATGGATCTCCTTGCCAGTCAACCTTATTGATGCCGCAACTCAACTTGATGTTTATCATCGTATCAACTGATTACCATTTTGCTTAGGTTAGTATATTTTTTTGGTCCAGATCAACAATAAGACATAAAAATAGTTTGTTCAAAAAATTATAATTATTTATATAACCTTCTTTTGTATCGGTTTCATTCTGCGATAAAGAGTTCACCATGTAGACCTCCATGGCGTTGAGCAGAGGAGGCAGTGTGGAACTCGCAGTCTTTTGAAGCGAAAATGTGCACTGTCCATTTGCGTTCGGACCGAGTTCATCTCGGAAAAAGGATCTAGTATAGAAACTTATTGGCTTAAAGGGCTCTATGATGAGTCTTCCGTTGTACATCACCTTTAACTCTCTGGTGTCGTTGGGATTGAGCTCTTGGATCTCTGAGAAGTGTAGGCAGACGTAGAACCGTGATGTCTGGTGCAAACCGGTTAGCGAAATGTTCATATGAGCGTCCGGGTCTGTTGGAACAGAGGCCGTGGCCATAACATTTTCTGCCACCTTAAATCCATTATCGTTGTCTACACTATTATCGGTTCTAATCTGTGACCAGTTTTCAGAGTTGTATGGCAGCCAAATACGATCAAAGACATCTGCTCCATAGACACCAGATCCGTACCTAAAACAATATATAAGGAGCATGTTTAGTACTTGTTCGTTTCATTGTTTTTTAACATGAACTTGAAACTAAAACCTTAAAGATTGTTTAGAGAAGGAGCCAATGTCTGCTCTCAAGAAAGTCTGCAAGGACCCCGACTCGTTCGCGTACGCTTTGCTGGTGAGTTTACGCAGCTCTATAGCGGAGATGAATGGCGTTGAATCCTCTGTTTTGACGAGACAGACTTGTAACCTGCTAGTGGCCAATATGTGTATGATTTCAAATGTTTCAGACTTGGTCTCCTCGGCGGTTGAAACTGTCGCCCATTTGTTAGGCCCGAGGTGGAGATCGAACTTAGTAGAGGGTCTTGTGTCATAACCACCATGGAAGAAAATGGCCCTGATCAGATACTTATCGCCTGTGGTCATGTTGAAGGTATAGCAGCTTCTAGAGCTCTGTGGAAAACTCCGGAGGTACCTTGCGGAAGAAGTTAAACAATTAGTTACCTATACCTAGTTTGATCTTGATAATGTTTTCTATACTCTCTTTATACCATGTTTGTTGCTCTGATTTGCTCTGGTACGATGATTTGATGCTCCTGCCAATGCCGGTATCGATGTAAGGCGCATCAGAGCTGTATGTTATATTTGTTGCTTTTTCTAGGAAGCTAGTTCCCATCGGAGCACCACAAGTTAAACTGGTGAATCCTGTAAGAATAAAAACCAAGAAGAATTGTTTAAAAAAAAACTAAACGGACTTTGTTTAGATATCTTTTTTAGTTTTAAATTAAATTAGCTTCTTTTTTTTTTTACCTGACGGATTTTCAGCAAGACCAAAACGTAAGAAAAGTTGTGGAAGAAGAACAAAAAGATACATGGAAAACCCCATCATTCTCATAATTCTCTGACAATTTTAAGAAAAGGAAAAAAGCGGATGAATAGAAATGAACACAGATTTGATTTATATTACGGTTATTATTGCGACCTCAGAGTCAAATTTAGTGATCAATTCTGATCTAATTATTTGTCTACTTTCGTGTGTTGTTTATGAATGTAGACTATCCTGTACAACAACATTACAAGTGGTTTAAGACATGTTTTTAAAACCTAAACAGGCGGGCCTAATACAACAAGTGAGGTGTACATAATTTATCCGACCACGTGATGTGTTTTTTGTAGTTGTTATTTTTCACTATGTTTGGTTAGAATGCAATGCTAACCAACAGTTGGAACGGTTAACCAAAAGGTCACAATGTTAATCATCAATGGCTCAAAACATCCACATTTGCAATGGTTTATCACCAAAATTGCAACATTTTATGACTAAGCTGCTTAGGGTTTTCTGTGGGTGAGTAGATGTTCTCGAGATAGGTTTGGTGTATTAACCAATAAAGAAGAGAAATATGTGGTTTTATCCAATTTGGTGGATGAGTTCTCCATTTCCCAAGATAGGTTTGGTGTTTCCTTCTTTTATTTTGTTTTCACATATTTTATAAAAGTTACAATCTTATAAAATCTTGCAAATAGGTCTGTGTAGGTATATGGACAAACATCTAGTTAAAAATGTAAATATCTAATTTTAAACAATTCTTAGAGGATATATTGAATATATTCTAAAATGATATATGTATATATTATTATTTTTCATTAAATATATTTGCAAAACATTAGAAATTTATCCAGATAAAGATGTTTTGTAATGTCAGAAATATTTTGTGCAAATTTATTGAAAGAGTTTAAAAGATGATTATTCTAACTTTTGATTCAATATAATCACAAATTTAATATTGGCTAGACGACATTGACGTAGTATTAGACTAACTATATACACCATAACCTAAGATTTATTGCAATCATAAAACCATATTATGAACCGATTATGATATATTGCATAAAGGTTAAATACAGGAATATAACCTCTTTGATCACTTAAATGTTATTGTTAGACTAAATTTAAATTTCAAAAATATGGTTTAGTTGTGCTATTCTAGAAAATAGTTGGAATATTCTAACATGTCACATGTAGATTTTATTGTGAATGTTATTTCGTAAACAAATTGTATTAATGTAAGAGAGCTGCATATCTCGAAAATTGTTTGAATATCAAGTTATCTCAAGTTAACTACTATGCCATGTGTTTATGTAGAAAACTAAAGATTCCAATAATGAAATATCGTTTGTTTGTATGCTGATAACATGTTTATATTTATTAACCAATAAATGAGAGAAACATGTGGTTTTATCCAATTTGGTGGATGAGTTCTCCTTTTCCCGAGATAGGTTTGGTGTTTCCTTATTTTATTTTGTTTCCACATATTTTAAATGGTGAGATTCATATTTAAAAAAAAACAATTTATCCTCTAAACTAAGTCACCAATGAAAAATTGTATTTTACTTTAATTGTGGGGTTGAAAAAAACCAAAAAAGTAGTTGTAATTTTTTTAAGAAAAAATATTAGAAAACCAGAAATCAATGGTGAGCGACATCCGTCAAACCAAAATTTAAGGAGGTATATAAATTAAATTAGATGTATAAAAGGTGATATACGTTTAAATTTTCTTAATATACTAGTTTTTTCTAGCCCCAAAAATCATTATCAATTTGTTCAAAGCACTTGAGATGAAGAAACTCTTTGAAATCGCGAGTCCCATTATAGCTACCTTCATCATCATTGCAATAGGTTTGAATATTTAATTTTATGCAAAATATGCATTTTGATATAATATTTATTAAAATTGTCACAGTTTTTAGACGGAAAAAATCATCACAATTTAACGTTAAATTCAAACCTGGACAGTGACATAAGGACACTAACATAAACAATAGGCTTACAAATTTTTCATAGTTTAATATTTTTGTTTTGGTTTACTTATTGAATCTACTAAGAGAAAGCAAACTCTATTATTACATTGGTCCTCGTTATTCTAATAAAAATAATAGGACAATGTAAAAATTATAAAGTATATTTTTTATTTAAAATTTTAAGTAGTTAATTTTCTTCGACTATAATTTATTTTTATTAATTAAAAGCAGTTTTGAAATATAATATTATATAACTGAACCAATATATATATAATATATTTCACAAAATAGATGTTTTTAATTTTTTTAACCTTTATATTTGTTTTGATTAGTAACTTTTTAGTGTTTCAGTAAACTTGTACCATTTTCATTGTTACCAATCACAAAAACAGTATCAAAAGCTTTAATTAAAACGATTTTCTTAGTTTTTTTAACCACTTTATCTTATTGCTTCTTCTTGCTTTCTTTTTGAACTATTATGTAACCACTTACCGCTAAAAGTCTTGTTATGCTTTTATTCACCAATCCAACCTATCATATATTTATAAAATATATAATACTCCTTCACTTTTTTTTGTTAAATATATAACTAATATTTTTATGTCTTCGTTATATTTTATCAGAGTTAATGGCGAATGAAACATATGGAAACAAAAATTGTACAAAATTCTAAATACCAAGGAATATAGTACTCCTACAGGTGTTATTTTAGATAGTGCTCCATGTTCCGGTTCAAGTTGTGTCTATTTGTGCAAGAGAAAAAATGCCAACGGGGTTGGTACTTTTATTGGGCCCAGAAAACAGGAAAAATGTCGCTGCATTTATAAATGTCCTTAATAATCAGAGTTTATGCTGAATGAGAAATTGTTAAAATGATATTTAATAAAAATAAATAAGTAGACTAGAATATGAAGCCTAGTTGATTGTAGTGATTTCTTAATTTTGTAATAATGAGGATTCAGATCAGAATAATATATGTTCATAAAAGAACAAGTTAAAAGAATATTTATGAATATTAACAAATACTATGTGCATTTTCAGTTAATTTTTCTTTTTGATTATGTTAAGCTTGTTATTTTAGAGTTTAGATCCAGAATCTCATAAGTAATAAACTATGAAATGTGAGTAAAGAAAAAAGTATATATTTTGAAAAAGACATACCATCATTAAAATTTAAAGGGTTTTCTAAAAACAATTTTTTTACGGGAGTACCTTTCATTATATATATACTAGGGGTTGGCCCGTCCTACGTGCCGGAAGTTGTAATAAAAAAAATATTTTATAAATATTTATTTAATTTTATGAAGCATTTTAAAAATCATTATACATTAAAATCATATGATTTTAATTATAAACAAACAAATAATAAATAAAATTTTGAGATTGTGAAATTTTGGTTTGAATTAAAATGACAGTAACTTCATTGTTCTTTATTTTCAGATAATACAAAATTAGCAAAATAATTCAGAAAATGTAACATTTATATCTTTTTATTATTTTATTTCACTTTGACATAAGAAAATAAAATCTAAAGTTTAGACAATTCTAAGAAATTATTGCGCGGAATATTAGTTGTGCTTTTTATTTGATGTTAGTGTGTGTAGCATATCTTAATGTTCTCCATCTTTATTTTATTGTAATGATCATTTTTAGTTTACGACACCATGTTATGTAGTAACAGAAAATATTTACTTATTTCTGGTTTTGTGGTGATGAGAGGATAAATGAAAAGTATGACAATTCAAAGCGCAGCGTGAATTGGTATCAGAAATGACTCAATGAGTTTTGTTAAAAGATGTTTCTCTGCCACTGTTGTTATTTTTTGTATTGTTTCAAACCTTCTAGGCGACAACTTTTTATAATAGTTTGTTCCTTGCCTCTTTTACATGCCATAATATGCGCAGACATCTTTTTGTCCTAATCTTCATTAAAATTATTCCGCTAATATTCTACAGTTTTCAAATTTTCAAATTATGTTTTGTGTTATATATTTTTCCTACTTATACAGAATTGATTTTTGTTATAATATGCATTGTACATGGTGTTAGTTTTTAGTGGTTTGACATGACCATTAATTATGATATTATTTTTCTTAAATTAAGGAGCTAATTTTGTTTAAATTTATAATTTAAATTATGTAGAATAATGCTTAAAGATAATTTTAGTACTTAATAATTTTACCGAAAAAATTTGATTTACCTAATTTATTAATAATACGTTTAGACTCATTTTTAACATTACAATTATCAAAGTCTATTAATGAACTCTACACTCTTTATTGTTCTCTAGATATTTCATATTAAACATTAGGATTAAAATTTGTTAAAAAAAAAAGAATACGTCAATTTATTGAATATATCATAATTTTTAATGGGTACCGGTTATGTTACATTGTCCAAAAAAAATAATATATTAAAACACGTTGTCTGAGAAAAAAATTGATAAACATTAAAGATCCATTAATTAGCACACTAAATAGTATTTTAATTTATGGATTAATTCCAATAATTAAATAATATAGTTTTTCCAATAAAGAATTTAAACTTAAAAGTATAATAGTGTTGGGAATTGTTTTTCCGATCTTGTGCCTTTTGATAATCATAAGATTTTTTGAACACAGACACATGTTGTAAGTTTAAAATAAAAGTTACAATCTTATAAAATCTTGCAAATAGGTCTGTGTAGGTATATGGACAAATATCTAATTAAAAATGTAAATATCTAATTTTAAACAATTCTTAGAGGATATTTTGAATATATTCTAAAAGGATATATGTATATATTATTCTTTTTCATTAAATATATTTGCAAAAAATTAGAAAGTTATCCAGTTAAAGATGTTTTGTAATGTCAGAAATATTATGTGCAAATTTATTGAAAGAGTTTAAAAGATGATTATTCTAACTTTTGATTCAATATAATCACAAATTTAATATTGGCTAGACGACATTGACGTAGTATTAGACTAACTATATACACCATAACCTAAGATTTATTGCAATAATAAAACCATATTATGAACCGATTATGTTATATTGCATAAAGGTTAAATACGGGAATATAACCTCTTTGATCACTTAAATGTTATTGTTAGACTAAATTTAAATTTCAAAAATCTGGTTTAGTTGTGCTATTCTAGAAAATTGTTGGAATATTCTAATATAACACATGTAGATTTTATTGTGAATGCTATTCCGTAAATAAATTGTATTAGTGTAAGAGAGCTGCATATCTAGAAAATTGTTTGAAATATCAAGTTATCTCAAGTTAACTAGTATGCCATGTGTTTATGTAGAAAATTGACGATTCCAATAATGAAATATCGTTTGTTTCTTCGTCACGTTCGAAGTTGCTTCTTCAACGCATCCGTATTTCTTCTTAGATTTGTCGGATTTGCAGTTGTCTTATCCAAATTCCTATCTTGTTTCAATCTTTTTAATGTTTAACTTTGCTTGTATTATTGTACTCTACCTTTCTGGTATCGAGCTTTAAATTAATGGAAGATTTGCGCACAAAAAAAAAATCTTTTGTTTGTATGCTGATGACATGTTTATCTTTATTAACCAATAAAGGAGAGAAACATGTGGTTTTATCCAATTTGGTGGATGAGTTCTCCTTTTCCCGAGATAGGTTTGGTGTTTCCTTATTTTATTTTGTTTCCACATATTTTAAATGGTGAGATTCATATTTAAAAAAAAAACATTTCCCTCTAAACTAAGTCACCAATGAAAAATTGTATTTTACTTTAATTGTGGGGTTGAAAAAACCAAAAAAGTAGTAGTAATTTTTTTAAGAAAAACTATTAGAAAAACCAGAAATCAATGGTGAGCGACATCCGTCAAACCAAAATTTAAGGAGGTATATAAATTAAATTAGATGTATAAAAGGTGATATATGTTTAAGTTTTCTTAATATACTAGTTTTTTCTAGCCCCAAAAATCATTATCAATTTGTTCAAAGCACTTGAGATGAAGAAACTCTTTCAAATCGCGAGTCCCATTATAGCTACCTTCATCATCATCGCAATGGTTTGAATATTTAATTTTACGCAAAATATGCATTTTGATAGTAATATTTATACAAATTGTCACCGTTTTTAGACGAAAACAATCATCACAATTTAACGTTAAATTCAAACCTGGATAGTGACATAAGGATACTAACATAAACAATAGGCTTACAAATTTTTCATAGTTTATTATTTTCGTTTTGGTTTACTTATTGAATTTACTAAGAGAAAGCAAACTCTATTATTACATTGGTCCTCGTTATTCTAGTAAAAAGGATAGGACAATGTAAAACTTATAAAGTATATTTTTTATTTAAAATTTAAAGTACTTAATTTTCTTCGACTATAGTTTATTTTTGTTAATTAAAAGCAGTTTTGAAATATAATATTATATAACTGAACTAATATATAAATATATATAATATTTCACAAAATAGATGTTTTTAGTTTTTTTAACCTTTATATTTGTTTTGATTAGTAATTTTTTACTGTTTCGGTAAACGTTGTACCATTTTCATTGTTACCAATCAAAAAAACAGTATCAAAAGTTTTAATTAAAACGATTTTCTTAGTTTTTTTAACCACTTTATCTTATTGCTTCCTTTTGCTTTCTTTTTGAACTATTATGTAACCACTTACCGCTAAAAGTCTTGTTATGCTTTTATTCACCAATCCAACCTATCATATATTTATAAAATATATAATACTCCTTCACTTTTGTTTTGTTAAATATATTACTAATATTTTTATGTCTTCGTTATATTTTATCAGAGTTAATGGTGAATGAAACATATGGAAACAAAAATTGTACTGAAATTCTAAATACCAAGGAATATAGTACTCCTACAGGTGTTATTTTAGATAGTGCTCCATGTTCCGGTTCAAGTTGTGTCTATTTGTGCAAGAGAAAAAATGCCAACGGAGTTGGTACTTGCATTGGGCCAAAAAAACAGGAAAATTTTTGCTGCGTTTATAAATGTCCTTAATAATCAGATTATATGCTCAATGAGAAATTGTTAAAATGATATTAAATAAAAATAAATAAGTAGACTAGAATATGAAGCCTAGTTGATTGTAGTGATTTCTAAATTTTGTAATAATGAGGATTCAGATCGGTATAATATATGTTCATAAAAGAACAAGTTAAAAAAAATATTTATAAATATTAACAAATGCATTTCCAGCTAATTTTTCTTTTTAATTATGTTAAGCTTGTTATTTTAGAGTTTAGATCCAGAATCTCATAAGTAATAAAATATGAAATGTGAGTAAAGAAAAAAAATATTTTGAAACAAACATACCATCATTAAAATTTAAAGGGCTTTCTAAAAACATTTTTTTACAGGAGTACCTTTCATTATATATATACTAGGGGTTGATCCGCCTTACGGGCGGAAAGTTGTAATAAAAATTATTTTATAAATATTTATTTAATTTTATGAAGAATTTTAAAATCATTATACATTAAAATCATATGATTTTAATTATAAACAAACAAATAATAAATAAAATTTTGAGATTGTGCTGTTATTATAATTAAAAATTTTGGTTTGAATTAAAATGACAGTAACTTCATTGTTCTTTATTTTTAGAGAATACAAAATTAGTAAAAATAATTCAGAAAATGTAACATATATATCTTCTTATTATTTTATTTCACTTCGACATAAGAAAAGAAAATCTAAAGTTTTGCCAAATCAAAAAAATTATCGCGCAGAATATTAGTTGTGTTTTTTTTTATTTGATGTTAGTGTGTGTAGCATATCTTAATGTTCTCCTTCTTTAATTTATTGTAATGAACATTTTTAGTGTACGACACCATGTTATGTAGTAGCAGGAAATATTTACTTATTTCTGGTTTTGTGGTGATGAGAGAATAAGTGTAAAGTATGACAATTCAAGGCGCGGCGTGAATTGGTATCAGAGATGACTCAATGATTTTTGTTAAAAGATGTTTCTCTGCCACTGTTGTTATTTTTTTCTATTGTTTCAAACCTTCTGGGCGACAATTTTTTATAATAGTTTGTTCCTTGCCTATTTTTACATGCCATACTAGATACAAACCGCAGACATATTTTTTGCCTAATCTTCATTAAAATTATTCCGCTAATATTCTACGATTTTCAAATTTGTAAATTATGTTTTACGTTATATATTTTTCCTAGTTATACAGAATTGATTTTTTGTTATAATATCTGTACATGGTGTTAGTTTTTTGTGGTTTGGCATGACCATTAATTGTGATATTATTTTTCTTAAATTAAGGAGCTAATTTTGTTTAAATTTATAATTTACATTATGTAGAATAATGTTTAAAGATAATTTTAGTACATCATAATTTTACCCAAAACAAATCTAGTTTACCTAATTTATTAATAATAGGCTTAGACTCATTTTTAACATTACAATTATCAAAGTCTATTATTGAACTCTACACTCTTAATTGTTCTCTAGATATTTCATATTAAACATTAGGATTAAAATTTAAAAAAAAAAAATAATACGTCAATTCTGTTGAATATATCACAATTTTTAATGGGTACCGGTTATGTTACATTTTCCAAAAACAATAATATATTAAAACACGTTGTCTGAGAAAAAATTTGATAAACTTTAAAGATCCATTAATTAGCAAACTAAATAGTATTTTAATTTATTGATTAAGTCCAATAATTAAATAATATAGTTTTTCCAGTAAAGAATTTAAACTTAAAATTATAACAGTGCTGGGAATTTGTTTTCCGATCTTTTTCCTTTTGATAATCATAAGATTGTTTGAACACAGACTCATGTTGTAAGTTTAAAATAAAAGTTACAATCTTATAAAATCTTGCACATAGGTCCGTGTAGGTATATGGACAAATATCTAGTTAAAAATGTAAATATCTAATTTTAAACAATTCTTAGAGGATATTTTGAATATATTCATAAAAGGATATATGTATATATTATTATTTTTCATTAAATATATTAGCAAAACATTAGAAAGTTATCCAGTTAAAGATGTTTTGTAATGTCAGAAAAATTCAGTGCAAATTTATTGAAAGAGTTTAAAAGATGATTATTCTAACTTTTGATTCAATATAATCACAAATTTAATATTGGCTAGACGAAATTGACGTAGTATTAGACTAACTATATACACCATTTTATTACAATCATAAAACCATATTATGAACCGATTATGATATATTGCATAAAAGTTATATACGGGAATATAACCTCTTTGATCACTTAGATGTTATTTTTAGACTAAATTTAAATTTCAAAAATCTGGTTTAGTTGTGCTAGTCTAGATAATGGTTGGAATATTCTAATATGTTATTTAATATACAAACTACAAATTAATATGCTCAACGCAAACACACATAAAAATAAGACATCATATTTGGATATATTTAAATAAATAATTTTAAATATATTATATTCTTGATAATTTTAAATTTACTTAAAAAGAAACTAAATTATTTAAAAATTAATATAAAATAAAACTAAAGCAATATTTTGTAACGTCAAAATAATAAATTAATAAAAAATATATAACGTTAATAAAATAGATTTTAGATTTTAAAGATTTCTAATTCATATAATATTACAAAATTCAAAAAAAAATAATTACAATTAATATTTTACCATTAGATATATTAAAATAATATTCCAGATCGATATTCAATTGTCAGTTTTCAACTATTACACGTAAAAAATATTATTACGTACGCTTTTTTTTTAAAAGGGGGTTTTATTTTTTAAGTAGATTATTGGAGTACTTGTTCTTTTCGTGAATTTATTCGAGATGAGATTCCGATTTTTTAAACTAAGATAATTTATGTTCTATACATAATTATATTTTTTTTACATAACTCCAAAATCTCAGACTTGATTCTTCATATTTTATTAGTTAATTGTGTTACATATAATAGAAATGCCTACTTCAAACTAAAAATATAAAAAAAAAATCAAATTTAAATGTTAGTTGTGTATAATTTAATATACAAAAATTCACATACAAATAAAAAGAGAAAACGGTCATTTAAATACAAAACTTTCACAGATTAGCCAAAATAAATACAGACTTTTCGTTAATCCAAATAAATCACAAATTAATGTTGACTAAGCCATAAAGGATACATGTTTGGTCAACTATTTTTGTCGTCAAATTTCCGTTTATTGTTCACGGAGGTTTGTACGGTATCGTTTTTAAAACATAACAAAGTTAAAAAAATCCTCAAATCGACCCTTAGAACCCTAAGCCCCAATTCAATTTCACTCTTGTTCTCTTCCTCTGCAACCCGATTTTGTATTATTTTGTCTTCTCTGCGACTTGGTTTCATCTCTTTTTATTACAGGCTAAAATCATGTGAAAGAGAAAAGTTTGATTCTGTTAGAAAAACGAGATTTTGGAAAGAGAGATTTGGCATCGAAGTGTGTGTTGTGGGTAGAGTAATCATTGCTTGAAGAGATTGAAGATTCACTTCCAAAACTTGAAAACATTCAACTGAGTTTTGTAATATAAAAGGCTAGGTTGATTTCTTGAAGAAGGTGACTGATGACTTAATAGAGGATGTTATTTCGACAAAGTTCGAGATGAGGAAGTGGAAACTCATCACTGAGACATCTTGTGGACTCTTTTGTTTTATGTTGGTTTTAATCACAGTTGCCTATCTCATCTCTTAAGCTCTTGTATCTTTGTCTCAAGACTGTATTTGTTGTTGAATGATGCCTATTTGTTCTTAAACCACAAAGCATTAAACGTGGGAAAAGAGTAACAAGTCAAGCTGTTCTTTTGGTATGTTAAAGTCTTTTGTAAAAGTCTTTGAGTTTTCTTGTTGCAGTATAAGTCATAAAGTGTGGGCTATATATGGAGAGCACTCCTAAGCATAAAATAAGGCTATGGCATAGAGAAGATCGAGAGTGTTATGTTTCCTCTATAAATATGTAGTGGCCAATGTTGTGTAATGTAAGCAAGTGAAAAAACAGTTTCTCCATCCACTTCACTCTAAGCTTTCAAAAGTCCAAAAACGTATTTCTTATTCTTGAACACGAACACAAAACAGAGTAAATAAAGAAGTGATGATGATGGCCTGCAATTTTCTGCAGTTTACAACAATTGTTCTATTAAGCTCTTGTATCTTTGACATTGTTCCTCTTATTTTCATTGTTTTTGTTTCACCAAAGACGCATTGGAAACTAACAAAAGCACGTTTGCATAAAACAAAAAGAAATCCAACAAAGTTTGAAACAAAAGCTAGGTGGTGATTCCAACAAAGTCTGAAACAAAAAAGCTAGGTGGAGATTCCATAACAAAAAATAGCATCAACCACCGAAAACAATATCATAATAAATAACAAATCCATCCCACGACCATCATCGACCTTGTGAGCCAACATGTGATTCACTTTGTGAAAAGCCTTGTGATCCTCCTTCCTATATAGAACACATAACCTTGCGAGTTAATATCAAAATGATATAAAATATAGATATAAACAAAAGACATTAAAATCTTACATAATCTTTTTTTGGCCGACCTCTTGGACGTTTAGGTTCAGGTTGAACCATTGGTTTTGAACAGCTCACCTTGGTATGTCCTTCTTCTCTGCAGTTAGAGCATGTCATGACACGCTTCACTCGGTTTAGCTTGGTTTTACTAGAGGAAGAAGATGCTTCATTTGCAATTTTTCGCCTTGCATATGTACTTGGTCTTCCTCTGTTACCTAGCCTATCTGGTGGAGGCAAGACCGGCAACCTGTTCAGCATAGGCCACAGTTTCATCCCTTCCACTGGCCTAATACTACACTCATAAGTTTTCCTCCATCTTATGGTTGTGTAATAATTAGAAACATAGTCATCTACTTTATGCTTCTTTGCAAGGATCATACAAGCAGCATGGTTACAAGGGATTCCATTCAGTTGCCACATCCCACAACCACATGATTTCAAACCCATATCAACGCTATACGAACAGTTGTGATAGTGAATTTCGTAGACATCACCTGTAGCCATGTATCTAATACAATCTTGAGTCTTCTCTATAGCAGTTTCTATCGCAACATGTGCTCTTTTTGTGAATCTAGTCTTCAACCTATTAGCAATGATGGATCTTTTTGCTGTACGTACCATACATTGGCGCCTTATATCCTCTAGCATTTCAAGTAGTGGTTTTCTCCTAGCCTCACGTATGGTTTTGTTAAAAGATTCATTAAAGTTGTTCAAATTATCATTACAACATGAACCAACCTTAAAATAAGCTCGAGACCATGTATGCGGACTGGTAGCTTGTAGAGTTTGATGCGCCAGTTGATTGTAGCTCTTCAGTTCATTCATATGTTCTCTAAAGTCTCCTAAGGTGTAGCTGCGGGCTATTTTCCAGAATAGTTTCTCTAGCTGTGGGTCGTGGCTGTCCCTCTTCCAGTTTCCTAGGATGTGTCTTGCACACATGCGATGTTCTGCGTTAGGAAGTTCAAGTTGAACAGCTTTCACCAAACCCTTCAAAACAACACAACACAAAAGACCATGTGAGGTACGAGTTTACCAAATCAAAAAAAGAAGACTAAGATCTTTACCTTTTGCTTATCAGATATGAATCTGAAGTTGCTCCCATCACCGAGTTCTAAATCCATTTTCAAGTGATTCACAAACCATGCCCAGTTAATGTCATTTTCAATCTCCACAACTGCCCAAGCAATAGGTACAATTCTGTTATCTCCATCTCTTCCAACTGCAGCGATCAATTGGCCTTTCACATCCCATTTCAGAAATGCACCATCCAGTCCTATAATCGGTCTACAAGTCGACTTCCAAGCTGCACGTTGTGCTTCAAAACAGATGTAGATGCGATCAAACCTTTGCTTACTTCTTGGTGTTGGTCCGGGAATGGTCATTATCTCTGTTATAGTGCCCGGATTAGTCTTACGAAGCTCTGCTTCATAATCCCAGATTCTGGAAAAGTGTGTTTCATGGCCGGCTCTCCTTTCCCTTGTGATTTTAGTTTTAGCTTTTCGACATTGCTCTTCAGTAACAGTCAAGTTGTAGGTTCTCTTGATCTCTTCACAAATTTCCTTAGCTGTGAGCTTAGGATTCAACCTTAACCTTTCCGTAAACAGCAGCGCAATTGATGAAGTCTTCAACATCTTCGAGGAACCGGAACGTACACAAGCATGTTCATTTACATAAACCTTTATTTGCAGTTTATGTTTCCTCCTCTCATACGAGCAATACACTCTCCAAGGGCAATCATATTCAGTGTCAGAACAAACAGCACCAAGCTTCATTTGTGTTGATATGTAGAGCTTAATATCATATCTTGTTTTCAGAGAATACCTAAGAAGAGCTTGTTTGAACTCAGATGCAGATGAAAACGTCTTTCCCAAGAATAAAACCTCATCAGCTGATGCTGCATCCTCACGAGCTTCCCGTCGCGCATCTTCTTCCTCATCATAAGATGATATAGGGTCAGGTATATTAACCTCTGTCCAGCAATCCTCTTCTCCACTGTCATCGTTATCTTCTCCATCATTCCTTGCAACATCTCCAAAGTGTGATGATAAAACCTCACAAACTTCTTCATCAATTCTGACATCTACTTCTTCCTCATTCCTTTCTTCTTCTTCTTCTTCAACCTCGTTCGTTTCTTCTTCGAGTTCATCAGCAGGATCATCAGCAATAGCCTCACAATCATCACCAGGTATGAGTTCACGCTCATCTCCATCATTTGCACTCGGCCCTGTTTCATCACCTTCAAAAACCAGTGGAGTTTCACGTTCTCTAGCTCTGCCTCGACGTATAGGAAACTTTTGGGGTCTCATCATATAAAGAAGAAAATATTTGTGGTTTTACATTCAAGGAGAAGATGAAATCGAGTTCGTAAAGAAGAAACGAATTGGCCTCCACGTTAGGGTTCTAAGAGTTTCAATTTAGTGATTTTGTAAGATTATGTTCTATTTTTAAAACGACGACGTAAGAATAGCCGTGAACAGTAGACAGAAATTTAACGACAGAAACAGTTGACCGAAAGTATATCTTATATGGCTAGGTCAAAAGAAGTTTGTGATTTATTTGGATTAAAGGAAAGTTTGTACTTTTTTGGCCAATATGTGAAAGTTTGGTATTTAAATGACCATTTTCTCCAAATAAAAATGATAAATGTAACAAATTTAAATATATTATCCGTGCGTACAGCACAGAAATGATCTAGTGTGTGTAAAAGATGGGAAACATAGATATATAAATAGTCAATGAGGCATAATTTAAGGGTTGTGTTGTTTAAGAGGAGACCGTTAGTAGAAAGATGCCAATCATTATGGTTCTAGTGACGTAAGTCACTTAGATTAAAAGATCTTCACATTGGTTAGATGTTAAAAGCAAACAAACTTGACCGTTGGATTAAAAAATTTATTTCCTATAAAAAAAATGATGACATCATCGATTACCAAAAACTGGTTTGCTTATTATATATATATATAGATTTCTATGTCGAAATGAGGGTTTATATTTTAAGACATTTACAGAGGAGTCAGTCGCTATTATATATAGATTTTTATGTCCATGAACGGCTTTTTCTTCTTGGCAATATCATCGGAACAAATTTAATTTAACACTTGTCGGCCCCTTGCACCATTTTCTCGACATCAATGTTACACCTAATAACTCCGGTTTGTTTATTTACTAGCAGACCTACTCAGCCGATGGTGAAACTTGTTTTTAGAGTCTTAGGTTCTAAAGATTCATTCATTCTTCCGGTTTCCGTCATCTTGATGATAAAGATAGAACAAAAGAAGCAAAAACAATGTGTGCTATCTCAGTTTCCAAGCGAAAACAGCAATGCAATATCATTTTCTTGGATGTGGGGAAGAAGGAGAAATTGGGGTCAGAGCACGGCGGAGGAGGAGGGCAAGCGAGGTGGGCGACGGAAGGGCAATTGTGGCAGACGATGCTCTCTTCTGGAGGAGGAGGGACGTCGAGACAAACAGGGCAGAAGAGGTGACGATGCTCCTTGAGTAAACAGTCGGTGCAGAGTCGCCGGTTTTGCCTGACGGCGTAGGTGAAGAAGGCTTCTTGCTCCGGATTCATGGCTTAGTCAGTCAGTCAACCGAGATTGGGAACTCTCTCGAAGTTTCAAGATCTTTGTGATAGAGAACGCAGCATCTGTATTCTATTATTAGTGTATAGAGAAGCCTTAAAAATTGGAACTTGATTCTTTTTGTTGACTTTGAAAAACAAAAGATGAGATGTAAGTTCTTTTTTGTCTCTTCATTGCTTATTGCAAACTCTGTTCATGTTTTCAGTTTCATATATCCAAACAACTAAATAAGAAAAAGAGTACAATTTTTCCCAGCTTTAGCTCTGTGACTGACTCTCCACGTCCTCAGCTTCTTGTCTTGCACAAACGTTAAAAAAAAAAAAAAAAACGAAAAGGACATCACTCTGCCAACATAAATGGGTCGACTTCTCCTAGATCTGCCACCAAGGGTTCTAATTCTGATGGATCCTCGTCTTCTTCAGGTGCTAAGTAGGTAGGGAATGGAAGCTTTGAGATGTCTGGCTTCTTGTAGCACGCATCGTTAATAAACACAAAGTTCCCTTCTGCGCCAGGAACCTGCAAATAGCAACAACGATTAACAATCTTATTCACCTACCCAGTGACCAGGACAGGGATACTTACTTGTCCTCTCACCCAGATGAGGTTCCTGGCAGGATCAATCTTGTAAACCCAAACGTTCTTTACTGTCCTCTGGGCCGCACCCATGTGCCCAGGCATTTTTCTTCCCTTGAACACCTGCTCCACGTGTTTAACAACAAGTCAGTTCTTGCTTTGGGCACAAGAAGCAGTTTGACACATACCTTTCCGGGATCATCTCTTTGGCCAGTGGAACCACCTTTTCGATGCGCCTTTGAACAACCATGTGACGCCGGCCCTCCTTTGAACTTCCATCTTTTCATGACTCCCTGCAAACAACACATGGTTACTTGCCTATCCACAGTTGTGGTCGAAAAAGAGATGAGAGCTTTAAATCCAGTTTCACCTGAAAGCCTTTCCCACGAGTGATCCCAGTGACATCAACATACTGCCCCGGCACAAAATGACGCACACCGAGCTCAGTGCCAACGGGAAGAAGCGCGTCTTCCGTCACAGGGAACTCCCTCAACTTCCTCTTCAACGGCACACCTTGAGCTCTGAAATGACCCAGCTCAGGCATCGTCAAATGCTTCGGCTTCTTATGCCCACACCCAATCTAACTTAAACCACACATGAGAGATGAGAGAGATTCATTCCCAAACCCCACCCAGAAATCAATCAAAGGGAGAATCTTTCTTTTACCTGTAGCGCAAAGATGCCTTCTTTCTCAACGGTCTTGACCTGAGAGACGATGTTGTCGTCCACCCAGAGGATCGATACCGGAACCCTAGCTCCCCATTTATCCCAGAGCGCAGTCATCCCGCACTTGACGGCGATCATCCCTGTTCTTTTCGATCCCGCAGACATCTCTCCGGGTATTATCCGAGTCGGAGCTTCGGATCCAGTAGTGCTGAGCGACTCAGCATCGGAGCTGAATCGTCGGAGGAGATAGAAGCTAGGTTGTGAGGGTGAAGGAGTGGTGGACCGGATTGATAGAAGCTGAGTGAAGCGAGAGATGAGGCCTCTCGGTACCGCCGCCATGGTTTCGAATCGAAGCGAAGCGAGCTTCAGTGGAGGAAGAAACGGGAACTCGGAGGAGGAGGCTTTTGCGTAGGGTTTTTGAATGTTTAGCAAACCCTCTATAACAAACAGAGGGTCTGAAATTATATTTATTTATTTATTTAGTTGTGGTGGACCATAGTGTTGGTTGGACCACAGTTTTTGACAAGCTGACTTTTATGACTTCTACGGTGAAGTTTCCAGCCAAGTCGGTTCCCTTCATGATCTTTGCTTTTATTGGTTCCACACCGGGTGTGAGACTGATTTTTCAGTCATATAAAAATGTCTACACCCCCCGTGTCATTGTAAAAGAGATAGCTCGGCCCTTCCACGGGCAGCCATATAACGTGTAAAATCACAGTACCAAAAAATTAAAATTACAAAAATTCTAAAACAAAATACAAAGAACTACAGCACCAAATCAAGCCCATAGATACATTAAACAGAAATTTCCATAACTTTTTGTAAATTTTTATTTCTATATTTTCACTATTTATTAAAAATACTTTTTAATATGACAAAAAATCTATCAAAATATCCATTAATAAATAGAACAAGGTTCTATATTTAATCTACCATAACATGTTGAGAGATCATAGATTCATAAAACAGAAAATTTCAAAACTTTATTTCTATAGTTTTACTATTTATTAAAATATTTTTTAATATGAACAAAAGCTCTATCAAAATATCCATTAATAAATAGAACAAGATTTTATATTTAATCTAACATAACAATGTTGAGATCATAGATTCATAAAACATAAATTATTATAACTTTATTTCTATATTTTCACTGTTTATTAAAATACTTTTTAATATGAACAAAAAATCTATCAAAATATCCATTAATAAATAGAACAAGATTGATGACAACAAAAAAGTAGAACAAGATTCTATAAATAATCTACCATAACATGTTGAGATCATTTGCAATCCTCTATAAGGGAACACAATCCAATATTAACCAATCAAAATCATAGGCGTTTATAATTTTGATAGATTTCTTAATGTTAAGAACAAAATTTTCCATTTTATCTACCTTAAGAGGCTGAGATTTAGAGCTTTTTAATATACTTCAGATATTTAGTATAATTATTCTTCTAAATATTTTAGAGTTCTTGATCATAAAAATATATATATATATATATATATATATATATGAGTTTTACAAGACGATGTTACGCAGTTAAATATGAGTTATACTAGGGTTCCACCCACATCTGTAAAACAGCTGCGATTAACATGCAAAAGATTGTATGCTTTATTCAAAGACCCTATATTCATCAAGAACCACTTGGGCAAAGCAGCAACGCAGATGATCTTACTTAAAGAATGATGACTTAGTTTATTCATTCAGAATTCAGTTTCCACCGAATCCATAATGGATATGATCAAGTTATTGAGTTGACCAATAAACTTAGGAGTCTAAAGAATTCAGAAGATGTCAAGATATCTACAATCTCTCACTGTAAAGGTTTATTGTTATGCATGACCGAAGACAATAGACTCGTGGTTTGGAACCCTTGTACTGGTCAAACAAGGTGGATCCAGTCGAAACCATCTAGTATCAGTTACGCAGAGCCCTTTCGATATTATTTAGGATACGAAAATTAACAACAACAAATCGTTGGATAGTTACAAAATCTTGAGCTGTAGCCATTATTATCGCAAGATTCCTGGTGGCAATTTCAGTATCAGACAAGGTGCCTTTGAAATATATGAGTTCAACTCTGATTCATGGAGGGTTACTGATGCTATTAGTGGTGACTGGTTTTTTTTTTTTTGGGGGGGGGGGGGGGGCAAGTTATGCTAAATGTTATACTTGTGTTACATAGTTATTATAATGTGTTTTGAAATCCGACCCGAATTCGAGACCGAACCGGTAAATCGGGTGACCTATATGTAATCCGGTTTGGGTTTAAAAAAAAAATTATATAAAAACCTGATAAAACTTGTAAAAATCGTTAAAATCTGAAATCTGACTACCTGACAAACCATTGCTTGACCCAGTAGATAACTCCTAGTTATTTTTTTCTTTAGATTTTTTTAATTATATTATTAAAATATGTTTTATATTCTAAGTAAGAAGTTAATTAGTTTTTTACCATCATCTAGAATTTGATTTCCAAACCCGCACGGATATTTATTTATTTATTTAGTTTGTGGTTGTTTATACTAAATGATTCATTTTATCTTCATATATTTTTTTATTTTTTTTCAATAAAAAAATGAAGAAAATAGAGAACTTGTATCATGGATTAACGATTTTTTTGAGTAAAATTTAATCGTAATACTTAACGATTTTTACAAATTTTATCTGGTTATTATATAATAAATTGAGATTTCTAAAAATGAATGTATAAATTAAATTTAAAATAATTATAAATTAATTATGGGCTTAAGTTTGTATAAATATACATAATAATTTGGGTCATCTTAAATTAGTTGAGGCCCAAACTTTTAACTAATTATTTAATTATTCTATGAAAAAGTTAACGGTAGAAAAATAATTTGAGATAGAAAATCTCTACAAACATATATTTAAACACTAATTATTTTGAATTGGTTGTTATTAGAGCATCTCCAAAAAGGAACTCTATTTTGAAGTTTCCAAAACTTTATATTTGAAGTTTCAATGTGTTCTTCTCCAAAAGTAAAACTTCAAACCTAACTTCAAAATTATTTATATTTTACACTATGATCCTTATATTTGTCATAGTTGATGTAAATTCATAAAACTTCTATAAATAACTAATACATATATATAAATATTACAGAAATATTAATTAAAAAAAATCTTACACTAAAATATAAAATTATAAATAAAAGTACATAATTAAATATTAAACTGCAAGCAAATATTACATTATTGCATAAAATTATTTCCATAATGCTCCCATATATGATCAACTAGTGCATTTCGAAGTAAGAAATGATTCTCTTTATTTTTTATTTGTAGATTACGAGCCAAAAATTGTTGAAACCGGATATCCTCATAATATGTCTGCTGATATTTTGATATCATCAAATGAAAAAATCCTTGATCTTTTAAACGAAAGTACAACAAGCAGGGAAAAAAGTCATGAGATGATTGAATTACGACTGCAAAATGAAGCAAAAAAGTTAGCTTTTAAAGAAATAAAAGAGGAAAATAAAATATTGCTAAAAAACTTAGCTTCTATCGATGATGTTAATATTCATGAATACATTCGATCTGAACAAGAAAGAATCATACAAAAAATGCGTCAAGAGCAACAACAACAATCATCTTCGGTTACACAAAATTTGTTGAACAATATTTTGGAGATTTTGGAGGTTCCGGAGCAAATTTACCAGACTATTAGTGTTGTTATAATATTTAAATTTGAGTAATAATTATGTCTTCATGTGTCTTTTTAATAAGTTTTTATTATGGTTTTTTGTAATATTCTTGTTGTTTAATTCTAGTTTTAAAATATTATAAATCTTGTTTTAATTTTTTTTATTTAATTTCATGTGTAAAACTTAAGTTTATATAACAAATTTGAAATATTTATGAGATATAAAAGTTTTAAGGATTAAAACAATAAACAAAAAAAAAAATTAAAGAATTATAAATATGATGTATAATTGTAAGGACCAAAATGCAAATAAAAAGATGAAACTTCAAATTTGAAGTTTTGAAAAGTGAAACTCTATATTTGGAGTTTCACTCTTCAAAACTTCAAATTTGAAGTTTTGAAGTTCCTTTTTGGAGAGCAAAAATCTCTATATTTGGAGTTATAGAGTTTCTTTTGGAGATGCTCTTAGATATGGAAACCGATTGTATTGTTACCAAAGTTGGTTGAAAGAATAATTCAAAATAGAAAATCCCTATAAATATGCATTTACACTTGCATTTACTTACATGATTCAAAATAGAAATTCTTACAAATATGCATTTATTCTCGTTTTTTAAATTAAATTAGATTTAGGATATGCATTAATTAAACTGTAAAAGACAAGAATTTTAAAAAGTAAGTAAATTTATTACTTCAATGGCATATGATTGTAAATAAATTGAAAATTAAGGGGTAATTTATATGGGTACTTCTCTTTTAATAATATAGATGTAGTTCTGGCGGAGAACTCATGAGAGGTAAGAAAGTTTATATTTGTGAAACGCCACGCATAAACACACCAATGTTATGTGTTTATCTGTAAATCATATTATCAAACACAAAGATTGTGTGTTTATAAACAAAAATAAGTAGACAAGATATTATAACTTAATGCTCGTCCTTCACGTTTGTTTGTCCAACCTCGACTGAAAAACGTTGCAGAATTCGTAACAACGGCGTTATGAGCCTTCATAATTTCATAACATGTTCCTTAGTCGTACACAAATATATATAGTCTTCTCCCTAGTTTTTTTTTTTTTTTTTTTTGTCGACTTCTCCCTAGTTTTCTTGTAATGCTTTTTTCGTCTTTATTTGGTTTCGGATTTATTAGGAATCTTTTTAATTGTGACTACCTATTGGAGAGATTCTCTCTTGACTATTATACCCTCTATATATACACCAATTGTGAATTTTACAATATTAAAACCCTAATATCTTCTCCCTTTTGTTTAGTTAAACCTAAAGCCCTACTCTCTATTTGCCTTCTTCACGCTTTCTTACTTTCTCTCAGCATCCTCTCTTTTTATTCCTTCAGGTCAGAGAAACAATGGTGACTCCCAATCTCCCATGGGAATTGGAATCAGAAATACTTTCTAGGGTTCTATTGGCTAGAAGATAAAGATTGTATTTATCTTAGAGATAAGTTAGAGATAACTATGTACGTTAGAGATAACTATGTACGTTAGATACGATATACTTGACTTAGATACGGGAGTCATGAACGTTTGTATAAATACTCTGTTGATACATCAATAACAAGCAACTCATTCTTTTATATTCACATGGTATCAGAGCTAAGATCTATCTAAACAAAAACGTTGAAGATCTTTCTCAAGTGCAATGAGTGATACGAAGTCGGAGGCTGCTGAAGCTTCTCAAGTTGTGATTAGTAAGCAAGGAGATACGATGAAGTTATCACCGTACACTCTGTTCTCATCGGACAATCCAGGTTCGATGATTACCTCTGTTCATTTGAAAGGGGATAATTATAATGAGTGGTCATTGGAGATGTTGAATGCACTCTGTGCCAAGAAGAAGAGTGGTTTCGTTGATGGATCGCTTCCTCAACCTGAAGAAGGCGATGTCAATTTGGAATCTTGGTTGAGTGTAAACTCTATGATTGTAGGATGGATTCGAACGTCGATAGAGCCACGAGTTCGGTCTACAGTAACGTTCATCACCAATGCTCACAAGCTTTGGGAGAATCTGAAACAACGATTTGCAGTGGGTAACAAAGTCAAAGTTCATCAGCTCATGGAACAACTAGCTTCATGTCGTCAGAATGGGGAGCCGGTTATAGATTACTTTGGCAAATTGTCTATCAAGTGGGAAGAGATGCAGACATACAGACCTTCACCACCGTGTACGTGTACAGCTGCACGAATATATGAGAAGGAGCGTGAAGATGAAAGAGTTCATCAGTTTATTATGGGTCTTGATGACTCGAGATTTGGTAATGTGGTGAGTTCTATCATTGAAGCTGATGAATTGCCTGATATAGGCAAGGTGTATGCAAAAGTGATCAGAGAAGAAGCTCGCTTGGATTCTGCCAAGACGAGAGAACACACTCAAGATGTCGTTGGGTTTGCAACACGACGAGATACAAATACAGACGATCAAAGTGCTCGACGTGACTCACGGGAAGGGTCAGTTTCACAGGGAGGAAGAGCAGATTTCTCCAGTGGCAGAGCTCGAGATCGGGTGTGCTCTCATTGTGGTAAAACTGGTCACGACAAGAACACATGTTGGCAACTCATTGGTTATCCAGAGTGGATGACAGAGAGAGGAGGAGGACGTGGTGGACGCGGTTCTAACAGAGGAGGTGGTCGTGGTTTTAACTCTGGAAGAGGCAGAGGAATAACATCTAATATAGCACATGCGACTACTCCTCACGTCTCGACGGTTGCTGATCTAACTCCAGAACAGCTGAAGGCAATTACTCAGATCATTCAAGACAAGCAAAGCGGGTCGTCTGAGAAACTGTCTGGTAAGGTTCTTGGAGATATAATAATTGACACAGGGGCGTCACACCATATGACGGGAAATCTGTCACTACTAGTGAATGTAAGAAAGACACTGCCATGTAGTGTTGGGTTTGCAGATGGCAGCATGACAATGTCGTCCAGCTTGGGAGAGATGGTGGTGTCGGATAGACTGTCACTGAAAGAAGTTCTTTATGTTCCGGATTTGAACTGTTCATTGATCTCGGTTTCGAAACTTCTCAAGCATATGAATTGCTTTGCATTGTTTACTGATGCAATTTGTCTTCTGCAGGACCGTTCTACGAAGACTATGATTGGAGCCGGTGAGGAACGTGATGGGGTGTACTATTTCAAGGATGTAAAGGCGGCACTGGTCAACCGAACTGATGGGAAGGTTGTGGATCATCTGCTGTGGCATCGTAGGCTAGGACACCCTGCGTTCTCTGTGCTTTCTGTTTTACCTATGTGTTCTGGTGTTTAAAATAAAGATAGCCCTGGTCAATGTGACGTATGTTTTAGGGCTAAGCAGACAAGAGATTCTTTTCCTGACAGTTTAAATAAAGCAGAAGTTTGTTTTGGTTTAATTCATGTTGATGTCTGGGGTCCATACCGAGTTCCTGCATCGAGTGGGGCAGTGTATTTTTTAACTATAGTAGACGATTTTTCCAGAGCAACATGGACCTATCTACTTCTTGCGAAATCAGAAGTTGGAAAGGTGTTACAAAATTTCTGTGCATACACAGAAAGACAGTTCAACAAACGTGTTAAGGAAGTGAGAAGTGATAATGGCAGTGAATTTATGTGTCTGAGCTCATTTTTCAGAGAGAAAGGGATTATACATCAGACCTCCTGTGTTGCGACTCCACAACAAAATGGAAGAGTTGAGAGAAAACACAGACATATCTTGAATGTAGCACGGGCGTTGTTGTTTCAAGCAGGATTACCAGTTAAGTTCTGGGGGGAGGCGATCTCAACAGCAACACATTTGATCAACTTAACGCCTTCGAAGATTCTTCATGGTTTAACACCACACGAGGTGTTGTTTGGTCGGAAACCTTCGTACGAGCAGCTCAGAGTGTTTGGCTCATCTTGTTACGTTCATCGCAATGCGAGGGACAAGGATAAGTTTGGGGCTCGGAGTAGACATTGCGTGTTTGTTGGATACCCTTTTGGGAAGAAAGGGTGGAAAGTATATGATATGGAGAGGAATGAATTCTTTGTTTCTCGGGATGTAGTCTTTCAGGAAGACAAATTCCCAATGGCTGAAAGTGATATGGCTCAGTCTATTGAGCAAGTAAGCTTGGAACCGTTTGTAGAAGAAGAAGAGGGTCTGATTACTTCTGTTACAAGAAACAGGGGGAGTGAAGTAGTGGAAGTACCGGTTGGAGAAGAGAGTGTTGTAGTTACAGAACCTGTCGAAGGTGACAACAGTGACAAAACTACTGTGTCTGATGAAGCCGCATTGGAGACAGCAACACCAGTTACGGAAACTGAAGAAACAGTCCCTGCGGTACCAGAGTTAGGAAGAGGACATAGAGAAAAACAAGTTCCTGCAAAGTTTAATGACTACATGTTGTACAATGCAAGAATGTTGCAATGTCCAGACCCCCATCACACCCTCATCGCGGCTTCAACAGAGTCTAGTACGGTCCAAGGTACGCCATATCCACTTGATAACTTTGTGACTGATATGAATTTTTCTCCTGCACATCAAGCTTTCTTGGCAGCAGTTACAAAAGAAACAGAACCAAGAAATTTCAGAGAAGCAGTGCAACATGAGATATGGAGAAATTCGATGCAAAAAGAGATTACTGCATTTGAAGTTAATAAGACCTTCAGTATAGTAGATTTGCCGCCAGGTAAAACTGCTATTGGAAATATGTGGATCTACAAATACAAGTACAATGCAGATGGAACAATAGAAAGACCTAAATCACGCCTAGTTGCATTGGGGAATCGACAAGTAGAAGGTGAGGATTACGATGAAACGTTTGCCCCAGTGGCTAAGATGACTACAATACGAGGACTGCTGCGTGTCATTGCTGGAAAAGGCTGGATAGTTCATCAAATGGACGTGCATAATGCATTTCTTCATGGAGAGTTGCATGAAGAAGTGTACATGAAGCTACCTTTGGGGTTCCATCATTCTGATCCACGGAAGGTGTGTAGATTGCACAAGGCGATTTATGGTCTGAAGCAAGCGCCTAGGTGTTGGTTTGCGAAGTTAACAAATGCACTTAAAAAGTATGGGTTCGTGCACTCGTACTCAGACTACTCGTTGTTCACATATGAGAAGAACAATGTAGAGTTGAAGGTTCTGATCTATGTCGATGATCTGATTGTGTGTGGCAACAACATGGAGTTTCTCACGAAGTTTAAAGACTATCTTGGACGTTGCTTTCACATGAAAGATTTAGGAAAGCTCAAATACTTTCTGGGAATTGAAGTTGGACGAGGAAAGGAAGGTTTTATGCTGACACAGCGTAAATATGCGCTGGATATTATTCAAGAGGCAGGGCTGCTGGGAGCTAAACCAGTCGCAACACCAATGGAGCAGAGACATCAATTGGGAAGAGACAAGAGTGCTTTTCTGCGAGAGGCTGGGAAGTATAGAAGATTGGTAGGACGGTTGATATATTTGTCGGTAACAAGACCGGATATCACCTATTCAGTACATATTTTGTCGCAGTTCATGCAGTCGCCGAGAGAGAATCAGTGGGAAGCAGCACTGCGTGTGGTTAGGTACTTGAAAGGAACTGTTGGCCAAGGGATACTGCTGAGTTCAAGTTCAGATTTTAATATTTCAGTCTACTGTGATGCTGACTGGAATTCATGTCCTACTAGCAGAAGATCCGTGAGTTCTTTCGTAACTCTTGTAGGAGATTCACCTATCTCGTGGAAAACAGAGAAGCAGGATTTCGTGTCTCATTCATCTGCTGAGGCAGAATATCGATCCATGTCTGAGGCAACAAGGGAGATTAAGTGGCTTGTACGTTTAGCAAAGGATTTGGGTTTTGCGCCTAAAGGGGCGGTGAAACTGTACTGTGACAGCGAGTCTGCTATGTATATCGCAGCCAATCCGGTGTTCCATGAACGCACCAAGCATATTGAATCAGCTTGTCATCAAGTAAGGGATGCTATGAAAGCTGGACTAATCACTGCGGTCCATGTTAGAACCAATGAGCAGCTAGCGGACGTATTGACCAAAGCACTTGGGAGAGTACAATTTGAATATCTGTTGTTCAAGTTGGGTGTTCGAAATCTTCACACTTCCAACTTGAGGGGGAGTATTGGCTAGAAGATAAAGATTGTATTTATCTTAGAGATAACTATGTACGTTAGAGATAACTATGTACGTTAGATACGATATACTTGACTTAGATACGGGAGTCATGAACGTTTGTATAAATACTCTGTTGATACATCAATAACAAGCAACTCATTCTTTTATATTCACAGGTTCCACCCACATCTATAAAACAGCTTCGATTAACTTGCAAACGATGGTATGCTTTATTCAAAGATCCTATATCTATCAAGAAGCAATTGGGGAAAGCAGCAACGCAGATGATCTTAAAGAATGATGAATCGGTTTTTTCATTCAGCTTCAGTTTCCATGAATTATTCCACAGTCAAGTTATTAAGCTTACCGGTATCCTTAAGAGTCTAAAGGACTTAGAAGATGTCAAGGTATCTAAAATCTTTCACTGTAAAGGTTTATTGTTATGCACGACCAAAGACAATAGACGTGTTCTTTGGAACCCTTGTACTGGTCAAACTAGAAGTATCCAGTCAGAACCATCTAGTAACTATTATTTAGGATACGAAAACAAGAAAAAATCAGGGTATAACTACAAAATCTTGAGCTGCAGCTATTATTATCGCGGCAGTAGCAGAGTTGGTAAATATGAAATATATGAGTTTACCTCTGATTCATGGAGGGTTCTTGATGCTATTAGTGATGATTGGTTATATCTTTGGCCCGACGTTGCCATGTCTTTAAAGGGAGATACCTACTGGCTAGATTCAGAGACTAATGAAAACCCTAGCATACTCAGATTTGATTTCATAACAGAGAAATTTGAACGTCTACCTCTTCCTTCTAATAGTGATGAGCATAATAGGCTTGTAATTCTATCGACTGTCAGAGATGAGAAACTTGCGTTGTTATGCCAGTACTCAGATAGTACTGGTTCATTAAAGATGAAGATATGGTTGACCAATTCTAAGACTGATGAGGCCAAAGATTTGTCGTGGAGTGAATTCTTAGTATGTAAGGTTGTGATATATGATATGACAAGGATGAAGAGTTTCTTGGTGGACGAGGAGAATAAAAAAGTCTTGTGTTGTTATAAAGACCATGAATATAGGACCAGAATTTACATTGTTGGAGAGGATACGTATAAAAATGTCTATAGAGAGGTTCTACAGGAGCAACGATCACGTGTTGCTCCACGTCTCTTCAGTTATGTTCCGAGTTTGGTTCAAATTCCGACAAGTCAGAGTAATCCTTTCTGCAAAAGAAAAAGATGATTGGCTTATTAAGTCAATAATCAAATTGTTTTTTTTAATATTTTGTTATTAAACAGAGTAGCTGGCTTTTCTTTGTTCTTCTTGAACTCTTTTTACCTTTGGAATAAGATTTTGTTGATCTTACTCAATTACACTATTCTTTATGATGATCCTGGCGAATTTTGCATAATTATGTGTAAATACAAAAAATGAAGAGAAGAAAAGAAAAGAGTAGGAAGCTAACTAAGAAGGTTGGTGAAAATATCATCACATTGGAAGGACTTTAATTGCTGTAACCATTTATGTACACCGATACACATAGCAGATCTCAACTACTTCTAAAGCTGTAGCTTGTGAAGTTACGTATGTTCCAGTTCGTTTTTTGAGAGTATAAAGTGTATATTAGGAGAAGATGTTGATGACGATTTCTTACTAAGTTATCAGAGCTTTGATACATTGAAAGTATTACATGCTTTATTAATAGCATCTGAAGTACGTAACACATCCTGAAACAGTAATATCACACTTCTTGGAGTAAATACTAACAGTTTGCCATCGACCTTAAATTTGTCATCTCGCAAATATCACTTATATAATACTTACTAGTGATGGTCTCAAACCCAAAGTCATTGTTTATATGTCGGCGTAAGGTTTCGGGTATGTAAAGTAAGAATCAATATCAAACATTCATTACGTACATAACAAAATTCATCAGTGATATAAAGCTTTATTTTCGTCAGAAAACGTGAACATATAATTCAATGGTCCAAGCTCTTATATAATTTTATCTTAAACATATTAAACATTACACAAGTGCACGTTATAAACGTAGATGAATACGTTAACGAGAAAAAAAAAAGAGTGGAACCTCCCCCCCCACCCCTTCTTAATCTACTGGTTATACAAAGGGTTTTCATTAATGTTTTCACAGTACGAAGTTTGAATTTCGAGTTCTGTCAAAGACTAACTATGCAGATTTATGGAAAAAAAAAACATAAAATCATTTGCGTTAAAAAAAGAGAGAACATGAGGTCAAAATTAGAATGATTCTTCCGATGAGTAGGGTGTTTTTGTTTATTTGCATTACAATTCAAAGCTTTTGTACCTTTCTTTAAATATGAACATGTTTTAAGTGGATTAGTAGGAAAGCAAACGGAGTGGCTGATCAGTTAGCAAAAAGGATTGAAGATGGAGTAGTTTTTCAATTTCACTACTATATGTACCTCAATATTTACATGTTTCTTTGCATATGGATCATATACATTCGACATAAGTAATAAAATTCGGCGTTAGAAAAAAAAAAGAACATGAAACATGAAACAATAATACCATCTACTCGTCTTGATTTAAATTATGTATAATTTATCTTGTTTTTCTTTATATATCATCACGAACCTTAAAATAGGATAACGAAAGAAAGAAACCACATCTATAAGTTATAATCAATTATTAATCCCCAAAATTGTCATAATTAACCATCTGATTAAAGTATCAAACCCATCGTGTCTCGTCACGAGGGTACCTCCAAATGTTTGATCATAGAACCACGAACCAAATCATGTTCCGCAATATTTGTATATTTTAAATAGTTCAAAAATATTTTTATATTAATTTTATCTTGGTATTATAATATCAATTATTAGTTGATAGAAAGAGACAAATAAATTATGCACCAACGAGCAAATTAGCTGTCATGTAGGATGCTAGAGATGATCTATCACAATTTCATTTTATTAATAATATTTTAAGTTGGACTATTACTGAAAAAGTTTATCAAATATAAAATAAAATAAATATTTATTTAAGAAAATTTGAACAATATCTTTTAAAAATATTTTCAGAATCATTTTGAAAATAATTTCTGAAAATTGATAAATTTAAATTTTATTTATCATAAAATAAAATCAGAAACTTAAATTTCATTTAGTTTTTATTTACAAAAAAAAAATTCAAAGTTATTTAAAATATTTTACTGATAATTTATTTTTTGACATCAACTACAGACTATGTGAACCAAAACATGAGATATTGATCCATGTGAATGATGAAAGACATTTGCTTCCTGACACTGTGTGCTAGGCTATCCGCTTTTGAATTTTGCATTCTTGGTATATGGATGATCTCCTCTCGGAGGAAACTTTCTTTGAGAACCTTAATAACTTACAAAAGCTGGTCATTCTTCTGATAATAACAATTTAAAATTATTACTTTTCAAAAATACATTTTACAAAGATTTTTAAAAGATTTTGCTGGAAAGCAATATCCATTTCTATTTAAATTTGAAAATAAAAATATCTTATTTATTAAATACATAAATCATGACTTATTATATGTGTGACTTTCTAATTTAAACTATTTCTTAGAGGTCACAAATTTAAGTGCTTTTTATCATGTAACAATTACAATTTATATCAATAATTGTTTTACACAAATTTAATATTCTTCTTAATGGTTATATTTTTTAATTTACACCCCTTTCATAGATGAAACATTTAACCTCTTTACATATCATTTATATAAAGCTTTAGTTAATTATTATTAGCGTTGATATATATTTCATTGAGTTGAAAACCATATCATTTTAGTATTTAAAAACGATACCAAATTGATTTATTAATCCCTATATATAAAGTTTTACATCTCCTACTCAAACCATAAATTGACAAACAATATATACATGAAACTAATATAAACATGAACGAATACATTAAACATGAACACACTTTTATCATCTATATGCATACTAATGTCATAGCATGAATGACATATATATATATATCAAAAAGATTAATATATTTCAACATAATTCTATATGAAGAGAAAACATATTTATCAAACTGGTTTAATGTTACAGTATATAATATAAACAAATTTATTTTACCTCATATTTGATACTATTTTTTTGAATTTACCTTAAATCATTATCATTTTTGATAAATATCTTAAATTTATTATGAAAAAAAAATCAACTCTCCCAAAATATTTATAAATATATAAGAATTATTTACAAAAGTTTATAAACTCAACTTCACCATCAAAATAATAAATCGTAAACAATAATCGTCAAACCTAAGCTCAAATGTTAGGATACTTTTTATTGAGTTCTTTTTTTTTTCAATTCTATCAATGTTAGTGTATTTCAAATAATTTCTCAAATAAAATCGTAACTACAAGTTATTGGCAAGTACAAAATATTATAGTTTCTTTTGAAAAATAAACTTTGTTGTTTATAATAGTATCCCCAAAAATTTTCTTTTCTATTATATAGGTTCAGTTTAATTTAATTTCCATATAAATTCTAAATTTTAGAAATGAATCATAAAACTATGTTAAACAGTATTGTTACATAATAATGTTTATCAAATGACTTTTTTACAAAATACAAAAAATTATGTAAAATAGTATTGTTACATAATAATTTATATAAATTAGAATATTTTAATATAAAAGAATAATCCCGCACAGATGTACGTGTTAAGATCTAGTAGACAAATTAAAGGAGAGTTAGATTTTTAATAATTCAATAAAATTTTAAAAACTTTAATTTCTATAATATTATTTTGAAAAGTCAATTTCTTATGTATCGCGTTCATATTAATCATGAAAAAAATCAATTACAGGACTACACTTCTTTATTAAAAATTATACCTAATTGCCATTACTAAAAATTATTTTATTTCCTTTTTTTCTAAAAAAAATAATTATTTTTTAATATTTAAATTTCTGTTTTAGAAAACCATATAAATAATACAAAGGTAAGATTAAATATTTTAATATATAAAGCGATTTTCTTACCTTATATTTTCATTTATTAAAGAACACAAAAAATACAACATAACTGATCATCTAATATCATATTTCTCAAATCACATGCCAAATTAAGAAAAAAATACAAAACTATTAAATAATATTTTAATTAATTTTCATAGATATAAGTTAGAAAATGTCTTCACAAATCTAAACAAGTTATTAACCAATTAATAGGATTTAGTTATTTTATAAATAAAAATAGTACAATAATTTTCAAAATATTATATATTATGTTTATAATGCAAATCCAAATTATATTTTGTTTTCTATATTTTTAAAACAAAGTATATCAAAAAAATTAGATTTATAAAATATATTTAGGAATCTAAGAGGATGAACCAAGCTAAATGAATCTAAGAAAATAAAAATTCAACTAGAAAATTGTTGTTTAATTTGAAAAATATGATCTAATCCAAATTGTTATACATGAAATCTAAGATGAGAACGTAATGATATGTATTTAATACAATCCTATTTTGCATAATATAAATTAAAATGACTAAACCAACATGTAAATATTTATATCCATGCATTAGAACATGATGATACCTAATGCAATTTTATCTTTCATCATAAAAAAAATTATTTACGTTAAAATTATAGACAACAAAAGTGAATATTTAAAAATTATTATGATTTTTATTATTTTGTAAATATTTATTTCCATGCATGAACACGAGAGATTCACCTAGTAAATATAAGAGAGTTGTAATTACATTATGTAAAATGGAAACTTATCATATATTTCTAATTTCAAACTTACTGAATATAATTAAGAGTAGTCATATTTTTTACTCCCTCTGTTCCTAAAAGATACATATTCTATATTTTTCATACATTTTAATAAAAAATATTAAATTTACATAACTTTTTGTGTTTATCTTTTTTCCAATAACTGTAAACCAATAAAACAATAATTAGTGCAGTTAAATTTTTTGAAGTTTGCAATTAGTTAATAAAACATGCATTGAAAAAGTAAAAAACTAGATCTTTTTGAAACAATTTTTTTTTCTCTAGAATATGTAACTTTAAGGAACGGAAGGGAATGAGTATTATTAACTAAGTATTTTATTTAAAGAACTTCATTCGTTAACAATTAAACAACAAATTATTTTGTAACGAGAAGATGAAACATGCACTGCCATTGTTACTCTCATGCAAAAGATGTTTTTAAAAATTGTTTGTAAACCAATAAAAAAAGAAGAAAACTAAAGCATTACTTTTAAGCTACGTTAATTTCACTACATGGGTTCCCTTTCACCTAAACTAAACATAAATGTAGAATGGATCGTGCATATGAAAAAGGAATCTTGTAATCTGGAGCGCATACGGCTGAATTTTTTTTTTAAATCTCAAATAGTCAAATAAGAACAAATCAACAAACTCTATATAAACCTAACTCCCATTAATATCCCCCTTAGAAAGATCCATATTTTGGTAACTCCAAATTGTTTTTTATAATGTGATAAGTTGGTAACAATTATATGTGTCAATGTGGAATATTCCTCATAATTTTATTCAGAAAAAGATATATATATCATTTTAATTTTTAAAAAAGTCAAATAAGAAAATATTAACTGAAACAGCCATATGCAAATATAGATTAAAAATTAGTTATCAAAGGTAAGGGTTTAGATTATCGAAGAAAGAAAAGCTTGAGTGAACAAAAGAACTGAGAAAGACAGTTTTTGTTCTAAGTTTCGTACAATGAATTATTTATATATTTATGATGTTAAGTGGGTGAACTATACACTGGTGATATATGTATATTAAGAGTAAGAAATAGACTACATATATGATACAATTTTAATACAAAGAGGTTGATGGGAAGAGGGTAAGAGATAGTGAAGCAGAGAAACATGTGGAAATCACATGGAATATTACTGACCAATCTGTGCCCACCTCAATCCTCCAATCATTGGTCCTGCCAATCTTATACATTCTTACCGTTTTCTAGCCATCAAATGTAATCAACACACATCTATCTCTGCTCATGAAATTATTGCTTTACTAGATGAACTATTGATGAAGATAGCAAATAGAAAGAAATTGATGTAAAGATGGATGATAAATAAATAAAAAGGGCGATATGCATGGGTACATATAATATTGTGGGTAGTGGATGGGAATGGAAAAAAAACATGCAGTAAGCGTTTGATGATGTAATTGTCAGTACCAAGGAGTGGGAAAAGGCAAACTCTTGACTTCATTTACTTCTCATATGTATTGGTTTGGATAGTTCAGTTTGATCCAGTTTGGTTACATGATAATATGATATTAATTATTACACACAACTTGTCGATCTTGAATGTAAGTTGTGTTGTAATGTGTGTGTGTAAGAAAGAAGATATAAATCACGTGGGGAGGCATGTGGGAGGTTAGGGAGAAGGATAGGGAGAGGCCTAAAGGAGGTTAAATGGATAACAAAAACTTAAAAATCTTTAAAAAAAACAAAGTGATGTCTCGTGGAAGCTCTTATTGCGGATCTTGCCTCTCTCTCCCCCTTGTTTTACCATTGCTAATCCCTTTTAATTAATAACTAGCTACTATTATAATATGTTTAAGAGAGAGAGGGTGTATGTGTATAAATACACACAACAAGTCGTTCTCGAGCTCCACCAATCCGATTCTCTGATTGGAAGAAGAAGGTTTCCTCTTTTCAAGAATCGAGTAAACAGAATAAAAAAAAATGGCATCATGGAAGAAAACAATAGCAACACCATTCAAGAAGGCAGCAACACTCTTCAACCAACCGCAGCAATCGCCACAAAAGGGTCGCGGCCGTGGTGGAAGAGTGGATGCGAAAGCGAGGGAAGAGCACGAGAGGAGGACTGTACAAGAACTTCAAGGAGAAGTCATGGCTTGTGGATACGACGATGTTCTCGTCATGTGGTCTATTCTTGACAAATCCAACTCCTTCAGTAACCTCACTTCTTAACCCCAAAACCAAATCCCAAAACATGGTTTTCTTTTCTCCTGTTGTACATATGTTAAAAGCGGTATTAGCTCGCCATAGCGATCACATCCTTCTCCTCTTCTTACTTATCCTTTCTTCTTCCTCGGTCGTGGCTTTTTTTTAAATGGTCTTATGATTTTTTTCTCGATGAATTATCGTCGAGGATTTCATGTTACTCTTTTCTCTTTCCATAATCCATGTGATTATGTTATGGTGGGACATTTTTTGGAGAGGAAAAAATTGTGTTTCTTGAGTTCTATATCATTTTCTTGAGATGATTGGCATTTTTTTTTCATGAGTTCTCCATAATGTAAAAGCCATGTATTGACCGACGTTGCACATGTATTAAATTATTAATCAGAAGAAGAAAAGAGATCCATTATTGTGATTGATTATGAAATATGACTATAAATATACTATTCTCTTAGAAGTTAATAATACTTTTGCATTTTCGATAACGATGTAATGCCGCCTTTATCCACTGATGAGTTGAGGTTTCTAACTTCGGACAGACACGGAATCGAAGGATTTAAGTAGACTCAAATTATCAATAATCACAAAGAGAAAAAAATGTAAAATATATAAGGCCATCATCAGTAAAGGCATCTTGGTGGACTTATTAATAAAAATAAAAATAAAAAAATAGAAAATGGAACGAAAAAGAAGAAAATAGTCTTTTTTGAAAGAAGAGAAGAAAGCATCTATCGTAGGAGAGACTTTATCAAAGTGATGAAAAACTCATGGGAAATTGCCACTAATACCACTTTTCTAATACCACTTTTCAACTTTACACTAACCAATTTTACCATTAAAATTTTAATAGGTAAAATACCACTATACCCTTAAGTAATTAAACTTAAAACTATTCTCATTCTTCTCCATGATTTCTCAGATTCAACTTTAACGTCATCAAATCTGGCGACGACGAGTTCTCCGGCCAGATCCGACGAGGACGATGCTGACAAGTTCTCCGGCCAGATCGGACTACGCTGACGAGTTCTCCGGCCAGATCCGACGACACTAACGAGTTTTCTGGCCAGATCGGACGACGCTGACGAGTTCTCCGGCCAGATCCGACAACATTAATTGACGAATTCTCCGGCCAGATCCGAAGAAGCTGACGATCTCTGTGACGAAGCTAACAAAGGTGACCAGAAAATCGATTGTGATCATCATATCGTTGTTTAATTTTAGCATGGTTTCTCACAAATCAGTTTGTGGGAAGGAAAGCCTTATAAAACCTTATAAATATTTATCTATGAAATTTCTGGGAAGTTTCTCAAAAAGATAGTTTGACTTGGTTCTTGTCTACCTATTTGCTTGTTTAAATAACTCGGAAGATTTTGTTTTGACTAAGTAATTGATCATCGTCTCTGACACATGATGATAACCAATTTTGCTCCTCGTCATATTGGTTGTTTTTCAGAGTTCTGGCTTGAACTCAAAGTGTTTCTTTACAATGATTTTCTTTTTGTTTGACTCTGTTTTTCCGTAGTAACGTTTTCAGCGTTGATTCCTCTGAGTGAGTTCTCTGAAGCTTCCATGATGAAGAAGTATGGTTTGAAGCCAGATGCTGAAACCCTTGACATTGCCAACACCACCGCTAGGCAAAAATCGGTAAAGCTTCTTGTTTTCCCTCTTTAAGGATGGATCTCTCTCATCACACTAGTATCGAGTAGTCTATAAAAAACCATTTCGTCTGGATAGTCCATAAACTATGATCAATCTATGTGAATGAAAATTTTCTTTTACAACGAGTGTTTGGTGCTTCTGTTAAATGAAGAAGGATCTAATTGTTTAGAAACATGAGCAGATTACAGACTTACAGTAGAGATGAAGATATATTGAGGAGATCCTCGTGAGAAGATATGTGAAGCTGTTGATCATATCCCTCTCTCAAGCCTTGGTGGCCTTGAGAGGTAAATAGAAGAAAAGAGATTCCTTCAATTCCTCAATTGGTTTACACATGTTGTGATGACAATTCTTGTTTATTTTTCCTTCTACAGGATGATAATGGGAAGTGTTAGCAACCATGTTGTCAACAACGTTGCATGCCCTGTCACCGTCGTGAAGTCTCACCACTGAGCTTTGCCTTCATCTTCTTCACATCATCTGCTCCGATAACCTTAATCAGAATGACCTGTGGTGTATTGTGTTTGTTGGTTGTGTCTGAATTTGTAATTTTCAAACTCTGGTGTGATTTGTCAAGCGGAAGGACCGAGAAAATACAAGTAACTAACAAACACATACGCATTAAGGAAGAAACTGACTCCAATGATTCAGAGTTTTGGATGCTTAAGTCAAGTTCTGGTTCAGACTTAGAGTCATAGCAGGAGAGTGATGAAGAAAACTGCAAAGGTACCTCGTTTGGATTTTTTTTGTTGGTTCTACTTTCATCTCTCTATCGAAACTTAAACTAGATTTGTGTCTGATCTTGGTACAGGTTCTCATTGTGATGCCAAAGAATATGAGGAGCTCTCAGAAAGGTAAATGTATACATTTACTCTTATTTCTGTGTATTTTTTACAAAATTGCAGATTGGTTTTGATGTTCACCTCTAGTTGTTTTGTCTCTTCTACAGAACAAAGAGGATGTCAATAGAGATTGGACCAAGTATGATCATTACGGCAGCGCCACTATGATCATGAGGCTCAAGGCTACTATTCAGTCTTTGGAAGGGCGGATGAGTTCTGTTACTGAGAAAAGTGCTAAGTATGCTCAGATTGCTGCTGAGGAAGTGCCCAAGAGTCTTTACTGCCTTGGTGTTCGTCTAACTGAGTGATTTTAGAACTCTGAGTTACAGGGGAAGCTTAAGCTCTTTGTCCACTCTTATGATCAGTGGAGAGCTTAAGATGTATTCTCACCTCAAGCAGTTTACTTTCCTTGATCTCAAGTTGGCTATTAGAAATTTCAGACCCGAAAGTCTTCTCAGAGAAAGTGGCTTTGGTTGCGTCTTTAAAGGATGGATGGAGGAGAACGGAACTGCTCCTGTTAAGCCTGGCACTGGCCTTACTGTTGCTGTCAAAACCTTGAATCTTGATGGCCTTCAGGGTCATAAAGAGTGGCTTGTATGATCCTTAAAAACACTTCTAAATAGATTTATAAACTCTTATAAATTGTGTAATGAAGATTATTAAATTTTTATAATCTTTTGAATAAACCCTTATAAATAGATTTATATTTCATATATATTTGATCAACTCTTATAAATATGTCCTAAACCCATCGACACAAACAAAAACTTTTTTATAAACCCTTATAAGATTATATAAATCATTGCAAAATGATTTATGAATCCTACAATTACACATACAATAATGATGCTTTTGGTTAGAAAATGATTTTGTAAATAATTTTCAAAAATATAGGAAAATTATAAACATTATAAATACTTTCATAAAGATTTACTTATAATCTTTGTAATAATTTATAAATGATCTATAAACTCTTCTAACTGATTTATAAATTGATTTATAAACTCTTATAAATTTTGTTATCAAGATTATTAAATTATTATAATCTTTGGAATAAGCCCTTATAAATAGATTTATAAACTCTTATAAATAGATTTCTAAAACTTGTAAATTAATTTATAAACACTTATAAATAAATTTATAAACTCTTATAAATAGCTTATAAGTTCTTGTAAATAGTTTTATAAAACCTTTTAAATATTTTTATAAACCTTTATAAATAGTTATATAAATATATATATATATATATGTGTTTTATAAACTTTATAGATGGTTGATAGAAGGTTTTATAAGCTCTTATAAAATTTATAAATGGTTCATAAATGATTATTCCCTTTAATTCCATATTCCTCATTTAGACCCATAATTTATATATATATTCTTATATATGTTTTATTAACTCTAATAAGCAAGTTTATAATTTTGCAAAAAAATTTCACAAACCCTTATAAATGATTTATAAGCCTTTATAAAATGTTTTAAGAGCCTTCATATATGAATTACCTTTTGAAATTCTTCAAATCCCTGTAACTGATTTTATAAACGCTTATAAATAATTTTAAATATTCTTTTTTTTCTTTCAACAATTTTAAATATTCTTATAAATTATTTATAGACCATTATAAATTTTTTAATATATTCTCATAAATGAATTATAACCCCTTAAAACTAGTTAATAATTTAGACAAAAGTTTTCTACAAATCCTTATAAATATTTTTATATATTCTTATAACTGATTTATAAACCTTTATAAATAGTTTATATATATATATATATATATATATATATTCTTAGAAATGATTTATAAACCCTTATAAATATTTTATAAGTATTTATAAGGATTTATAAATCTTCATAAATGATTTACAAACATTTATAAATTATTTATATAATCCTTATAAAGCCTTGTAGAAAACTAAGTTCAAGTTTTTTTTATACATATCCTTATAGACTGTTTTTATAAACTCTTATAAATGAATTATACTTTATTTCAGAGAAAACTAAACAACAAACTGAACCAGACAACTACTGTTGAAGGCTGCTACAAAGTCTTGGAGGGTCCAATGTTTTCACGCTTAGCCACCATGTCATACCTAGCAATGGGGCTCACATAGATACCAACCGATGAAAGATTATTCTTACTGTAAGACCCGAAGAAACCACCAAACTCACGTCTATCACGTATTCCTGGATCAATATCTATCTTGAAACCAATCGCAGAGTTATCATTCACACTTCCAATCGGTCCGTGCTCCCCACAGTTAGTGTGAAATGTCAAACTTTTTATTCCATCACGCATTCCATATCCATGTACTCCACTCAGTCCAGTCACATATTCATCTTGTTTCAGTATGACCTGCATCAGAGGTTCAGAGACTTAACTTCACATGAGCTTACTAAGAGAAAAAGAAATGTTTTCTACGAATACAAAACTTACAGCTCGAAAGCTGTGTCCCTCAGAGGGACCAAACTTCGTAGAGAGGGTCAGAGCTTCATCTTCTTCGCTATTCAAGTAACCAAACTGAATAGATGTTATGAAGTTTCTGTAAGAAACGTATATGTGAGAGATGATGTTGCGTCCCTTCTCGTCCCATTCAGTGTCAGCTGTCTCCTCACCATCAGAGTCATATGGCTCGTCATATGTTGCTCTTGTTCCCACTGATCCTGCACTTATCATCACTCTAGAAGATGCAGATATCATAGTTTTGGAATCAATCTGAGTCGAGTTAGCTAAACCTCATTCTGAAGAGGAGACACTTGACCCGTTATCAATCAGGTTATCTCAAAACTCGAAATCATCACTCATTTCTCGCATCGGTGATATTCCTCGCATCGGCTATCACCGGAGTTTCAGAAAACCAAAACAAAAGCTGAAGACGAAAAAGAAATGATCGGAGAAATCTCTAACCAATTACGATCCAGCTACTTTTGATTCGACGGAGCACCTTAGTCCACCGACGAAGGAAAAGATCGATCGCAGAAAGAGAAAGATGAAGAAATCGATGATTGAGGAGAAGATAAAGATAAGGGTAATATTGTCTTTTGCTCATTAATGAATAGTGTGTTTATGAAAATGTCCCCATACTAGTGGTATAATTGAATTGTGGTATGAAAGAAAGTGTAAACATGAAATTTCCCCAAAACTCATTCGCCATATGTTACCTGTCTACTTGTTATTATTTAAAATTATTTGTTAGAAACTCAACCAACTTTTACATGCAAATGCTCTAAAAGCAATTCCAATAGAAGTTTCTCAACATTTTTTTAAATATATTTAAAGAAACTTTTGCTAAGAAACCCCATTAGGATTGGTGGAACGGTCTTTAGTTTTCTGTAAGTTGTATTAGAAAACCTAGTCTCTCAATATAATTCTACACAATAAATGACAAACAATACAAAAAAGGTATCTCACTGGGATATTCAATTTTCTTTTGAGAAAGCGATTACACATGTCATTGTATAATTGTCGTGCTTTTCCTTTAATTTAAAATTTGACTAAGGGTCTGACTGGTTCAACCGCAGCGGTTACGGTTGCGGTTGCGGGAGTTTGCGGATGCGGGTGGTTGCGGTTTCTAGCAGTTTTAAGAGATTTGTACGACTGGTTCTGCGGTTAGAAATTGGTGCGTTTGCGGGATACTTATGACTGGTTAACTACCAAATGCAGCAACAGTTAAATAATAAATTAACAATATTTAAATTTTATACAATTATAAAAATATCAAAAATAATAATATTATAATAAATATAAAATTTATATTTAGAAAGTTAGACTTTAAATTTTTTTTAAATTATAGAAAATATTTTTATTTTAAAGTTTTATAATATTAATTAAAATATAATAGATATATTTTAGCATTTTTATAATTCTAGTTTAATTTTTTCATTGAATATTTTTATTTTTGTATTTATATTGTTTTGGAAAAAAAAGAAATTTTTTTTTATCTTTCCGCAATCGCCCGCAACCGCAAACGCTAGCTGGAACCAGCTTTTGAATTTATGAGGTTCAGAGCGATTTGAAGCGGTTTGGAGCGGTTTGGAGCGGTTTGAGCGATTGTTGCAAAACGCCAACAGCCGCTACCAACCGCAAAAGCTGCGTTTGCGGGTGGTAGCGGGAAAACCAGTCATACCCTAAATACTTAATTTAATAGAAAAAATATTTATTATACAATTATTTGCAAAGTGATTTTTTGCTATGAGCTCTCACGTTTTAAAGTGGTTAAAATCGGTAATACTCTTAACAAATAATTAGCTTAATCATTAGTTTTACAATAAAAATAAAAATCAACAAAAAAAAAACAGAAACGTGTTATAAGAAATAAATATAATTAGTGTATATCACAATGCTCCTGCTGATGTAATAATGTCATACATATTTTAATGATTTATTTTACAAAATTATATTATTAGGATAAACATGTTTTACAGTTTTTATTTTCAATATGTTCTCACAAACCTCATTTTTAATTACTTCCTTTTATTAAGTTAAAAACAAAGAAGTGTCATTAAATACTAATATAAAAGATTCAAAAAATATATATATTTAAAAATACAAGATAATTCTTATATATATTGTGTTGTTATCTGGAAATAATATTTTCTATGATAAAGTTAAAAACTAAGATGCAAAATAATTATAATTAAATATTAAGTAAGCAAAAACATTTGTGAAAGGATATTTTATAAATATTATTAATATGCAAGTGTTTTTAAAATTGTAACAAAGCATATATATTTTGATGAAATTTTTTGTCATATATTATTATAAGTATTTTTGAATTAATTAAACATAAACTAACAAATATTCATAATAAAATTATGTTTATTACACATGTGCGGACAAAATATCTAGTTAATATTATATATGATTAAATATTCCCAAGAGTTTCTAGCCGGTGCTCACGTTCTTACTAGCTAAACCTATAACTAGTCGAAAAAGAAACGACAAACCAACTAAATTTTAAGTATTTATATTTTACCAAAAAAATATCTATATATAATCAAAATAAAAAGGCTAGAGAGTATGATGATAAACACATACCCATAAGTTTAATACAATAAACAAAATTTTGTATAGTATTCACCTATTAATTTGACGTAACGATGATTAAGCTTGTGAACAAAATCGTCAGGCGTGTCTCCTCTTTTAAAGGAATGGGCTATCAATCCTATGATGGAGCCATGAGTATTTGGTTTGCTACTAGCTATAGAAGTGTGTTTTGATATTTAAGATCCCAACAATTATTTCCAAAGGCTCGTTCATTGTAAAAATGATTTTCTTAGTTTAAATAATTTTAACATTCTTTCCAAATAAATTGATGATATACCTCACGGATACTATTATAAGGGGCACAAGTACAACTCATAACTTATACACAACAAAAACTGATCAATAATATCCACACAAAATTACAAAATTTCCAACAAAATAATAATGTTATTATTCGAAAAAAAAGAAATAATTAAGATTGACAGCGGTTTGAGCTTAGAGAGGAACCCAATCACTGAGCAAGCATATGACGACCGTATATCGACAGTGGGTTTAATGGTTGATGATTGAGACTTATTAAACTCTCAAGTGGGACACTTGATTCTCACACAACGTGCCTTGTCCTCTGTCTCTGTCCTAATTTTTTTTAATTTCATTTAGAATTAATTTTTACTCACTTTCTCCTTTACCTCATTCTCTCGCGCTCTAAATTTCAGAACATGCCCAAAGTTTGGGGAACATCTTAATCAAGAGACGGTCTCACTCAACTCTGCAAGCCTAACATGTCCCTTTAAGGTAAAATATCTAAGATTTTTCATTCGACACCAACTTGTGCTTCACCTAACCAGGTCTTCTAAACCAAAGCCCAGACTTTTTATACACAAACACTTACACCGGGGTTTTATACTACCTTATTGGATGCAATGAGTACTCTACCTATATTATTAAAATGCTTTTATTGTTTTATTCATTTTTCCGGAGAAAACTCCAGGAGCGTTACAAATTTGTCATTGAATTGACGAAAACTTCTCCTAAGATCCAGTTTAACATAATATAACAACATTTTTAGTTCGTGCTACCTTTTATTTTGAATCATTCCCTAAGACATATACATGTACAAGAAAACACTACCTTGCATGCCTCTCTTCTCTGGCTTCTACCACATCAACCTTTTCATTTGTTAACCACCGCTGGTTCATAAACATCCAAGTCTTTCCTTTTCCTGTCAAGGTCATGGACAACACTTGTTATTAATCGAATTTGTTATCATTTTTGCTAGGGTTGGCATCATCGCATGTCAATTAAAAAGGTCATATTCAAAGCATGGGATCACCTACCAGTGGCAGATTTAGAAATATTTGTTATCCGGGGGAGAATAATAAAATACAGTTTAATACTTCTATAAATTTGAATTATCAACCGATGCATTACAAAAAATAGTACAAAAATACATTGATTTGAAAAATTCATGGGGGGCAGCTGCCCCTCCTACCCTAGGTGTAGTTCCGCCACTGTCACCTACTATAAAATGATACAAAATGTAAGAAGAGATGACATTTCATGGTACATCTAAACAGAAGCTCAGGATATGTCACCAAGACATTTCACTACGAAAATCTATACAGTAGCACACAATCATACAACAGGTCTCAAGAAGACATTTCACTAAGAAAATGTACACATCAAGTAAATTCATGAAAATCACCTACCGAACTATACTCGACTTAGAGCTGGATAACTTCACTAAGGCTATTGACAAGCCAGTTGCCTTGCTGCACATAAAAGATGGAAAGTTATTTCAGAAATGTTCTATCTACCTCAAATTTTATGTGTATATAATACCTATGAAAATAATATTATAAGGAGTAAAATGACAATTATAAAATTATTTGAAAGACATATAGTTGTGAAGAAATTTATAAAACTTCAACTATGAATTTCTGAAGTTGCTCTTCGAATACATAAAATTTGTGAAGTTGCTTTTGCAAAATGCTCTATTTTTGAATAGTGTTACTATGTATTTTGTTGTATTTGGACTTTATGCGGGCTTTCCAGTTAGTATATACTGGACTTGAAACGGGTTCAGTAACTCGGTGATGAACTGAATTAACAAGAAAGACGAGCCGGAAAATTTCAAAGAGAATCATTCTCTTCCCTTGTTCCATGTTCGTGCTACCCAACAAGGTTCGTGTGATAGAGTTTAGCTACCTCAACTATACGAATCTCTCACACTCTTTATAGAAATGAATAAGAATGTAATACAGCTTTGAGTATGAAATCTACAAAACTCTCATGGCGAGAATCGCAGAGATCATCAGTCTCATGGCGACTGTAAAGTACTGACTCATATCGTTAAATACAATTAACATCAAAGCATAAGAAGATAGAAATGAATTCAAATGTGCATATAAAGCACTTCTTCAGTTTCCGGCTCTAACTGCAAAGCCTCCACTCCACTCCAAAGGTTTCCTCTTATTTCAAACGCGTTTCACCAACGTCTCCTGCCACGTCATCGATCCTCTGCTTCATTCCTCTGTTCCCTCTCTTCCTCACATACGTCTTTAGGTACCTATCAATACCTCCCCCTTCGAAACCGAGCTTGCCCTCAAGCTCGAATGAAGGAAAACTGCGCATGAACTCTGAAACCAACATCCATGTATCTTCACTCTCTGATTTCCCTTGCCAAGTTACCAACAGCTCCATCTCCCCTTGAACATTGTAACGTTTAGCTAACACATCCGCCGGTAACACCAGATCACACGCTTCACTAAAACAAACCGGAGGTAATTCAGATATCACTTCATGATTGCCCACTGCTTTCTTCATCTGTGAAATATGAAAAACATCATGAATGCGAGACCCATCAGGCAACTTCAAACGATACGCCACTTTCCCAATCCTCTCCATTACTGGATAAGGTCCATAGAACTTCGCCGCTAATTTTTGGCAAAAACGTCGAGCCACCGAAGTTTGACGAAACGGACGAAGCTTAAGAAATACCATATCCCCCACCAGAAACTCCACATCACGTCTATGCTTATCAGCTTGACTCTTCATCACCTGTTGAGCTCTCTCCAAATGTTTCTTCAACTGCACTAACATCATGTCTCGCTCCTTCAAAGACTCCTCCAACTCAAAGTTCGTAGTTGAGCCATCCTTAAAAGGCAACAACGACGGAGGTTCCCTTCCATAAACCACCACAAATGGTGAAGTCTTCAACGACGTGTGATAGCTAGTATTGAACCAAAATTCCGCCCAACTCAGAAACTTCGACCAAGTCCTCGGATGACCTGAAGCAAAACAACGAAGATATGTCTCAATACATCGATTCACCACTTCAGTTTGGCCATCTATCTGCGGGTGAAAGGATGTACTATACTTCAAACACGTTCCCGCCAAGCGAAACCCTTCCTTCCAAAAAGAGCTGAGAAATATCCTATCTCGATCGGAAACAATGCTCCGAAAGACGAGCCGGAAAATTTCAAAGAGAATCATTCTCTTCCCTTGTTCCATGTTCGTGCTACCCAACAAGGTTCGTGTGATAGAGTTTAGCTACCTCAACTATACGAATCTCTCACACTCTTTATAGAAATGAATAAGAATGTAATACAGCTTTGAGTATGAAATCTACAAAACTCTCATGGCGAGAATCGCAGAGATCATCAGTCTCATGGCGACTGTAAAGTACTGACTCATATCGTTAAATACAATTAACATCAAAGCATAAGAAGATAGAAATGAATTCAAATGTGCATATAAAGCACTTCTTCAGTTTCCGGCTCTAACTGCAAAGCCTCCACTCCACTCCAAAGGTTTCCTCTTATTTCAAACGCGTTTCACCAACGTCTCCTGCCACGTCATCGATCCTCTGCTTCATTCCTCTGTTCCCTCTCTTCCTCACATACGTCTTTAGGTACCTATCATCGTGTTCTTCATGTTCATGTACACATCCGAAGGAACACGATTGTAATATGCGTGTAAAAAATCTTGAGATTATTAATTATTCAGACAAAAAACACTTAGTGTCAAATAAATATATATGCATGATGCATCAACCATCCAAGTTCTTCCATGCTACGTCCCCCATGAGGACTCTTTATCAATGCCTAAATCTTTCAAGACTGTGAAAACAGTGTCATTGAACCGAACGATCCAAGTTTCAACACCTCTCTAGTCTCGTGATCCTTAGTCTTCTTACGGTTTCAAGAAACATACTGGACAAAAACATTTAACCAAGTCAGAGATAAACATACATAAGGAAACTTATCAATATGTCAGATGGAAGGTTTAAGATTTCTTACTCCCATGGAATATCTCCTACCATCATCCAATCTCCATCTTTCTCTTGATACGTCAAAACATGTTGTTTCCTATCTCGGTTATCGTCTGTTAGAACCAAAGACAATGTATGAACATTCTGCAAAATGTCCGAATGTAGTTGTTTTTCAAGAATGTTGTGCTGTTACTTGTTAGTTACTTACATATAATGATATAACTGAAGTATGTATAGAACATGTGAGAGAGATTCTCAAGGTTTCTTCCGATGGGGACACCTTCCATATAAACCTTAAAAAAGAGAGCTGTGTCCTAATCGCGCTGGTGAAGACGAAGACCCTTTAGTGTTATAGGGGGCCAATCTTGGCTTGTCACTCTGTAATATAAAAAAAAACCATCAAAATACAAATGTGATCTCACAAAACAGAGAAAAAACAGAGTAGTAGTGATGTGAAGAAGACCTTTGTGGCGAAGGGTATTGCAATCATATCTCCACGTCTGAATACAACTTGATACAATCAAATCGTATATATGTATAGTCTTACAAACAAAACGACCGTCTGCTAGCTGCTGATGAAAAATAATCATTTGGATAGCACATCGCCCAAAAGTGACATCCAATGATTTTACTTGATTTTAAGGCACGTGGTCTCTTTGAGGGATATACAAATTCCCATCTCTCATTAGCCATGATCCAATTGAAAAAAGTAAACGAGTAACAAAAGCACAAACCAAAGTTCGGTAATGGTTCCGGGAAGATATACAGATCCGTCTGAGTCCTGAATCACGAAAAATAGTACAATAATATGTTGGGCTTTTTGCAGAATTGACGTACAACTTAAAAGTCAAACACAAAACTAACTTCCATTTTTTTTTGAAAATTAGTTTTGCTCTATTCACCCCACAAGTTCATATAATTTACGAAAATACCATCAATTTCTTTTTTTCTATTTTTTTCGAAAATGACATTTTTACTCTCTCATCCTCATCATCTTCAAGTAATTACAAGATTGCCATTGTCATCAATACCACAACCACCATAAACAACCAATTTGAAGCTCTTAATGCTCCCAAAATCGATTTACCCTTCTTCTTTTTCCATTCTTGTGAACTAAACACAACATATATCTCACTTTCTCTCCACAATGAGCTAAAAAAACCCAAGATTTTGATTCTAAAATTTTTATGGTTCATAGAGTCATAGAAGCTAACGATTCTGGGTTGGTCACTTTCGTTTGTGATTCTGTGTGCTTGGAGAAGCCTTATGTATGCTAAGGAACTTATCTCACCAATTTAAGGTATGACATCGAGTTTTTTTCCAGATCTGTTCGTCAGACGACTTACTTGGAAGTCGTCTGGCTGTAGACGACTTACCTGGAAGTCGTCTGGTCAACGCAGAGGTTATTTTTGCAATTGACTTTGAAATCTGTAACCTGAGACGACTGAAAGTTAAGTCATCTGTTTTTGTTTGGTTTCAAAAAAATCTCCAAAGAACCTAGACTACTTACATTTCAGTCGTCATAGGTTAGTTTTGCATTTGACTGGATAATTTCAGAAGTTTGACTTCCCCAGACGACTTACATTTCAGTCGTGTGGTGAAAATTAAAATAATAATATTTTTTAAAAAGTAAACGACTTACAATTAAGTAGTCATAGGTTAGTTTTGCAATTGAAAAAAAAAACTTCAAGATTTAATTATACACAGACGACTTATAATTCAGTCGTCCACGAGATGACTTACTTGTAAGTCGTCCAGAATTTTTTTCCGAGATTCTGGTCAAACTTTGTAAATCCTGGACGACTGAATTATAAGTCGTCTGTATATAATTAAATCTTGAAGTTTTTTTTTTCAATTGCAAAACTAACCTATGACGACTTAACTGTAAGTCGTCTACTTTTAAAATAATATTATTATTTTAATTTTCACTAGACGACTGAAATGTAAGTCGTCCAGGAAAGTTAAACTTCTGAAATAATCCAGTCAAATGCAAAACTAACCTATGACGACTGAAATGTAAGTCGTCTAGCTTTTTTAGAGTTTTTTTAACCAAACAATAGTAGACGACTTATTTTTCAGTCGTCCGAAATAACAGATTTCAAAGTCAATTGCAAAAATAACCTCTGTGTTGACCAGACGACTTATATTTTAGTCATCTGGAATACTTAGATTGAAGTCGTCCGCGTCGTCCTAAATGGACAACTTCTGGGGAAGTCTACTAGATGACCTCCGTGGATGTCGTATGCGTCAATGTTTAATAAACTTGCATTTTCTCTAAAACTATAAAGACTTTTTAATATTTTCTTGTTAATTCATGTTTATTAAAGAATATTTGGGCTACTGAATGAAATTTATAACTTAATTGGTGATATTTATGAGGTTACCAACATTCACGTTAGTTAAAGTTTCTAACTGATCCGAGAAGACTTCCATGGAAGTCTTCTCCGCTAGTTTTTAAGTCTTCTACGTTAGTTTTTGAATAACTTGTATTTTTAAGAGTGATAAGTAACTTCAAGGTATGTAAAACTCATATTTACAAAATATGTTCTCTCCCTTAGTTTTACTAAATTTAACTAAGTTTTTCAACGCAAACTTATAAAAAATATGATATGCTTTGACTAGTTACTATTGTTTGTTTCCATCTATTAAGTATTATTATTATAGACAATAATGATGACTATTGTTATGAGTTGGAAGAAGGGTTAAAATGCTTCTTAAAATGTTGTACCAATATGAAGCTACCAACATTCTTGTTTATTAAGATGAGAAAAAGGCCATTGGAGTTTATTATTGCATATGAGAGATCCAAAGATAAGAAAAAAGCTACTGAAGTCTATTATTTCATTGATTTGTAAATGTGTAAACACATTGTTAGCACATTTAATACATCTTGGAAAACATTATTACTGATTTTTCAAAAAATTCACAACTAAAAAAGTAGACATGCAATTCACAAAACAGACCACAAACAAAACTATTATAGATCATTCCTCTACAAAGACAAGCTTGGACTCCACTTGATATAGAAGAAAACTTTGTCAGAAGACTTCCAGAAAGTCCAGACAACTTTTAAGAAGTCCAGACGACTTCCAGGAAGTTCAGACGACTTTACAGGAGGTCCAGACGACTTTTAGGAAGTCCAGACGACTTCCAGGAAGTCCAGACGACTTTGTCAAAAGACTTCCAAGAAATCCAGACGACTTGCAGACGACTTCCAGACGACTAACAGGTAAGTCGTCCCAGAAGTCTTCCAGATCTGAAAAACCTGCATATTAAATCCAGATCTGAAAAACCTGCATATCCAAAAACGTTCAAATGGCTTAAAAACAGAAAAAATGAGTGGAAGATTAGATAAATGATAAATCTACCTTTACAGAACACACAAAAATACATATTTAAAAATAATAGATCTATCTTTAAATTAGTGGAAGATGAGTACCATCTAATTAAAAACCTGCAAAAAAGATAGATTAGTAAGAAAGACATGAGACAAAACTGAAAAATTCATATAAAGTTTGGTGTTTTCAAGTCAAAGAGATTAGAGTGGGTTTGGAGAGTTTTAGTTTGGGAAAAAAATAAGAACTTTATACAACAAGAAGTTACCAAATGAAGAAAAATCAGACATAAGAACTTACCAAAACGCTCAGATCTATTATGAAAGGGAGACTTCGTCAGAAGACTTCCATGAAGTCTAGATGACTTCCAGGAAGTCCAGACGACTTCCTTGAAGTTCAGACGACTTCCTGGAAGTCCAGACGACTTCCTGGAAGTCCAGACGACTTTGTCAGAAGACTTCCAAGAAGTCCAGAAGACTTCCAAGAAGTCCAGAAGACTTCCAAGAAGTCCAGACGACTTCCAGACGACTAACAGATAAGTCGTCCCAGAAGTCTTCCAGATCTGAAAAACCTGCATATTAAATCCAGATCTGAAAAACCTGCATATCCAAAAACGTTCAAATGACTTAAAAATAGAGAAAATGAGTGGAAGATTAGATAAATCTACATTTATAGAACACACAAAAATACATATCTAAAATTAATAGATCTATCTTTAAATTAGTGGAAGATGAGTACCATTTGATTAAAAACCTGCAAAAGAGATAGATTAGTAAGAAATACATGAGACAAAACTGAAAAATTCATATAAAGTTTGGTGTTTTCAAGTCAAAGAGATTAGAGAAAGGTTGGAGAGTTTTAGAATGATGAACATTACATTTTTGTTGCAGCCATTTGAGAGGAGGAGAGAGAATGTGTAAATTTTTCTTTATATAGGGAGACAAAAAATCCAATTAGGTTAAATATTCTTGACTCAGACGACTTTCTGGACGACTTACATTTCAGTCGTCTGGTGAAGAAATTAAAACAGACGACTTACATGTAAGTCGTCCAGAAGAGTTTAATATTTTTAGCGGGAAATTAAATATTTTTAGCGAGAAACTAAAATAGAAGACTTTCCAGACGACTTACAAGTAAGTCGTCTGGTTTAAATTATTTAAGCGGGAAAATAATTTTTTTAAAAAAATTTTAGGCGGGAATATTTGGACGACTTACATGTAAGTCGTCTGTTTTAATTTTTTCACCAGACGACTGAAATGTAAGTCGTCTAGACCCTAAACATAACCCCTAAACTAGCTTTTATATGTCCGGTAAATGATCTGGTTAGGTTAAAACGTACATTGGTAAAATTAAAGGTTCGGTACGATGTGGACGACTGAAATATACGTCGTCCGAGTAAATTATTCAACAGACAACTGAAATATAAGTCGTCCACACCCTAAACATAACCCCAAACTTAATTATCTAATTAAACACTTTATAAAATCAAATCAAACTTGAAAAATGTTTACTATACACAGAAATAAACACATATAGGTGAAAAATAATTTTTGAAAAAAACATTTTAGTTTTCCAAAATCTAACCCTAACAAAACAATACATACAATACTACAACATATGTTTGTCAAATTCCTAAACCAAAGAATATCATGATTCACTACTTCCACTCATCTATCTTCAAAACAAATCAATTTTATCATATCTTAATTTATATCACTTAAAACTGTTTATAATTACTTGATTTTTATTTTTCACGCATCAAAATATTTTTTTACAAAATTTATAAATTATTTTTAAAATAAACTGGTACCAGACGACTTACACTTCAGTCGTCCAGACGACTTCCAACATCTCAGACGACTCAGACGATTTACTGAAGCTATATTCGTAAAAATGGCTTCTGTTTTTTTGTTTGGTCATAAAGGGCTGATTTGTAATTTCACTAGGCTTTTAGGTTAGTTTTGCATTTGATTTAAGTTTGGGTATAGGTTTGGGGTTAAAATCAAGTTATGGGTTAGTTTTGGCAAAAATCCCTAATATGTTCTTATTAATTTTGAATTATATTTTGTAAACGTGCTAAAGAAGAAAATTTTCAATCAGCAGTCAGCACTACTATCTTCTTGAATGACGATCCCTGAAATTTCCGGAAATTTCCACTACTACATGAATACATGATGAGTTTGTCATGCATGCCTTCTACGCCATGCAAACAGATACACAGGTAGTTATGCCATCTTCGACTTTGTCTTCAAGTACGTTTGTATTATCCTAGAGAGTAGTAATGGGTCTTAAAACCACACGCTCTGTCAATTAAACATACCAAATCAGGTATAGTGGTGAAAAGAAAATGAAAAATGCTTTCGGCACCTGCACGTTTTGACCATTGGATTGAAACTCTTTTCTTGCACTTGTGGCCTTGCATGAACCTACGTGTTCTTTTATAAGCCAACCAAAACTTTTTATTCAAGAGTTTTCGTCAAAACGAGTTGGAGAACTGTATGGTGGTTGATTGGCTTCAGACTTTCAGTGGTCCCAAAGAAAATGGTTCGATATTCTAAAGTAACGTCTTACTCTCTCTACTCTTGGTCTTCATCAAAATCTCAAAGACAAATAAAAAAAAACATATTGATGTCTCTTCAACGACCCAATGGGAACTCGAGTTCTTCTTCTCCTTCCCCCAAGAAGCAAAAAACTGGTAGGCTTTTAAATGCAAAAATTGTTTTTTTTTTCTAAATTTATCTTGGTTTTGAGAAAACTGGTTTGTATAATCTTCAGAGGAGAGCGAGGAGGAGGAGTTGATGGTTCCAGACATGGAAGCAGCTGGATCAACAGGTGTTGTAAGCAGCAGTGCCGATGACGGAGCCAATAATCCGGAGACGGACCAGACCCAAAACGCCAAACGCCCCCGTGGACGTAACCCAGTCGATAAAGAATACAGAAGCCTCAAGAGGTAAATCACTTAGCCTTTGTTACTAAAGCTATGATGCCGTTGAAATGTGATAGAAAAGAAAATGATGAGTGTGAGTTTTCCTTACATTTCAGATTGTTGAGGAATAGAGTATCTGCACAACAAGCGAGAGAGAGAAAGAAAGTGTATGTGAGTGATTTGGAATCAAGAGCTAATGAGTTGCAGAACAACAATGATGAACTTGAGGAGAAGATCTCTACTTTGATGAACGAGAACACAATGCTTCGCAAAATGCTTATTAACACTAGGCCTAAAGCCGATGAAAATCACTGAGAAGAGAGCCCCTCCTTTTACTTAATCAAATGTTGTGTTGATTATTTTTTATTTTGTATAACATTTTTTTTATCATAACATTCGGTTTGAGCATTTCCTGTGTGCGAGTAAGAGAAAGTAATTAGGCCTTAAAGAGAGATTAATTAATTAGGCTTCTGATTAAGCGATATTTTAAAATGTGATGGTTGGTGGGTCCCACGTGTTGTCTGAAAAGAAGCGTCTCGAGAATTGTTTTCGTAGAGACCAAGCTGCGCTATCTATATAAATAAACATATGTAACTGAAATTAGATTAATAACCATTTGAAGATCAGAAGGAAAGAAAGAAATGGCGAATTTTGGCGAAGGAAGAAGAAGAGGAACCGGAGGCATGCTCCCGCTTCTGGCGATTAGCACCGTCGCAGAATACTACAGACTGCCGTGGAAACCGCCGGTGACGGCGGGACTATTAGCCGCGAACACTCTCGTCTATCTCCGGCCCGCGTTTCTCGATCCCCTTATCCCTCACATCAGCGAGGTCTGGTTCAATCCAAACCTCATCCTCAAGGTATACCTCCTCAATTCGATTACACACACATGATTGCAGTTTCCATCGATCTCGATTGTTTGGAGAATTAGGGATTGTGATCTATGCTAACTTGTTTTATCGATCCTGATCCGTGGCTCAATTGTAGCGCGTCTGACTCCAGATTAGAAGGTTGCGTGTTCGATTCACGTCGGGTTCAAAATCGGAAATAATTTTTCTTAAAAAATAAAATAAAATAACTTGTCTTTTTTTTGTTTTTGAACAGCACAAGGACTTGAAACGCTTCTTTCTATCAGCGTTCTACCATCTCAACGAGCCTCACCTAGTCTACAACATGATGTCTCTTCTCTGGAAAGGAATCAAGCTGGAGACATCCATGGGAAGCACACAGTTTGCTTCTATGGTCGTTACGCTTCTCGGTATGTCACAAGGAGTCACATTGCTGTTAGCCAAGTCCCTGCATGTCTTATTTGACTACAGGAGAGCGTATTACCACGAGTACTCTGTGGGATTCTCGGGAGTACTCTTTGCTTTGAAGGTTGTTCTCAATGCTCAGGCTGAGGATTACACCAGCGTGTACGGGGTACTAGTGCCGACGAAGTATGCTGCTTGGGCTGAGCTGGTTCTGGTGCAGATGTTTGTGCCGAGGGCTTCGTTTCTTGGGCATTTAGGTGGGATTCTTGCTGGGATTCTTTACATGAAGATGAAGAGGTCTTACTCGGGGTCTGATCCTGTGGCTATGGTGGTTAGAGGTGTCGCTAGAGCGGTGACGTGGCCGTTGAGGTTTGTGAGCAGTATGGTTGGGTCTCGGAGGAGGAGGATTACGGGGAGAGGAAGAGTGGGGAGAGGACAGAATGGGATTGCAGGACCTGGTATCTGGAGATGCCAGTCATGTACGTTTGACAATTCTGGTTGGGAGAGTGTTTGTGAGATGTGTGGCTCCGGGAGGAGTAGAGGAAACGGATGGTCAGTGAACCAGGGACATGCACATTCTTCATCTTCTTCTAGTGGTCTTCCTTTAGATGAGCTGCGGCGTCGGAGAGTAGAGAGGTTTAGTTAATCTCTGGAGCTTTCTTAGAGCTGAGGAAGAATTGTGAGTGAAGCTTAAGCTGGGTCGTTCATTGCATTAGCTTATGACTAGAGAGCTTAGTGGCGTTTCTTAAATCTGTCTCTTCTCTTCTGTTGTTGAAGATTTGGTTCTATGTGTATGGGTCTATATTGCAAGTAAATGTTCTTGTACTTGGGTCTAATTCTAGGGAAACACTGAATCTTTCTGATGAAATTAAGTGCTTATAGGAAGATAAAAACTATGTTTTTATAGTGAAGTTACGAATAGTGTATAGTTTCACAAACTAAACCACATGCTTGATCATACATTATTGAATCTCCTGCTTTAAGAATATTTTAAATTTTCGGGTCACTAAAACCAGAATCCGATCTCTGAGGAGTTTGGCGACAACAGAGCTACTCCCACCATTGTAAGTTTTTCATTACCCCTGCCTGTCTACAGAATATACCTGCTGATTTAGCATGAGACCTTTAGCTTCAGTTAGCTTTACATATCTTGATTCTGTAAGGCTGAATGAGACAAACATTGTCTAAAGTTAAACTGCTTTGGAATTGATTAGGAGGTGCAAATAAAGTTGGAGAAACTATAGCAAAATTCTGCGTTGAGAAAGGGATCACCAATTTTGAATGTAGATGACACGGCTAGGAACAATGCTGACTTCTTTCTCCACAATGTTGTGAGTTGTTCTTACCCCTTTTAATGCATCTCAAGAAATATTGTGTATTTCATATCATCTATCCAATGCATATACATTGATGTAAGTGAAACTGGTTGATGTTTTTTTCAGGAGACATGTACAAGTGCTTGTAAAATTAGGACAAGCTGACATAACAGAGATGGTGGAGTGTAGGGAGTTCATGTCTGTGAAGGAGAGATGCAATGTGGTTGGAAGTTAAGTAATTGATAGTCTATAAATAGAAAAGGTGCAAGGTGTATGCTTACCCTGGAGCTGGTATGTCCTCAGTCTCTTCTTCCTATAATTAGCACTGTTGACATAAATAGTTTTCTGTTGCTCCCTTTTATATCCTCACTTCTTGAAGTGGATACTGTTTTTGAATTACAGAGACGTAGCAGAATAGATCTTAGATCTTGTTTTCCTTTTCTCCTCTTGGCCAAGTCTCATCCCTCGCTTGGCAATGCAATGGTTCCGTAGGGAGGGATACTGCTTGGACCTACTGCTCTGGGACGAAGCAAGGTGTACATTGACACCATCTTCCCAGACAAGAGCCTGACCGTTTTAGACACTCTCGCAAACATCGGTCTTCTGTTTTTCTTGTTTCATGGGCGTTGCCTTATCAATCACCGCCTTCCCTGTGCTTGCTCGTATCCTAGCTGAGCTAAAGCTTCTAACAACCGACATTGGACGTATGGCTATGTCTGCAGCGGGAGTGAACGATATCGCAGCTTGGATACTCCTCGCACTTGCGATTGCTCTCTCGGGAGATGACAGTTCTCCTCTTGTACCTCTTTGGGTTCTTCTCTCTGGATCTGGTTTTGTGATATTTGCAGTTGTGGCAATCAAACCTCTCCTTGGTTATATGGCTAGACGCTGTCCCCCGAAGGAGAGCCTGTGAAGGAACTCTATGTCTGTGTCACTCTAACCTTGGTTTTAGCGGGGAGTTTTGTGACGGACACTATTGGGATACACGCGCTGTTCGGGGCGTTTGTTGTAGCTATAGTGACTCCTAAAGAAGACCTTTATTTTGCGTCTAGCGCTCTCAAAAACCGATGTAACAACGATCAGAGGAGCACAATCGTGGGGACTTCTACTTCTTGTCATACTCACCACTTGTTTCGGGAAGATTGGAGGAACCGTTGTGGCCTCGCTGCTCTGCAAGGTTCCTTTCAGAGAAGCCATGTCGCTTGGAATCCTTATGGACATCAAAGTTTTAGTAGAGATTATCGTTCTAAACATCGGCAAGGACCAGAAGGTGCTGAATGATCAAGCGTTTGCGATCTTAGTCCTAACGGCGTTGGTCACAACCTTCATCACAACTCCACTTCTGATGGCGATTTACAAGCCTGCGAGGAGAGGAGCACCGTACAAGCATAGAACAATCCAGAGAAAAGATCATGACTCCGAGCTACGGATACTCGCTTGCTTCAACAGTACACGCAACATCCCAACGTTGATCAATATGATCGAGTCATCAAGAGGGACAGGACAAAGAGGACGTCTCTGCGTCTACGCTATGCGTCTAATGGAGCTCTCTGAGTGGTCATCAGCGATAGCTATGGTTCACAAAGCTCGTTTGAACGATCCGAGAGGGAATGAGTCGTTGGCTTACGAGGAGAGAGTCGTTGAGAGCAGAGATGATGTCAACGCGACGCTTAAAGCGATGAGCAAATGCAATCTTTTCATCGTGGGGAGAAACGCGGCGGTTGCGTCGTTGGTTAGCAGTACGGATTGTCCGGAGTTAGGACCAGTTGGAGGTTTGTTTTCGTCGTCGGATTTTTCAACCACTGCGTCAGTGCTCGTAGTTTAGGGATACGATCCTGCGGCCGCTCATAGAGGAAGACGTTGACTACGAAGGTTCTTCCAGAGATATTTCAGACTCGACCGTCTGAACGAATCTAATCAGCTTATTATTACAGTGCCAAAACAAACAAAGAAAAGTGTGTGTCTGTGTTTTTACTTTCGCCTCATGAAATGTTTTGGTTGGGACATGTTCTTTTCGTTGTAATGGTTGTCATTCTATTTATGCACATGAAAATCGACTTGGAATTTTTTAAAACTGAAATCAAACCTGCAAGTTTTTCTTAAACAACCAATTTGTAATGTTATTTTAATACCAAATTAACTAAAACTACTGTATATTCGGATCGAATCAACCGGTCTATTATATTCATTGATGAAAACTATTAATTTATCAGTTTGTTTCTCAAGTTTCTTGTTTGCCAAGTTACTCTAGTTTCTATATTAAACTTTGTTGTCAATTCACATTCCTATATATAGCCTTCGTTATTTCCTCAGACAATAATTTCCGTATTTCTCTTCTATATTTACAGGGAAAACTTCCTTTCCTATCACATGGGCAGTAATAAAATTCTTTATTTTTATAAGCCTTTTTTACAATCAAATTTCGTGAAAAGATTTAGTTTAATGAAACGAAAGAATTTTTACAAAAAAAACATATATTGTTTGATTTTCCCTAACAAGAAAAAGAGATATGGGATCATATATATATATTAAATATTGTTTCCTTTTTTAACAAGGATGAAATATATATATAGATCGAATCCTATTATCAGAGAAATAATTTAGTAACTAGCTAAATCAAAAAAAGAAGACCTAATGGATCTGCATGTTAGCAGCCTTCCGTGGGAACTAGAGGAAGAAATACTCTCTCGTCTTCCACCTGAGTCTCTTGTTCGGTTCAGAGCCGTGTCTAAGAGATGGAACTCTCTTTTAAACAACAAGAGTTTCATCAAGAAGCACTTGTCTCTCTCCCGTCCCCACTTCATCTTCCTAACCAAATCAAAGATTTGTTCAATAGACATCATCGATCAAACTATAGATGTGCGTGAGCTACACTCTTCTTGCAGCAGGGGTTTAAATTCGGTATATGGAACCATTACTTGCGATGATCTCTTGTTCTGTAAATATCCATTCTTTTCGTAGAAGGAGACAGCCTTGTGCAATGGTTGAGACAGGTTGACTGGATCAAGTTGTACGTGGACCAAAAGTTCAAAGTTGTCGGCTTAGGATACCAATACGTGGACCACAAAAGTTTCACAAGATTTTACTCTACACAGGTTACGACCGCCAGAGAGTTGCGGTCGACGAGTGTGCCTCTCACGCGTTGAGGTTTATTGAAACACCTAACAATAACATGCACATATCTGAAAATGCTAAACGGTCACATGTGTCCTTGAATGGAAATTTGTATTGGATTCGCCAGACTCATGAATATTTCATCCAAAGCTTTGATTTTTACTTGGGAGATTTTCCAACCCGTTTGTCTTGATGAACATCTCCTTGCGGTTTGGAAAGGAGAATGGTTTTCGTTGTTAAAGCAATCCTTTTTAACAAGAGAGATTGAGATTTGGGTAATGAAGAATAAGATTGATGATAAAGAGAAAGTGGTTTGGTAAAACTTGACGACTTTAACAGCAAGTAACTTGCCAACGTTTTTTGATAAGATTTATGGCTTTAGTTATTTTGGCCAGGTCGGTTGGTTTTCTCACTGTGCCTATGTTCCAAATTTGATCTCGGTTCCTTAGAATTTCAGATTTGAACGAGTTGTTGCAAGTAGAGTGTTATCAGTTTTTCTTCTAAGTTGTTGCATGTCTTTTGTTTTATTTGAAGTTTTAATGTGATTTGTAAGGTTTATGATGTCTCAGTTTGATACAAAGATTAAACAAAAGATCTTCCTTGGATGATAGTACACATGATATGTTGAAATTTAAAGTTGTTAAACGTCTGTTAATATTAGCTAAATAGAGTATAACTTATATGTATCATCTTCACAAAACTTTACAAAAGGGAATTAGGAGTTAAGTCGAATGTTTTTTTCTAGTCGTCTCCCAAAATGGTAAAACCGAATCTCATCCATCTTCAAAGTTATCTACCCTGGTTTAGTCACCGGACCTCTCCCTTTTCGGTTCGATCTCATCCCTCTCCTTATACTAATCTCCTTGACTAGAAACAGCTTAACCGGTCCTATACCCAATTCTTTATGATCTCTCTCAAACCTCCACAGTCTTGACCTTAGCTATAACCAACTCTCAGGCTCTCTTCCTCCTTTTCTCACTACACTTCCTCGTCTCAGAGTCCTTGTTTTAGCCTCAAACAACATCGTATATAATAGATTGTTTTCTTTTTGGAGAAAAAAGATATAATAGGATATAAATGGTGACGTAAGGAATTAAAAAGAATAATCAATTCCTACTCGTTCTTTAAAATTTACACAATTTTATTAAGAATATTTGTTGCGTATGATTTCTTATCATTATTTAAACTTTAAAGAACTATAGAAAAATAATATTTCTTATCAAAATTGATATGACACAAAAATAATAAATATTTATTTTTATTCATTTTATTTTGTTTATTTTCATTTTTTTTCATGCATGCTCATTCTTATTCATATTTAAATGGTCACCAATTAGAGCATTTGTATTACAAAAAAAAAAGATATACTGAATCTTCTATGATATATTACTCCCTGTTGAGAGAGAAAGATATATTGCATTACCAAAAAAAAAATATTGGATCTTATATGATATATTGTTTCCTTTGGGAGAAAAGGATATATAAGACCCTATTATATCAAAGTTTAATATCAAAATCAGAATATCTAATGGTTCTGCATGTTATGCTTCCATGGGAACTGGAGGAAGAAATACTCTATCGTCTTCCACCTAAATCTCTTGTTCGATTCAGAGCAGTGTCTAAGAGATGGAACTCTCTTTTCAACAACAAGAGTTTCATCAACAAGCACTTGTCTCACTCCCGTCCCCAGTTCATTTTCCTAACCCAATCAAAGATTTATTCGATAGACATCATCGATCAAAAGATACATTTGCGTGAGCTGCACTCTTCTTGCAGGGAGTTAAATTCGGAATATGGTACCATCAGTACTTGCGATGATCTCTTGTTCTGTAAATATCCATTTCTCTGGAAGAAGGAGACAGCGCTTTGGAATCCATGCTCGAGACAGTTAAACTTGATCAAGTTGTCTGTGGACAGAGACTTCACTGTTCTTGGCTTAGGATACGACAATAGTGGACCCCAAAAGGTTCACAAGATTTTACTGTACTACCCCCACCCCGAGGAAGTTGCAATTTACGAGTGTGCCTCTCACGTGTTGAGGTATATTAATACACTTGAGGAGGACATGTACATATGTGACATGTCTAACGAAGCCAAAGGGTGGCCACATGTGTCCTTGAATGGAAATTTGTATTGGATTGCTTACAATCGCCAGACTTGTGAGTATTTCATCCAAAGCTTTAATTTCTCGAATGAGATTTTCAAACCCGTTTGTCTTCTTCCTCCGTTTGAAGATGACCATTCTTGGAATGAACATCTCCTTGCGGTTTGGAAAGGAGATCGGTTTTCGTTGTTACAGCAATGCTTTTTAACAAGGAATATTGGAATTTGGGTAACTAAGGATAAGGCTGATGATAAAAAAGAAGTGGTGTGGATAAACTTGATGACCTTGACAGCAACTAACTTGCCATACTTGTGTAATAAAATGTATGGGGTTAGTTACTTCATCTATGATAAGACCTTATTCATGTGTTGTGGCGATGGAAGTAGTCAGCCTTGCATCCATATTGTGAAGGGAGACAGGTGCAATAAGATTCAGATAGGTTATGGCGAGGATGGTTGGTTTTCTCACTGTGCATATGTTCCAAATTTGGACTCGGTTCCTTTAGAATTTCAGATTGAGTGAACTGTTGCAAGGCTACTGTTATCAGTTTTTCTTTTAAGTTGTTGTATGTCTTTTTTTTTTTTTTATTCAAACCTTGTATGTCTTTTGTTTATTTGAATTGTTTTAATGTGATTTTTTGTAAGGTTTATGTCTCACTTTTGTTCACTCTACTTTCTCTTCATTAGCTCCTATGGACCGGGCCGCTCTTAATCCATCAGAGACTCTTTAACTGACATGCTCCGTTTAGTAACCACTTGTCCCTGACCCTTCTTCCTCCTCTAGTCTCACTTGCACATCTCTAGGCCGCGTTGCCACCTTATCTCTTGGCCCTAATCTCTCCGGTTTGCTATCTCCTTGTGTCTCCCACTTAACCTATTTGACACAACTTGTTCTCTGCTCTGGTTTAGTTACCGGACCTATACCCAATTCTTTCTCATCTCTCTGATACCTCCATACTCTTGACCTTAGCTATAACCAGCTCTCTTCCTCCTTTTCTAACCACACTTCCACGTCTCAAAGTCCTTGTTTTAGCTTCAAACCAATTCATCCAATAACCTTAAACATGTGTCTAGTCCCTTGTTCCATTTAGACCTCTAAAGATGAACCAAATCTCCGGCCAACTCCCCCCTTCTTTCCCCATCATTATTCTCAGGTCCTTAATCCTATCCAAGAACTCAATGAAAGGCACGATCAACGCCCTAAACAAAGCTAATATACATCGATCTTAGTATGAATCAATCCCTAACTCACTCTTTGGTACCACTCTTATCAATGTTCCTACAAAGAAACAACTTCACGTCAATCTAGACAAACAAACAAAAAGAAGAATAGTGTTTATGTGTTCTTACTTTCGCCTAACGAAATGTTTTGGTATGCACATGATGGCCTTGAAATTTCTTAAACCTAAATCAAACCACCAATTTTATCTTTTGAAAGCAATTTGTAATGTTATTTCAATACCGAATTAACTAAATTTCCTGCAATGTAAATATATTCGGATTCAATCAACCGATCTACTAAATTCATTTATAAAAATGTAAATTTACTTATTTTTAAGCCTTTCTTGTTTCCCAAGTTAATTAATTTCTGTACTTAACTTTTTTTTGTCTAATCATATATTCCTATATATAGCCTTCATTATTTATCGAGAAAATAATTTCCTTAAATCTTCTATATTTATAAGGAAAACCTTCTATAAAATTTGTTATTCTTATAAGCATTTTTAACATAATTAGTTCGCGAAGAGATCTATACTATTATTTGCGAAGTAAATTTTGCAATAGAGCTCTCACGTTAAAAGTTAGAACGGTTAATATCTATACTACCCTTAATGAATTTGTATATAATTAACTATATAATCAAAAACGAATTTTTATTTATAATATTAATTTTCTTTTCAAAAAGATAAATTTTAGATTGTGTTGTTATCTTAAAACATATTTTATATAATCAAAAACAAATTTTTACTTATAATATTAATTTTCTTTTCAGAAAGATAATTTTTACATTGTGTTGTTATCTTAAAACATTTAATAATTAAGCGGTTAAAGTCATTGTTACCCTTAATGAATTTTATATATAATTAATTATATAACTACAAACAAACTTTTATTAATAATATTAATTTTCTTAAATAAGATAATTCTTATATATTGTGTTGTTATCTTAAAATTTATTTTTCAATTATAAAATTTAGAAAATAACAAATAAAAAATTTATAATTAAACATTAATCAACTAAATTTGTACATATTTACTAAAATATTTTTAATATGTGAATGTTTACTTTTAAAATTTCAGCACAATAATAAACATATATATTTTAATTAAATTTACGTCATATATATATATATATAATTTTATGTTTGATTTTTTTCTTTTGAAAACATAAATAATAAGTTATCATGCTAATTTTTGAATTAATAAAATAGAAACTAATATATATGTGTAAAACGATTAAGCCCGCAAGTGCGGGCAAAACATCTAGTTTAGTTAATAAAAGATGTGTTAAAAAAACATTTATTGACTAATTTTCTCTAACAAGCAGTGTTTTGAAACATGACATGTATGTGGTTGAACTGGTAAATCCGATAAGCCAATATGTAAATCTGATTTGGGTTTTAATAAAAAACTATTTTTAAAACCCGAGATCTGATTACCGATTTGGGTTTTTTCTTAGAATTTTTTAATTATGTTGTTGAAATCTACTTTTTATTCTAAATAAGAAGTTAGGCATTTGTAGTTTTGCTTTTGTTTTTATTTGTAGTTTTTAGATTTTGATGAAGATTTCATTATGTCACTTGAAAAAAATGAAATGAAAGATTGCAGTGAGAGAACCAAGTTTAGTTATGTGATTTGGTATTAATGAATACTAGGTAGTGACATGGACCTGCTCATGATGAGATCTTTTAAAAATTATTTATGTTACGTAATTATAGTAACGCAACAGAGCTCTCACGTTAAAAGTTAGAACGGTTAATATCTATACTACCCTTAATGAATTTGTATATAATTAACTATATAATCAAAAACGAATTTTTATTTATAATATTAATTTTCTTTTCAAGAAGATAAATTTTAGATTGTGTTGTTATCTTAATACATATTTTATATAATCAAAAACAAATTTTTACTTATAATATTAATTTTCTTTTCAGAAAGATAATTTTTACATAGTGTTATTATCTTAAAACATTTAATAATTAAGCGGTTAAAGTCATTGTTGCCCTTAATGACTTTTATATATAATTATTTATATAACTACAAACAAATTTTTATTAATAATATTAATTTTCTTAAATAAGATAATTCTTATATATTGTATTGTTATCTTAAAATTTATTTTTCAATTATAAAATTTAGAAAATAACAAAGAAAAAATTTATAATTAAACATTAATCAACTAAATTTGTATATATTTACTAAAATATTTTTAATATGTGAATGTTTACTTTTAAAAATTTCAGCACAATAATAAACATATATATTTTAATTATATTTACGTCATATATATATATATATATATATATATATATAATTTTATGTTTGATTTTTTTTCTTTTGAAAACATAAATAATAAGTTATCATGCTAATTTTTGAATTAATAAAATAGAAACTAATATATATGTGTAAAACGATTAAGCCCGTAAGTGCGGGCAAAACATCAAGTTTAGTTAATAAAAGATGTGTTAAAAAAACATTTATTGACTAATTTTCTCTAACAAGCAGTGTTTTGAAACATGACATGTATGTGGTTGAACTGGTAAATCCGATAAGCCAATATGTAAATCTGATTTGGGTTTTAATAAAAAACTATTTTTAAAACCCGAGATCTGATTACAGCGTTGGGTTTTTTCTTAGAATTTTTTAATTATGTTGTTGAAATCTACTTTTTATTCTAAATAAGAAGTTAGGCATTTGTAGTTTTGTTTTAGTTTTTATTTGTAATTCTTAGAAGATTTCATTATGTCACATGAAAAAAGTGAAATGAAAGATTGCATTGAGAGAACCAAGTTTAGTTATGTGATTTGGTATTAATGAATACTAGGTAGTGACATGGACCTGCTCATGATGAGATATTTTAAAAATTATTTATGTTACGTAATTATAGTAACGTAAAATATAATTTAGTTTTACATCATAAATTTTTACAGTTATCAATACTATTAAAAGGGAAGAAGTCTTAAAAAATTTACCTATAAAAGTTGTTTGGACCTTTTTATTTAGCTCATTATTTTTTGGTATTACCTTAAATTTAGACTAACAATATGTTACCATATATTTCTGTAACAATATTTTATTCAATTCTTTTATTTATTCAATTCTCACTCCTAAATCCTAATCATTACTATTACTATATTTACCATTTTGATTTTTAATCGTAAAAGCATTGAAACTAATGTTTTATATTATCACTTTCATCATATAATATATGATTTAAAGCAATAGAAGTTACACGACATATATGTGTACATTTTAACTTCATATTTCCTTTATAATAAAGTAATCATATCATATATAAACTTTTCTACAAAAATCTCATATCATATACTAAAATTTCAACCGTCTATAGTTTGATATATATTTTCATATTTAAAAATGAGTTTTCTGAATATTTATGTTACCTTTACAAAAATGTAGAAATTCATTGGTTCTGTTAAAGCTAACCCGACTTCACGATACTAATATTGATTATTCACGATTTTGAAAATTATTGGTTTAGATATTATACTTTTATATACTTTTCACTTAAAAACGAATCAACACTATTAAAAGAGAAAGAGTCTTAAAAAATCTAATATAAAAAAGTTGTTGGAGTCATGTATAACTATTTTTTTGGTATAACCATTAATCATTCTAACCATACAATATTTTAAATATTTTTAACAGATCCTAATATTATTCCTTATGATACTTTTACTCAGAAAAACATTTCATCAACCATGTTTTTGTACAATAACGTTAAAACTCTATATCAAAAGGTTGTTGGAGCTGATATGGACGTAATGGGTCCAAATATGTTCGGATATTTAGGATCCTAAAATTTTTGAAATATCTAAAAAATCTGAAAAATATTCGAAACTCCTAACAAATACGCAAAAAATTCAAATACCTAAAAATTTAAAATCTAACATGATGAACTAAAAAATACTCAATTTCTTTTTTTGAAAATTTACCTGAAATCGAAAACTATAATCGTAAACCAAAAACTTTTAAAAAAATATCCATAATACCGGAAACATATTCGAAATATCTAAATATACCTAATAAACACAACATATTTATTAAGAGGTCTATGGTAGGACTCAGACTCAAACAAAGACATGCGAGTCGAAAAAACCCAATAGGTTATCTTCTATGGGCCTGAACTAAACCTATATTTTCGGATCGGTTTGGTTTATTTTTTTGATCCGGATATAATTCTCATGTCTAAAAGAAACTTACGTAAAAGTATACATATAAAATCTCAAATAAACTAATTTTTAGATTATATAACTGTTAAAAATTATATTTTTTAATATAATAGGACTTTGTATTATAATATAATCCAAAAATATCCGCTCTTTCCAAGCGCGGATCAAAATCTAGTTAAATGTTATAATATTTGGGCTTCTAGTACATATAAGACTACAAAAATCATATGACCACACAGATATTTACGTAATTGTTACATACCTAAAATTTAATGATTAATATATAGATTACAAATATATGGTAGGTATTTAATGTGAAACTAGGTGACCAGCCCGCACCCTGTACGGGCATAAGAAAATTTAAAATATAGAATAAATATTATATAGTTTTTTAGAAGTAACAGATTTTACAACATAGTACCACCGTCTTTGGGAGAATTCATCAGTAATGGAAAAAAGCTGGTAGTCAATATTTGAGATGGATGAGAGGGAACACAGTAACGTCAGTATGAAAAGGCAGATATTGTGTGTATATATAATTGCAACGTCACAAAATATTTTGTGTGTTTAAGAAGATACTTTCATTTAAAAAAATGGAATAAATAGTGTATAGTTTTAGAAGTAACAGATTTTATATTATCATTAATTAGAATTGTATTATATATGTGTCGTAATTCTTTATTTAGGTGAATAATATTATTTTCCATAAATAATAAACAAACATTTATGTAGACATATTAAAAGAAAATATAAAAAATCAAAATATTATCCATAAATAATATAAATTATGAAGTACATTTCTCGATAAAGAAAACAAATTCAATTAGAAACATGCAAAAAATTAAATAAATTTTGTAAGCAATTTGACGGGTTCGCATTATTTGATAGATTTATATATTTCTAAATTTTATTGAACATGAAATAATATTAAATTGACATACCGTCATCGGTCTCCTAACTCATCACAACCCATCTGGCAAATACAAAAAATAAATAATTGTAACAGTTTATAGATTTTAAAATTTGTATTTGAAAAAAGTAGATTAAAATTACGTACTTTGCCTACGGAATATTCTGAAAAATTTGTTTGTAGACAACATTCAATGTTTTTGTCTTCGACTTCTCTTCTTTACCAGTTATTAGGATTTTTAATCCAGATCTCGACTTAACTCTTGAAAGTACAATTTTTCCTTGCATTTTATAAGCATTTTATAAATTATTTTAAAATTATGATAAATTTATTCTTTAAACAACGATAAATAATTTAAAAATAATATTAATAAATATTTTTAGATTTTGTAATATTTAAAATAGTTATTATATAATTATATTCTAACACAGTTCATCAAGTAGAGGATAAAACTATTATAATTATCTTATATAAAATTTCGTTCATTTTATTTTATAGGTTATAAATATTAAAAGTAATAAATAAAACATTATTAGTCTTTCAATAATTTCGAGAATAGTTTCCATAAATTGTTATTTGTAATATTCGTTAGATTATATGGCAAGTGATGTTAAACGTCAATAAGTTAAACAATTCTTCCATATTTGGAAAACATATATATATATAACAATGACAAATTAAATGGTAGAGTATGTAAACACCTTTAGGAATCACCGCCGTATTTAAGAATCATAAGGGCCTCTACAGGTCTTTATTCTTCGCCTTCACCATCCCACTTCAGCGGCTTCAGTTGAACTTTCCTGTATATCCCTGAAAAATTTCCTCCCTGCGCCATTCCAAAAGGTTCTCTGCTGTGAGAAAATGACCTCATAAATTAAATAAAAAATGCATAATGCTAGCTTACTTATAAGATAGTATATTCAACAAAAAAAATGATATAAGATAGTATTACTAAATGATACTATGTAATACTTTCCCGGACAATATTCAACAAAGAGAGAGAAAGTACCAAAGAACTTCTTCAAGAACTGCTTTAACTTGGTGAAGCTTCTCAGCATGTTCAATCAAGGTTTTCTGGATCACTATCACTCTCACGACCGGGTCTACATATAAAAAAAGGAAGACCATATTGTCGTTACCAGTATTCAACACATGGAAAAGATAGACCAGACATGCTTTTTGGAGACAAGACACAAAGAGTTGAGTTCAGTGTTCTAAAGATGAGGAGCCTTTGCGTCTAAACACATTTTTTTTAGCACACAAGCAGCATTGTCGTAATACCTTAATAGTATGAGAGGAGAGATTTGTGAATAATACTTTAAAGAATGAAAAGAGAATGTTTATATTTTAAGACCTTGGGTGTCTCCTATATATATACAGTCGGTTTATTCTCATATTAATGATTTTAATATTTTGCACAATAAATAATAAAATCGTTTAAAGAAAGATATTAAAAGTGTATTGTCAAAAAATGATTTGCATATGATATGATTTTAACTTGCGCAAGTAATCCATATTAGAAAGATAAGTTATTAAAAACAAACAACCTAATTAGAAACATTAAAATATTTTGTAAGCAATATAATAAATATGATATCAACATGCGCAAGTTTACCGTTTGAATAATAAGGAAAGTTTTTAATATTTGTCTTAATTCTAAATCTTGCCCAAGGGTAAACTAAATCGATAAAATTTAATGATTTCAACTTGCGCAAGTAATCCATATTGTGAATAAGTGATTTGCATATTTAATGATTTCAACTTGCGCAAGTAATCTATATTAGAAAGGTAAGTTATTAAAAACAAATTTTATCAATAAGTTATTTGCATATTTAATGATTTCAACTTGCGCAAGTAATCTATATTAGAAAGGTAAGTTATTAAAAACAAACAACCTAATTAGTAGGGGTGGGCATTACCCGATATCCGAAGTGGCACCCGAACCCGATACGAAAAACCCGAACTGAAATCCGAACCGAAGTAGCAAAATACCCGAACAGGTATTGAATAAGGAGAGATTGGATACTCGAACCCGAACAGATAATACCCGAACCCGAATGGATATCCGAAGATAACCGAACATATGTATAATTAACCTTATATTTCTAGTTTACATCACTCATTTTATATAAAATATTTATATTGATACTACACATACTTTAAGTTCATATGATATACATATAATTACGAAAAAATGATTTGCTACTCACTTAAAATGTATGTCAAGTTTTTTATTTAAAAAATTAACAAAAGGTTACAACCGAAATTAAAAAAAAATAACTAAATGAATGCCTTTTTAGTTTTAAAATGTTATGTCCAAATCTATTAAAAATAAAAAATTAGTTAACTGAAAGTTATATTTTTAAATATAAAAAACTTGAGAAATGAAAATTTTAATTTTTTTTTTCAAAATCTAAATATCCGAACTTGATCCGAAATAACCGAATCCGAACTAAAAATACATGAACCCGACCCGAAGTACAGAAATACCCGAATGGGTTCTACACCTCTATACCGAAATACCCAAAAATCCGAAATACCCTATCCGAACCCGAATGGGTACCCAAGGCTAAACTAAATCGATAATTATTATCCCTTAGCTATATATGGGCTTAACGAAATCGAAAATAGTTTTGGGCTTGTCTACATAAGCGATTGATTAAAATAAATGAAAAAAAAATCAAAAATACCAGCCAATAGAATTATAACGTTTTTCCTGAGAAGCTCTATATGAGTGCCACCTCAGCAGAAATCACTAAAGTGACTTCTCTTTTAATGTATAAGGGGATCTCATTCTAAATTGCTTGGATACTACTCCAACTAAATATAAAGGATATACATATTTATAAAACCACTTGAAAATATGAAGAAGTCATATATCATAATTTCTCTAGAAATTGAATTTTGGACTTAAAATTTTTTCAATTGATTCATATTCTGCCACATAAGCCAAATTGACATCCTAATTGAGTGATACCTCATCAAGTCTCTTTTGTAATTAGTACAAAATATAGGTTACAATTTTTTTAATGATTCTCTATTAATATATAGGAGATTGTTATCGATAATCTATGGTCTATCATAATCCTAACTTGTTACGAAAAAATTGTTAAAAAGTCTAAAGTAATTTTTTAATATTTTGTACGTGAAATTAAAAAAAAACTAAATTCAAGTATTTTTTATATTTTTAAAAAATATTAAATATGTCTTATATTTTCAATCAATCAATCTCTCTATCATCATCTATATATATCTATACTATTAAAGCAGAATCCCTACTAGGATTCTGCCCTTAATTTTTCAAGTTATTTACAAATGTATGCCACTCCCTTATTTAGATTTTTTCTAATTATTTTTGCCTCATTTAACATCAAATGAAAAAAGAAACAAAATCAGTTATGCTATAATTCTGAGGACATTTAGGCATACGTTGGATATTTACTTCCTTAAAAAAATGCTATATTCCCTAACCATAATAAATTTACATACTAATCTATTTAATTAAGGCCTATTATTATTGAAACGATTTCATTAGACCGTTTAACCAAAAAAATCCAACCAAAATGCCTCCGTTAACTTATCTAACGAGTTTAAGGCCCAATCTTATTTTTTTAAACAAAAATATATTTTATAATACTGATTTTATCATCTAACCTATAATTTATTTTCTATCGTTTATTTCAAATTGTTAAATACAAATAAACAATTATGTAAATATTTATATTATATAGTACCTTAACATAAATCATTTATTATGTCATTTTGTCCATAATATTGATATAGCAATTATAAGTGTAAGAATATTTTAAAATTATTATAAAATTAAATTTAAATATAAAATAAAAATACAAATTATAATAGGTTATTAATAAAAAATAAACTAATATTATCATATCAATAAACTAATATTGTCACAGCAAAATCATAATTGGTTAATAACAAGTTGTTGGGTTTTTACCAAGGTTTTCAATCAGATTTTAATAAAAGATTTTTTCATTGAATCCGAACAAGATTATATACATGGTTTCATCTTGATCGGTTCAACCACTGATTTGGATCAGATATGAAAATAGTACTTGAACCTCAAACATTATAATAAATTAACATTAAATTATTTATTTTCTAATAAAATGTTGACATAAAAAACTGGTGTGCTTTCAAAAATATTATTAGCTTCTAAATCTAATAAAGATAAAAAAAAAATATTTGTATATTGATGGTTAGAACTATAATACAAATATATGACAAGAAAAACTCATTTTCAGTGTAAAATCGACAATTCACATCATTACTCTATATATATATACACTATTAAATCACACATATCATCTTTAAATCTATTTCGAAAAATACCATATTTTGAAAAAAATGAAAATGATAAAAGTTTAAAAATTTTTATTGTTAAGATATGAAAAGAAGATAATATTAATTTTTAAATTAATTTCAGTACATGAAAAACAAAATCCGCGCTTTTCAAATCGCGGGTCAAAACCTAGTCTATACTATTAAAGCAGAATCCCTAATAGGATTCTGCCCCTGCCTTTTAAAGTTAATTACAATGATATGCCACTGCATTTTTTTTTTCAATAATGAATTAATAAAACAAATAAATAAAGGACTATATTCCAAAGGAAAAATCTAACGTATTCTCCACTTAACATATTTTTCAGAACCATCCATACAGCTCGTGGGACCAAAATCAAACGTATTTTCCACTTAACATATTTTTCAAAACCAACCAGTGTGTTAATGTGTTATTGAGTTTGATCCTCATACTACATAAGTAATTCAAAGTTTCATACACACTTCTCAACATCAATGTTAGGTTCATACACACTTCTCTTTCGTATTAAGGCATTAAGAATGTGTCTACGTTTTCATATCATACATCAAAACTGCATATTGTAATGCATATAGTCATTTCCGAATATCATTCTTACAGATGTGTACTATACGTGTTATCCAACATTCTATATATTTGAATAAAATTTTCAAAAAGCAACAGAATTACACTTCGGTTTACAAATTCATAACAAAAGAATCTCATTTTTTTAGAAATAGTGAACGCCCATCTTCATCTATATTTTTACGTAAAGTTTCTCATCTAAATTCATATTTTTTAGATATTTTTGAGAGTAGTCAATTCATGAGTTTCAAACTTGAGCAACAAATAAAAGATACACAATTTGTATGATACAATATAGAGAGACACAATATATTGTATAATATAGATATTAACTTCGAAAATAATCTCTATCAATTTCTCTTAAAACAGCATCGAAAAGTAGAAAAATATATAATACATGTTTCCAAAATAATCTCACCGAATTTGCTCATCATTAAAATAGGATCCGCAAATATTTGAATCAATAACGACACTATCTATATTTTGATTCAGAATATCTATCAAGTTTATATTTTAGAATATGCTGCACGTGATTCCTTAAATACTATTAACCTAAACACCTAAATCGTTTTCCTATTGTTATTATAAATATGACTGCCTCGAACGCAGTCGAACGCTTTCTAGCACAAACCATTACACTCCAGAATCAAAACCCTATGGCTCCTACTATGTCACCATAACTTCATGCATTCATCGTCTGAGACTTTACAAGGATTCTTGCATTTAGATATCTGAATAAAGATATGGATATATCTATACCTTTGTTTTTCTTTAACTTTGTGTGAACAGCGACTGCATGGGTTGTGATAACTGCTTTCTGTTGGGAATAAAGTGTTTATTTCTCAAAAATATATGAAAATAAATTTCCAACTTTTATATCATTTTAAATATCTATTAATATTTTTTAACTTAAAAAATCAGCAAAACTATAATTGTATTAGATAATCAAATATTAAACCACATACTTTTATAATTATAAATATTTTGTCATTTTAAAATAATATTTTTTTAAAAATCCCGCGCTTTTAAAGCGCGGGTCAAAATCTAGTATTATTATAAAGTAAGGTTCTCTCTCCTGTGAGAGCGCCACGTCACTAAGTCGTTCGACGATAGAGCGACATGTGTCCTGATTTATTTAAACGCTGCGCATCATTTTCTCGCTGGTTACGTTCGTTTATGTGTTGTGTTTTGGGCTGTGTCTGGCCCGTTAGAACAGAAGTCCTAAGTAACCCTAATTTGACTCCAGAGAAAAACAAGCGTCTTCTTCCCTGTACGTACTACGCTGACCAGATGCCGATTCCACTTCTTCTCATCGACTGAAACGATCCGTGATCAATTCCATTAGTTCACTCCCCCCACTATTTCGTCTTCAATGCTTCGTTTTGATCTGAAAGGCGGTTGTTGTTGGGTATAAATATGTGTGAGTGTTTCTCCCTTTATCTCATCTTATATATCTTGCATCTCTTAAATCTCATTCTAACTGATCGTGTTATGGCTGATTCTTTGTTTGTCGACATTATTTTTTTGATTCGGCGAGCCCCTTACTTTTTGTTCAACAATTTTTTTTCTTCATTTCCTGCGAGTCCCTTACTGTTTGTTCATCGACATTTTTCTGAATCAAAGAGCCTCTTACTGTTTGTTCATGAATTTTTTTTTCTTGGATCTTCTTCCTATTTGTTGATTATGAGATGTTTGATGGTTTATGAGGCTAACCATCTTCAAAATAATTTGGCTGCAGAGAAGATATGTCGTGGTGGTGACCGGGCTAACCTTTCCTGTTTGTTCATCAAAATATTTATTTTTTTGCTTGGATCTTCTTCCTATTTGTAGAGATAGGTTTTTGATTCTGCTTTTATCTGTCACCCAGTATTGTAAGTCATTCTGCTACTAAACATGTGTGAGTTTAGTAATATATGTGGTCTGACGGGAGATAGCGTTCTTAGTTTTATTGTACTGTTTAATTGTGGCAGGTGGAGGGATCATAAACTCCAGAAGAAATGATTGCTATACTACAAAGAGTTGTGGAAGATAGTTCACCTGTTATTTTAACTGCAAGGTTGAAGCAGAGGAAAGAAGAACCAATTTGCATCTGAGAGAGGAACAAGATGCTGCTTACAGGGCTGCTCTTGAAGCCGATCAAGTGAGTTTGCGTTCCTGGTGTTTACAAGATCTGTTGTGATTAGTCTAATGTCCAAATTTGAGAATCTTTTTTTTTTGTGTTGATTAGGCACGGGAGAGCCAGAGACAGGAAGAGGAAGAGCGGTTAGAGAGGGAAGCTGCTGAAGAGAGAAAAACTGCTAGAGTGAGAATGAGACCAGAGAAAGCACTTTCTCTTGGAGCGAACCTGAGAAAGTACCTGATGTTGCACAAGTAAGTTCTCCTCCTTTTCTTTGCCATTCATTACTTTCTCTGTTTTGCTTTTGTTGGATATTTATGGTACACGTGGACTGTTTATTTGCCGTGACAATGTAGGTTTTGGTAAGGTTCACTTGGAGTGCTTGAAACAGAAGAGTATAGCTTCATCACAATCTTTCCAAGAACAGTGTACAGAAGAGACAAAGAGTCAATGTCACTGAAAGATGCAGGTTTGCATCCTCAGGCAAGTGTGTTCATTGAGATACATTAGATTCTTCTTTTACTTTCTCCTTAAGCCACTTTTTTCAGTTTTTTTCCAGCTCTTTTAAAATAATTAGTAGTGTAGCTTCAGTGATCTGATGAATAAGATAACATATATATACACATATTTTCAGAAGTTGTGTCACATATTTGATATATTTCTTTCTTAAAATTATGAGGTCTCGCATTGTACTTTTTCTCTTGGTGTCATATTGAAGACATCAAGATCGGTCTTTGTTTCTAGCTGCAACAAATAATTCTTTAGTTGGTAAATTTCTGCATATCAAAAATGTGTTATATATTGTGAACTGGAAGAAAAATGTATGAAAAAGTACAATTAACTAACATTTTAAAAAATGTCAAAAATAAAAATATTGATGACAATATAAAATAATTATATATTGGTGATAAGCTAACTAAATGATTTCTAACAATGATAATATAATAAATAGTAAAAGTTGTAAAAGAAAATAGTAAGAATAATATAATACGAAAATGATTTTCTGGATAAGTCAAAACTTAATTACATCATTAATCATGATAAAATAAGTACTATTATAAGTTCAGACATTTTTTTTTGCTGCCATATCAACAAATGGAAAAAGAAAACATGATACATCAATGTAAATTTTTAAAATTTATGATAAAAATCACATTTTTAACATTTGAATAGTGAACCATATATATGAACAATACAGCAAATGCTCCATAAATAATATTTATAACTAACAATACGTCATATATTTATGGTTGTTTGTTATCTTTTTGGTTTAGCCTAAACTTTGGTAGTAAAAAAACAAATTACAAAATTTATTATTTTCAAATTTTTGTTAATGTGGGTTTAAAGAAACATATCAAAACAACATGAATATATTTTTCTCAAAAATAATAATGCATTAATATATAATCTAACGATTTGTAAATATTAAACAATAACAACTAATATCAATATTTTATGCTACTTGCCTATTTTTCTTAAAAAGATAAAAATTGGATTTTCAATTTCGATTTTTTTAAATTATATAATTTGAGAAGAAATGTATTTAGAATCCATTAAATTAAAGAAAAGCAAATGTTGTGAACAAAGTAAAATATTTATATTTTGATGATTGTTTAAATATAGTAACAAATGTACAATTTAAAAAAAAAGCAAAAAATAGTAAAATTTATACTTATAATATTGAAATTTATAATAAAATAAACTAAAATTTTCACTAAAATTTAGATATGTTTATATTATTGTTTAATTTGCTTATAATAAAATAAACGTTCATTTGCATACCCGCCCGTAGGGCGGGTCCGACCCTAGTTATATATAAAAGAAGGTTTTTTCTCTTTTGTGAAGACAAGTCAGCGCCATGTCAATAAATTCAAGGAATCCAGCCAACGAGAAACCCTAATGATCTCATTCAAGATTTCATCCCAATCTTTCTTCTCCGCCATCCGAGAGATTTAGATGTTTAGTTTGCATGATGAAGAATCTGGTGATGAATCTCTTCGTAGGGTTTCGATTGTGTCGTTTGATCTTCATTTTGATTAACCAAAACGTCTCAGTTACAGATTCATCGCTTTAAACCCCTTCTTAACTCCATCAACCACGATCTAGACTTCAATGCGATTTACTCTTTTGCTAGGCGGTGTATCTGCGATTACAAGTATAAATAGGTTAGCCTTTCTCCTCTCAAAACCATCTTCTCAGCAAAGTAAACTTATTATTTTTTCTGATTTGAAGTCTGGTGGGTGTTCTTTCACTGTTAAGGTTAGCTTGCTGCAATTCTGTGAGGCTACGAATGTCAAACGCGGTAGGGACGTCTTCCTCGCCTATTTAAAGCCTTAAAGGTACATCCTCTCCCACAAAAATTATCTATCCAATTCTCCTCAATCATAAGATTCTCAGAAAATCCAGAGAAAATTGCTAACTTTGCTGTCCTTCTCGCAATTAAATTGGCGCCGTTGTTGCTCCTCCATCGTGGTTCGACGACTCACTCTTGCGACAATCATTGAAACCTGTCGCAACCTCCTTCATGTGACGATCATTGAATCACCTCCATCTTGCGTAAGATCTCTATCTATCAGTTCATTATAATCCATATATTTTTTAAAACTTTATTATTTTGCCTGAGAAATTATGCTTATATGAGTTGCTCAATAGATGCTCACCAATTTCGTCACTGGAACAATTGCAGAAGCATCTGAAAAAAATAACACAGGCTGAAACAAGGTTATTGTATGTTTCTGTAACTCTTCAACTATGTTATTAACTGAACCATATTAGATTTGAAAGGGCTGACTTTTCTCGAAAATAGATCTGGAACTTGTGTGTTGGTACATGCTGAGCATGCTGTTGACCCCTCACTTGCTAAGGTAATCTGTGTAAGTAAATACAGAAAACCTACTTCTATCCCATCTTAATTGGTGCAAACAAGCTCTTATTCTTGTGGGCCCTTTAATCCAAATTGGTTCGGTTGATATATTGTCTCTCACTGTGCAATTAAGGTAATTAATTTGAGATGAATAATGGATCGCTGAGTTTGGTTTGAGCTCTGTATTTCTCTTCGCATGTCAAGTTTTTTTTATTTTTAATAGGGGCCCTTGAGTATGAGATGTGTGATGCTCATATTGCTATCCTAGCTAGAATGATTAGCCAAGCTTTGCATAAAGTGAGCCACTCTTTTTGTATAACACTTATCATCTTTATAAATCAGGTATAGAACTTTTGTATGTAATATTTAAAGAACTATGTTAGTTTCAAGAGGTCGGTATATTTCATGGTCGCTCCCCCGCAGTGTTATCATATAGTCTGATGCGTCTTCTGCTAGTAGCATCAAACATTCTTACAATTTCAAATGTCTTTTTTTTTTTGTCTTAAAGACTTTAGTCTTTGATTTTCAGACAAGCTATTCTCTGTTCGGAGACTTCATTGCGGCCAGGTGTGAGGAACCAGTTTATCGGAGGGAAATCATAAGAGGCAGCGTGAGGTTGACTCAGTCATGGCAATTTATGTGCTGAGGTTCTGATATTTAAGGAACATGTTTACGTTTTGTTACACCAGAGATTTTGGTCAAGCTGAACCACTCTCCCTCGAAATGTCAGACTCATATAAATAATTTATATAAAAAAAATTTTGAACAGGCTTCCAGTTCCTCACACCCGGAAACAATGACACTTTTGTTGTACTCTACATATGAGGATCATATTACTTTATTATTATAAAAATATTTGGGTTTTGTTATTTCAGTTGCTCAGATTTTCAAGGTGGGTATAATCAAATGGTCTGAGGATCAACAATACATTGAAGACTTTTATTACTCTGCTGATCAAGTGCCTGATGGAATAGCTAAAAGATTTTATTAGTTTTTGATTTATCATGTTATCTTAGAGCAGCATTAACGCAGGGTTTTAAAGACTTTTAAGAGCTATGGGACCCACCAAAAAGTTAAAACCCACTCCTTCTTCCTCTTCTGCAAGAGGCGAGTGTGGTAAAGTTTCTGTACTGTTCACAGGCCCCACTGAAACGTGGCGGCCCGCGATTGGTCTATCTTTAATTTTTTTTTTTTTTTTTTAAATCGGACAAAACAAAAAAAAAATATAAAATAAAAATTAAGAACCCAGTTTTCTCTTGCTTGCGTTAATCCTGCTCTTAGGGTGTTGTACTCTTTACTGGTGTACAAATTCTTACTACCTTTTCGTTTTTTCTCAATGATATTCGATAGGTTAGTTAATGTCGATTTGCTCTTCATCATTTGTTGCAGGAGGGTGAAGGGTTATGCTTAACCTGCGTCGAATGCTAAAAAATTGTTGAAAAGGATGAGCCTTAACAGATTCATTTTTGGTGCCAGTACTATTATATGTTGCTTCTTTCGTTCACTTTGTAAGGCCATTTGTGTGTCAGAAAAAAAAACTTATTTTAAGTGACTATCCATGACATGATATTGGTAACTTGCTTGACAGTTTTTGAGGGAGTTGGTGATGCTTTTGTTTCATAGTACATATTTTAAACCGGGGTAAGTATCTATATTAATAAAGTAGCCTAGAAAGGCTCTAGGTGAAGCCACGTCAGCGTATCCTGTTCTTTTTGTTGACACGTGTACTCACCTCTAAACTGAAATTGTTCGTGAAAAAATGAAGTGATTTCGGCTGCACAACTTGGGTTTTCTCTAATTATAAAATCTGGTCTACCTGTATATTTACACGAAACAATAATTTTAAGTTGGCCCAATGTTCAGGCCCACTTCAGTGTTACTCTTTCTTTGCACCAGGTCTTTACTTAGACAGAGGCGTCACGCTTGCGATTCCCTTTCATCTTTTCAATCATGTTGCGCTCAACTGAAATGATAATCAGTAACGTTATCGCACTACACCCACTACATCGTCTTCAATTCTTCTTTAATTTCTCCTTCAGTTTCGTGGATCCATATATATACAAACCAAGCTAGAGACGAACCGAATTCCTATTCATTTCGACCATGGCGTCTTCTCAAGTTCATTTCCGGAGCTTAAGGCCGGCCGTTGCAAGCAGATGTTTCACACCAGACTCCTGCAATTTTACGATGGCCGGAATGTCAATAAAGGTGGGGAGCTGATGGGAGTTGACATGTTCCTTATAGATGTGAAGGTATGCTGGCTGTTGCTTACAATTATTTGTTTAGGATTTGGACCTTTTCATGTTTTTGATAACTGATTCATTCTTCCCCTTGTCAGACCTAAATCAATTATCAACAGGCTCACACTCAAACACGTTTTGAAAGAATGCTCGCTTTATGAGCTCAGTGTTTTTGATGTTGCAAGAAGCAACACTAACTTCAGGTTTTGTGATGCTCCTGTCGCTATTAGATTCACTGAACAAACATGAGGAACACATTCTCTCTGAAGCCTAGATTTCATGGCCAACTCTCACCAGGTACTATCTCTTTGACGAACATGTACCTTTATATTAAACTTCCACACCTAAAATCAGTCTCTTCCCTTTCTGAGAAAACGTTCTGTCATGAAAACAAGACATCATTCTCTAAATCAACGATTTGTTGTCATTCAGAAACGTCACAGTCTCATTATTTCTATTGTTACTATTTACGAAAAGTTCTGTTTGGGTTTTTGTTTACCTGCTACTTCCATTGTAATAAGCCTTTGGTCTCATGCGTTTTCATTCAATAGAAGACCTGGATGAGCTCCTCAGTTGTGTTGTGGGCGTAGATATGCGTGGATATGCTCATGCCTTTCTGGGATGCTCGGAATCTCAAGAAAGGCGTCAATTGTCGGTCTGATAATCTCGAAAGTGATTGAGATGATCCTCTATGATTAAAGAGTTTTCTTCTCAAGCTATGTTGATTTAGGCTTCGATTAATGTCCACTGGCTTAAGACTTCAAACACATATTGAGTGAAGGAACATTTTATGATCTCAGTGCTTTTGATGTGACAAAAAGCAATCCCAGCTTCTGCTTTAGCGATTGCCAACATGCTATTTGCTTCAGTGACCAAACCGTCTTTGTGGAGCTCACTGAACCATTTGAACAGATTCCGCTTGAGAGTTTCAGGTTCTGGAATTATGAAAGCAAGTTACAATGAAGAGACTCAGTGTATCCAGCGCATGATGATCACCCTAAGCATTAAAAGGTATATAACAACTTAAAAACTTTCATTTACTGTAACAAATTAGCATAAAGTAGCAATGTTTCAAACTCAGTTTTTTTTTGTGTGTGTTTCAGCCACTCAAATGTCTGCCTAAGTGCTTTTGACGGATGAGTTAAAGACTTTGATGAAGATTTGCCTGTAATGCTAATGGTGTTGTGGAATATGGAAGCGGTGAGGCCATAAAACCAAGTTACGCCTCTGGTGATGGTCGGAACACAAGTGAGGTTACCCAGAGAAGGAAGATGGGTCCTCTGGAAATAAGGCACGGTACGGACTGACTAATTTGAAAGAACAAGGAGAGCTTAAATTACACAACATGGTGACATGCCTTTTGCATTAGGTTTAAACTAAAAAATTCACAGACAATGAAGTTAGAATACTTCAAATCTTTAGCATATTTGGTTCTGTTGATTTAGTTTTTACTTTTGCACCCGTTCAGACATTTTTAATCCAGTAAATTTGAAATTCCTCCTACAACCACCGTATCCTTACTCTAATTGAACATATGATAGTTTTTGCCTTTGCTGTACGTTATAAGAATTCTCACCATCTCAGGCGTTTAAAATGTCCATAAACTATGTATTCCTTATATACCCACACACCTTCTCCAGCCTAACAACGACAGTAAATGGAACTTCAAAAATATAAATTTAGGCGAACAAAATAGACACGTACCTTCCTTCTTGAGTGGTTACTAATTACTTTATAGTTTTTGGAGTTTGAAAATGTCATTCCCCTCTGTAACGTTGTTTTGGTCACAATTTACACGGTAACTAAATATAAACGAAGATTCTTGGGTTTGTTTCTCACACAACAAACAGATTGAATTCCCTCAAGTTAAATGCTTTTACAGAGCTGTTGATCACATATTTTCCTGGCTTGGAACTCCTCAATTCCTTTGCAAATGGTTAAGAAGAAACCTCCACCCTCTGATAAACGTAACACGAAGCCGTCTGCTGGAGTCAAAGCTCAGGCTGTGAGAGGATCGTCAAGCACCACACACGCAACGTCTGTAATAAAAATAACAATAACAGGTACGCCAGCGGATATATCTAGCTACGAACGTAAACTCGACCATGACTTATTGTTTGTTTGTTTCAAAATTGACAACGCCGGTGTTCATGCTAGACAGCCTTGGTTAAACGAAATCTACTTGAGAACCACACGAGCTTCCACTTGGTCGCAGCACCACAACTATACTTAAGTATGTCTTATTGTTTTTATGTGCATCTAAGACCTCAGGAGTCTACATTTTAAGTTTAAACTAGAATAGCACCTGCGCCATGTGTGGTTAAATTTTATCTTTATAGTGATATATAATTTACTTATATACGATAAACCGGCTTTTAACATTGTAGTTTTGTATACTGTTATCATTCCTCCCAAATTAAACGTATTTTATTCTGGTATTGTGTATTTTTTTACGATACATTGTATTATGTTATTGGGGGCTTACGTTGTCGTCGGATGATATTTTCCATTTTTGGCAATTTTTTTATATATTTTCTTTTTTTTTGTCAGCTTTTTATATATTTCCTAAGGTTTCAATTTGTGGTTTATAATTTTTTACATAAATTATTTGGTTATAATATATTTTATATACAATATAATTTGTTTGTTTAATCTTTGAATTTTACATGGTATATATTTTTCTTAAAAAGATGTTATAAATGTATAATAATTCAGTGTTTTGACATAGGACTGCGCAAAAAAACCCGAATCCAAAAAACCGAACTGAGTCCAATCCAAAAAATTAGCACCATATATACCTGAACCAAAATTGATTTAATATCTGAACAGTTCAAAATTTTGGTATCTAAAAAACCGGAACTGAACCAAACTTAACCCAAATCAAAGTATTTCTGGTATTCGAATATATCCGAAATAAATATAAGATATTTTTAAGTTGTCTAAAATATTAAAAATATATATAAATAGTAAAAAATAAATATCTAAAATAGTTAAAACAATATTCAAAACACTAAAATACTTGAAATATCTATTGATTATCTATTCAAATATTCAAGTTAAATTAATTTGTACGTTAAGTTTAGGTATTTTAGTACATGTTATTTAAATTATATGTAATATATTTTTTAATATTTTGAGAAATTTATAGTATGTAATATATTTTTTAATATGTGGACTTAAGCAACGTTATTTTATTAGATATTAATTCTAACATTCACAATCTGACCATCGGAGGAGGTGTTGTTATAGACATTTCAATTAAAAAAGAAACTCCAGAGAAGTATATGTTCTACAGTTTCTTAAATTGCTCACAGACTTCCGTTTCTTTCTTTAATCATGCTTTCGGGCCTGACTTTAGACGTCACAGTGATAACGAAATAAAAAAATTGACCTCCACCAAATGTAGATAGTCTTACAGATAAGAAATCATAACACCCTAAAAATTTAATAAAAATACTATTTATATCTTTAATAAATATAGTCTCCTTAGTTTCAATTACGTTTTTATAAAACTTACGATTAAAAGTACACAATACAAAATTAGTTAGGTTTTTTTTATGAATAAAAACGACATCTGATGGGTTTAAATTTTATAGTTCAACTTCTTAATTTTAACAAATTTTGAACTAAATTGGTTTGACGGTTAATTTAAGAGCTGCTAATTTTAAATTATAACCATTAATAGTTCTCACCACAGATGATTCATGTAATATATATAGCTTCACATTACTGCTGAAACATTTCAATAGCCAAATCATTCTTAAGCAAAACCATTACGAGCATTTCAATTTTTACAACAAATAAACCAAAGTAAAAAAAATCAATAACACAAATACTTATCTACTAATAATAGCAATCCCAATTAATTCCAAAGGTTGTGAATCTCACTTATGCTGAAAGGTTGTGTCTTTTGAAAAAGATGTGTAAAGGGTTGTGTCTTTTCTAAAAGTCCTATGTTATAAAGTTGTGTCTTTTATAAATAATTATCTAAAAGTTGTGACTATTCATAAATATCTTTTAAAAAGTGAAAAGTTGTGACTATTAGAAGAATGTGACTATTCAGATTGAAGGGTTGTGACTATTTAAATAGATTTTAAAAATCTATAAATAGTCTTTGTCATGCATTTTTTAAATTTAAATTTTCACTAATCTACTAATAATCTACTAATAATAAAATGGTGGAAGGTAGAGTTTTCTCTGGAAGATATGGTTATGTGCGTTCGCTTTAACTTTATGATCAGTAAGATTCATAACAGCGAAGGAGACAACTTCTTGATCACGTCATATGTGATACATAGAATATTAGATTTTTTTGTGCATAAAAAATTTGACCCAAAATTGTTTAAATAGAATTGAAAAGGTACGAATGGTAAAGTGTGTGAATAGGTATATATAAAAATAATATAAAGTTGCAACTGTAGGGCTTTATAACATTTCGAAGTGAAAATGTACGATTAGTAAAATATGCAACTTTTTAAAAATCAAGCAGGTATTAGTGACATTTTTTCGAAGGATGTAACTTTTAGAGATATTTTTTCACAACCTTTAAGAATGAAAAAACACAACTCTTCACTTCAATTGAAAGGTTATATGTTTTCAACAATTAAAAGTTATGTCTTTTTATTTAAAATAACTGTTTATATTGAAAAGTTGTGACTTTTCATATATGTATCATTTCAATATATATATGTATTATTTCAATAAGAACAATTTTTATATTGAAAAGATGTAGCTTTTGAGACAAATTTTTGAAAATCTATAAATAGTTTGTATATTATTTCTTAATGGTTGTATATGTGCGTGTTATACAACAATTTGGCTTGAAATCCCATTCTTTTAAACGATTTCTTTTATTAAAACTGATTTAGACACATGAAACCATGACATAACAAAATAATATTTAGGGTTTAGAAACTTACTGCCCAAGACACACATGAGGAACACTTAACCTTTACGACATGGACCTGGAACGGTGTATCTCTCGTACTACAGCGGTATGAGCGACAACTCTGATGGTTTACGGCTAGTGGTGGTGAAGATCATCAGTCCCGCTGGTGTCAAGATACGGTGTCTCCGGCTCGTATGTCTCCTTTCCCTCTCGGCTCACGTTCTCCACATACAAACCATATATGAAGCCTCAACGCCATGGACGGGATGGCACAGAACGAGGCATGTGATGGCAGGGGCTGATACTCCCGTGGTGATGACTCGTCGTGGTTAGTGATAAACAGCGGCGGATCCACACTTTCCCACGAGACACCAAGACAAAGTGGAGCAAGATGGGTTGGAGGAGGAGAGAAACGATGGAAAGAGGGAGATGCATGTGGAGGTGGACCAGGTGGTGCTATGGAGGTGATGGCTCCTCACTCGCACGCTTTCAACATTGGCGGCTTGTCACATGGAAGAAGTTCTCTCCATTATATAATTAGGTTTATGTGTGTACAAACACACGACTTGAAAAAAAACGATAAGGCTTTGTTTGATAGTAAATTAAAACAAACAAAAAAAGAGCAATTCTCGGTTTGGTTTATAGAAAAATATTAATGAAAATAAATTAAACCAAATTTATGAAGTGAAGAAATGCAGTTTTCTTAATGCTACAAATAAAAAGCACCCATTCAGATCATGAGTTAGCAGTCGTATCTCTTCCGCAAACAAATGCAACGTTTCATTCAATTGACATCTTCATCAATTATATATGTAACTCACTTCCAAATATTTTTAAACTCATCTTTGGAACTTCTAGAAAACTGACTAATTTTTCAGTAACTTTCATTTCAGCAAATGATTACTTTAATTTTAAATTTTGTGAAAGAGTTTATGAATATCACCACCACCAACAGTTTTCTTTTGCTTTTTTATGTCTTTCAATTTCTCAATATTTCCATCATACAATTACTTAATTTTTTTCAAGAATCAGATGTATCAAGTAGAAATAACTTATTTAGTTGCATTTCTATCATTTCCAATATTTTTTTTATTTGATAGGACGAAGTTGCGAGGCGATTATTTGACAGATAATTAGACATAAATTATCAATTTTTTAGATTTATGTATTACCTTTGAACATATCGATCGCATCGGGTATATATACATAAGATTTTTTTCTGTTGATCGATTTTTAAAGATTTTTAAAAAACACATATAAACGTAGAAAGCTCTATTTGTTATTTTCTGTGCATTAACCTAAATCTTAAAAATTTGATTGAAAACTTAATAGACTTCTGGAGTATCTCCATCTTAATACCATTTTGTCTTCCAAAATACTATTTACTACTCCAACAGAAGTCATCATGTCTTCAAAAGGTAAATTCATAATTTATCAATTTAATTAACTTTTCCAGAAATTCAAGGTAATATTATAAATTTGAAAGGTTATTTCAACATATATTTAGTAAGATATCCAATCTCTTTAATATTCTTTCAAATAAATAAAGCAAATAAATAAATATATTAAAAATAATAATATATTATTATTTACCAACATAGAAATAGTAATTGTTTTAAAAATTATGAACTAATAATTCTAATATTGTTTCTTAAATAGGAAAGTTATTTAAATATCATGCAAAAATAATAAAATCATGTAAAAAGTGATTGTGATATATATATAATTTAGAACAACATTTCATTGATAATTATAAAGTATATTATGTGAAAATTGTAAGAATAAACTTAAAAAATGGAAATGCAATTGTTTGTAATATTTGTTCTGATAAAAATACAATCAGAACATTAATGTTTATATAAATATATCTTCAAATACTTTGTAAATCATATTTTAGTTATCAAAATTAAATATTATTTATATAATTTAATTATTACTAGCTATATCTTTATAAATAAAGGTTGTAAGATATATATTTTTATGCAATATGAGTTTCCGTGCGACATCGCACGGGTTTCTTTACCTAGTAAATACAATAAAATACAACACATAAATAATTGAAACAACATCCCGCCCGTAGGGCGGGCAAACCACTAGTATATTTAATGTTATGACAAACACGAGACTAAAGTCCTAATTTGGGTAAATAAACATTGATTAATCTGAAGTTTAGTAAAATTTATTTTAACATGATATATATGTATAAAAGAAATAGTATTTTAAATAAATGAGAATACTGTAACCTTATCTTAAAATAAATTAATTATATATAAGAAATCCAATATTAAAGAAATATAATTAATGAGTAAAATATTTTTACAAAACCTAATTGGTTATTGGATAATATTGTTTATTTAGTCATCAAATATTCAGTCATATATTTATATAAATATTAATAGTTAGAACTATGTTTTCATCATGTCTTTTTTTCTTCCAAACGGACAGTTCCCTATTACTGCGAATTATACATTCATTTCTGCATTATTTAAATTAGTAATTTTCAAAAAAAAAAAACTACAAATACATTCACAAATATAAAACAATCAATGTTTGGAGTGTTAAATTTAACCACAACAATAAAAAACTCCATTCTACTTACCATATATATATATAAAGAGTTGAAAAAATATTTAAGAAAATGTAAAACAATTGCAATAATTGAAAATCGTTTCATAATAATATAAAATTAGAATATGTAAATATACAATATAAGAAAAAAAAAAGTAAATATATAATATAAGAAATAGAAAAACTAAATTAAAATCTATGTGAAAATAGTATAGTAAAATAAATAATAAATATACAATATAAGAAATAAAATATTACATTAAACATCTATTATACTATTAGAATAAGTAAATATAAAATATAAGAAATAGAAAAATTACATTAAAAAATCTATCTGAAAAAAATGTATAATAAAATAAATAATAAGTAAATATACATTTTCATAAATAGAAATATTACATTAAACATCTATCATAATATTACAATTTGATAGAAAAGCAAAACAATTAGAATAACTAATTATACAATATAGTAAAAATAAATTATAAGTAAATATACAATATACAAAATAGAAAAAATACATTAAATATCTATCTGAAAAATTTATATTATTCATTTTTATATTTAAATATAAATAATAAAAACAAGAACATAGTATAAAAAATAGAAATATTACATTAAACATCTATCATAATATTATTATTTGATATAAAATCAAGAAAGCTATAATAAGTAAATATAAAAAATAAGAGAAAATAAACAATAAGTAAATATACAATCAAGAAATGAAAAAATTAAATTAAACATCTCTCTGAAATATGTATAGTAAAATAAATAATAAGTAAATGTACTATATAAGAAATAGAAACATTATATTAAACATCTACCGTAATATTAGAATAAGTAAATATACAATATAAGAAATAGAAATATTACATTAAACATCTACCGTAATATTACCATTTGATATAAAGCAAAAAAAATAGAATACATGACAATATAAGAAATAAAAATGACGTTTTTCTGTATCTAAATGAAATGAAAGTAATCTCTATTTATAGATAAAAAGAAATCTTGAATTTTGATATAATTTCTATACTTTTTTAAAAGTTTATTTATTTAATAAATGCTTTCAAATTACTAGGTGAAAATAAAAATCAAAAGAAATCTACACAACTAATGAAAAATCTTTTGTCGAGTAATAAAACGACATGTGACAGCCTTGAGCCACAAAACTTTTTTTTAACAGTTGAAACTTTACAGCAGTTGTTGAATTCACGTAGATAGACACAATATTTCAATACTTTCATTGGAAGAGTTTCAACAATTGAAACCAACTTTCGATAAGCCGTTGTAATATGGTCTTAGTAAATCTAAGATTTGTAAAAATGTTGTCCTCACGTGTAAATTAGAATGTAGTGTAATTTATAGATGGGTCCCTATTCTTATTTTTTTCATTTTATATTAAGTAATGTTATGCCATTTTGAGTTGATAAATAGAAAAAAAAAAGACACCATTGGTTTTCTTTCTCATATTAATTCTTTGCCTTATCTTCAACTAGTATTATCTTTTAATAATAAAAGGTATATAGACTTTTATTCAGTTTGTGGTCTGGAGAGCACTGAGTAATCAATATACTGTTTATATATAAGATATATTTATTAAGGTTCCAAGCTTGTTGGATAGGGATGAGTTTAAGAACTTGTTTAGAACTTAATGATGTTGATTAACAAGTTAAATTCCAGGTAATTAGCTATTTACAGACATACCGACAAAGAATCTTAAGTAATAAAGAAACACCAAAGCTATATCTGATTTGTCAGAATGTTTTAAAAAACAGAGTCCAAGTTGACAACTTTCAGCCTTTGATTTTAGTTCTCATCAATAATACTGTCCTTAACTTTCTCACCACCTCGTTTTTTTTCTTAGATCTAAGAAACAGAGAGATAGGTAAGATGAGAAAGGCGTGTCTAAATCCAGACAGAGTTGTGGAACACGAGTTGCAGGAAGTTGGGTTTAGTCCAGAATCTGAGAAGGCGACGAATAAGCATCATGAAGAGGAAGAGGAAGAGGAAGAGGAAGAGGAGGAATCTGTGGAGAAGATCTTTGAAAGCAGAGAAGTACCTTCTTGGACAAAGCAGCTGACTTTGAGGGCTTTTGTGGTGAGCTTTGTGCTAAGCATCTTGTTTAGCTTCATTGTTATGAAGCTTAACCTCACCACAGGAATCATACCGTCGCTCAATGTCTCTGCTGGTCTTCTGGGTTTCTTCTTTGTCAAGACGTGGACCAAGATGCTTCATAGGTCTGGATACTTGAAACAGCCGTTTACTCGCCAGGAGAATACTGTTATTCAGACTTGTGTTGTTGCTTCTTCCGGCATTGCCTTCAGCGGTAAGGAGAACATTCATAGCTTCATATTGACTCTTTTGTACTCATCACTCACCTGCTTTCTTTTATCTACAGGAGGGTTTGGGACATACCTCTTTGGCATGAGTGAACGAATTGCAAAGCAATCAGGAGATGTTGCTCGTGGCGTCAAGAACCCTTCATTGGGTTGGATTATTGGATTCCTCTTTGTTGTCAGCTTTCTTGGCCTCTTCTCAGTTGTTCCCCTGAGGAAGGTTTGGTCTCAATTTTGTTAATGTAAACCAAAAAGGGGACAATGAGTTGAAGAGATCAGTTTCTATGTGTGTTGCAGATAATGGTAATAGACTTCAAACTAACATACCCAAGTGGTACTGCAACTGCTCATCTTATCAACAGCTTTCATACACCTCAAGGAGCCAAGCTAGCCAAGTACTACTGTCTTTTCTCTTCATTTTAATGCTTATGAGCCTTGAGTTCTCTGTTTTTAACTCCATGCTGCTTCTCTGCATCAGGAAACAAGTGAGGGTCTTAGGGAAGTTCTTCTCATTTAGCTTCTTGTGGAGTTTCTTCCAATGGTTCTTCACCGGAGGAGAAAATTGTGGGTTCTCCAACTTCCCTACCTTTGGACTCAAAGCTTATCAATACAAGTAAGTTCACTCACTCAAAAAAGAAAGAGCATTGGCTTATTGGAGTTTCTTTCTGGTGAGAGCCTGATGTACAAATAGGTTCTACTTTGATTTTTCAGCAACATATGTGGGTGTTGGCATGATATGCCCATACATAATCAACATCTCTGTTCTCTTGGGAGGGATCCTCTCTTGGGGTATAATGTGGCCTCTCATTGAAACCAAAAAGGGAGATTGGTTTCCTGCAGATGTCGAACCCAGCAGCATGCATGGTCTCCAGGCTTACAAGGTACATTAAACTCTGGCCCGATCCTTAGATTTTAGGTGTTATAGACGATTTAGTAAAGATTTCAATAATTTTTTTTTCTTTTTTTTACAAATTTAGAGTCCTATGCATATGCATGTAATTTTCTTCAAAATTTTTGGAGGCTAGATGCCAATGATTCATTCGACTTTGCTGGACCGGCCCTGACTAAACTCTCCATTAGTTCCTCTTTTTATTGTTCCTCTCCTGCTTTATTGTTTCTTTCCAGGTGTTCATAGCTGTTGCTATAATCCTAGGAGATGGCTTATACAACTTCTGCAAGGTGCTGAGCCGGACACTATCAGGACTATTCGTACAGCTCCGAGGCACTACTCCATCTTTCTCAAGAAGATCTTTCACAGTCCAAGAAGAAGAAGACCCTCATGCTTCCCCACAAACCCCAAAAGAATCATACGACGACCAACGCCGCACAAGATTCTTCCTCAAAGACCAAATCCCCACATGGTTCGCCGTCGGAGGATACATCACCATCTCCGCAGCCTCCACCGCCATACTCCCGCACATGTTCCACCAGCTCAGATGGTACTACATCCTCGTCATCTACATCTGCGCGCCGGTCCTAGCCTTCTGCAACGCCTACGGAGCCGGACTCACAGACTGGTCCTTGGCCTCAACATACGGCAAGCTCGCCATATTCACGATAGGAGCGTGGGCGGGCTCCGAGCACGGCGGCATGCTGGCTGGACTAGCGGCGTGCGGCGTCATGATGAACATAGTCTCCACAGCTTCTGACCTCACACAGGACTTCAAAACGGGATACCTCACGTTATCGTCTCCCAAGTCAATGTTTGTATCCCAAGTCATCGGCACAGCGATGGGCTGCGTCGTCTCACCTTGCGTGTTCTGGCTGTTCTACAAGGCGTTCGACGACTTAGGCATCCCGAACAGCGAGTACCCCGCCCCGTTCGCCACCGTGTACCGGAGCATGGCGAAGCTGGGAGTAGAAGGTGTTGCTTCTTTACCAAGAGAATGTTTAGTTCTTTGCTATGCTTTCTTCAGCGTGGCGATTCTTGTGAACATAGTGAAGGATAGTTTGCCGAGCAGGTGGGGGAGGTTCGTGCCGCTTCCGATGGCTATGGCTATACCGTTTTTCTTGGGGCCGTACTTTGCGATAGACATGTGTGTGGGGAGTTTGGTGCTTTTCGTGTGGGAGAGAGTGGATGCGGCCAAGGCTGAGGCGTTTGGGACTGCGGTGGCGTCTGGATTGATATGTGGAGATGGGATTTGGTCGTTTCCGAGCTCGGTGTTGGCTATAGCTGGTGTGAATCCTCCTGTTTGTATGAAGTTTCTCTCTGCTGCGACTAATTCGAGAGTTGATAGCTTTCTGAAAAGATCTTAAGGCGTTGGTAAAGTGTATTGTTGTATAGATCATAGGTGTGGAGGAGTTTGTTTGGATTTGTAACTGCACAATTCATGCTTTATAAATGGTTGTTTTTTTTTTTTGAATCACATAAAAAGACGTAAACTTGCAAACATAGAAACAGAGTTTTGTAGTGATTGCGGTAAAGAACAAGACTTTTGGTGGAGAAACGGTCGAGATCACTGATGATGAGGTCGGTGAAGAGAAATCAATTTCGTTTCGGTCTCTTCCTCTGTTTTTGACCCTTCAGTGTTTCCAAAAATAGAGAGAGAGAGAGAGAGAGAGAGAGAGAGCTGAGGTGTCGCAGTCTCTAGATATATAAAAGGGTACGAGAAACTCTCTTGCCTTCTTCTCTCCTTGAAGTCCGTTCTTCCTTGTGATCTATCATTCTCGCTTTCTGCTACAAACTTCCTCTGTTTTTTTTTTCTTCTTCTTCTTTCCCTCTCTGTGATTATTATCTCTGTTTTTCTTTTTTTTTTTAAATCAGAATGAACGGGAAGACCTCTGTTTCCAAGGAGCTAAACGCCAAACATTCAAAGGTTGCACATCTTTTTCTATTGATGTCTATTGTCCCCGATGATAAATGGTTGCCTTAGAGATTTGTGTGTGTGTTCTTATACAGATATTGGAAGCACTTTTAAAGCAACCAGACAATAGAGAATGTGCAGATTGTAGATCAAAGTAAGCGTGAGGATACCATCTCTCTCTTTCTTCTTGTTCGTCTTCATTCAACAGAATGATAAGAGCTTTTGTTTGTTGTTTGGATGATCTATATCTATTTCTCCAGGGCACCAAGATGGGCAAGTGTGAACCTTGGGATATTCATATGTATGCAATGCTCTGGTATCCATCGCAGCCTTGGTGTCCACATCTCTCAGGTTTCTTTACTTCTTTTTAATTGATTTGTGTTTGAACATGGATCATATTACAAGTTAGTGATGATCTTGCTTGGCTCTTGAAAACAGGTAAGGTCTATAACTCTGGATACATGGCTTCCAGATCAGGTTGCTTTCATGCAATGTAAGCTCCTCTTTTGTCATGAACCCATTCAGTTGTTGAAATTTCAGTATTAATCCCATAGCTTGATTGATCATATTCTTGTTCTTCGTTTAGCTACCGGTAATGCTAAGGCAAATCAGTACTGGGAATCAGAGCTACCTCTTCATTTTGAGAGAAGTTCAAGCGACGCGTTTATAAGAGCCAAGTAAATTGCTTCTTTGTGTTGCTGCCTTTGCTGCTTCTTCATATGTTACAAGCTTAGATCATTTTTTTGGTTTTTCTTAGATACAACGAGAAGAAATGGGTGTCACCGGGAGGGATTCAACCTTCTCCTATAGCTAGCCAGCTAAGCTGCAAAGTTAGTCACTTGGTAGAGACCGGTTATAAGCCTGCAACTCCAAAGAAAGCAAGAACTCTTTCCCTTGATGAAGACCTCCTTCTTAAGCATGCTCTTCAAGTTACACCTCCAGAAACAAGAATTCGAGCGGTATGGTAGTTTAGTCAAATGTCATGTGGCAAGAACCAATAATGCTTTCTTAGTAGGATCATGAACCATTTTGATAAAACTGTTTCTGCAATGCAGGGTTCGGTAGATATGAAGGAGAATGTATATGCTCTACCTCTACCAGTGGGGATGGAAGCTAAGAAACCAAATCAAAAGAATGAGATTTTCTCCGGGGAAATGTATCAGAATAGAAGTACTACCATAGCACCACCCTCCAGCTGGGCTACTTTCGACTGTAAGGCGAACTTTTCTTTTTATCTTATATGAAATGTTATGATTCTAAATCTATAAATGTGAATGAAACAGGATGAAAGAATGAGAAGATGGAGCTTTTAATTATGGTCAACAGGTTGGCAGATATGAATTCAAAAGCCAACAATAGAAGTTCTTCTATTTTTTTTTCTATGTATCTACTTTTGGTTGGTTGCTTGTAACTAAATCATTTAAATACAATTGAAGACAGACATCTTCATTACTTTGGACCGAAAGAAAAAGCAATACAACTCACCCATTTTGTATTATGATTTTGAATTGTTAAAGAAGTAACATCAGTTGATTGCTCCATACTCCTCATTCCTCAATACTATAAACTATATCAAGCAACAGACAACAATGATGACTTCAACAATCCATTTTCAGAAATTTCGGTTTGTACTTTGTATGTTTGTATCTCAATGTTGGTGACTTGAGGGCCAATTCTAATACAGGCCCAATAGAGATATGGGCCTTAAGCCGAAGATAGCAGATTGACTAGTAGGAACAGAGAAAGGGAATAGATTTTCAGTTGTGTCGGCTGAAGAAGAAGCACACAGATGGCGGCGAGCGCGCGTCTCCGGCTGCCGGCGGCGATGGCCGTCCGGCGGGAGGAAGGCGCTCCGAATTCAAAATCTTCGCAGGAAAAACCGAGAATTTATCTCAACAAACCTTCATGGATAGTCACAACTCAGGTGAAAACTTCTATCTCCAGAGTTTGATAATAAAACGAGAATAAGCTTTGAGCTCTGAGATTAACAGTGTGGCGCTAAGACGGAGACGAGGAGAAAGGAGAAGGGTAGATGCGTAATATGCCATGGAACTGGAAGAGTCGACTGTTTCAATTGTAGCGGGAAAGGTAACGAACTGAAAGTTTTCTCTCTGTTTCTCAACTCTTCAATAATTGTCTCATCGTGTTGTATGATTCAAAGGGAGGACTAACTGCGTGGATATGGAGATGCTTCCGAAAGGAGAGTGGCCCAAATGGTAAAAACATGTTGTTAGAGTCTTTGTATTGTATCTCTCATGTTTGATCCACTTTTGGTGTGTTTGGTCACAGGTGCAGGAGCTGTGGAGGGAGTGGTTTATGTGAATGCTCTCGCTGTCTTGGCACCGGAGAGTACAGATACATTATGGGGTTCCGCTTCTTGAACAAACACGATGACGTTGATTCACAGTTATGATTTTCTGAAAACGCTGGTGATCATGTTTCTTTTTGTATACGTTTAATGATGAATAGTGAATACTTTATAGTATGTTCAGATATGGTTGCTCCAGACTTGTTTGGTTTTAGTGTGTTAAATGTCTTGTCTCTGTCTCTGCAAGAATGCTACAATTAATGTCTCTTCTCTTTATTTGGGTGAAAGAGTTGCAAAGTATGCTGTATAGGTTATTAGTTTATCAAGAGTTAATGAGAGTATTAATTCAAGTTTAGTTACATTACTTTAGTACTATAACAACAAGCTACTAAAATTTTGATTAATAGCTTCTGACCATTCTCACAGTGGCCGTCTACTGCACAGATGAACCAGTGCTCACCAACCTCTGATATAACTATTGAGTCATTGCCTTTGTTGAAGAGAGATATGTAATTGTCTCTTCCACAGTATACGTAGGCTGTAGAATTAACTTGCATAACATTATGCTGGTCTCTATTGTAGTTGAGAACTGTTTAAGAAGAGAGACGGATTTAGCAAGGTGGGTGTTGGAAACAATGTAAGGGATGGGACTGTAACTTAAACTCTACTATATTATGTAGGAATTAGAAATTTTACCTAAGACATCGCCGACATGAAACTCTCTTCCCTGTGTCCGGTTGGTATAGTTTGTGTAAAGTTCCCAACCAGAGCTGTCGCCAACTATATGGTTTGATCCTTCGGATTTTAGCATGAATGACGACAGCAAGAACATGATCAAGCTGGAGAGCCATCTTTGCCGATGAAACGTTGTCATCTCTTTGCCTTTGTTTTCTCTATTTTTTCCAAAATTCAGTCTAGGTTTATAGCAGTAAGCATAGGTGGGTGGGAAGGTCATGACATTGTTGTGTTTACTACATTAGTTACTTAATCATGTAAACCATACTTTTGTTTTCATAGTCTACTAATACAACAAAGAATAGAGTAATTAGGCAAGTTGAATCATTAGACTGCACTTTGAGAAGAGGTCGACATTGTTCAACCACTTGCATCCAGTTTTCTCTTCGGTTTTGTTCTCCTTCTTCTTGGCATTATGTTTATCCAGACCAAAGCAGCCGGCTGAGACCTTATCGTAGACCGCAGGCTCAAGGTTCCATGATGCCTGTGATATAGAATACGGAAGGCAGATTATGTGGATTGACCAAGTCCCTAAATCATCGTCTTCATTAACGTTTGTATATTGTCATTAACTTCTGTAGATTCTAGACCTGTTCATCACTCTGTATATAAACAGAGTTCCATTATCAATAATAATTATCATTCATACCAATCCAATAGCCTGAAGTGAATAGATGTGGTTCTTGGAGAATGCTGACCTTGCTTTTTGGCGAATAAACAGACGTTAAATTAAAACTCTATGATAGGAAACATTCTAACCAATTGAACTATAGTTGGCGCATCCAATCATAACAAATATCCGTCACTTACTCACTTGGCATTTCAATAATTATGGTACGTTAGAATCAGTGTTCTAAAATACTCCCTCTGTTTCTTAATGTTACATATTTTTAGTTTTTTTATACATTTTAATAAAACACAATAAATTTGCATAATTTTTTGTGTTTATCTTTGTTCTATAATTTTAAGCCAATAAAAATTCAATAAGTGCAATTAAGTTTTTTGAAATTTGTAATTAGTTAATAAAACATGTCTTGAAAATATACAAAATAGATCTTTTTAAAACAATTTTTTTTCTAGAATATGTAATATTAAGGAACAGAGAGATTACTGTTTAGGCGGCGTTTAGGCGCTATACGGTAGCCAACCGTACTATTTTTATATTATATAATGTTTTATGTGGATTTATATAATTCAGACGAATAATAGCGTTTAGACAGACATTATGCGGTATACGCGGACGCCTAGGCGGATTTTAAGTATTAATATTCAAAAAGTAAACTATTAATATAATCATTATATTATATTAATGTTATTATATAGATTACTTTTACTTATTTTATGTATTTATATGATTATAGATATTAGTATAATTGTTGCAAAATCATTTTTAATTTATCATCTTTATGTATTAAAATGTCTTTAATTTTTATAATTTAAAACTATTCATATATGTTAAACTATATATTTATACATAAAAGTGGATTTAAATTATATTTATGTTAAAAAATAATGTATATATATATTAATCTTAAAGTTTATTTCGTGTAAAAGTATATATATGTATATACCCAATTTAAGCTTTCGTATATACGGTTAGGCAATATACTATCATCTAATGCGTAACGAATGTCTAACTTGTTTTAGAACATTGATTAGAAAAGTAGTTGTAACAGAGCCCGCCTTGACCACAAGCTGGTCAAGCATAGGGTTTAGTGCCGGTAGATTTATAAATACTGTAGGGGCCGAAAGAGAAATTTCGTTTCTGGTCTTACAGAACTATGTATTGAAAACATGGCGGACTATTGGAGTGTTAGTAGTAGGAGCAAAGTCTGGACCCAGTTCACGTGGCTTTTGGTGTGAAAGGTATGACTTTCAACTTTCAACTTTCAAGGACATACCAAGGAGAGTTTAATAATTCAAAAGGATTTGCTTTCATTTTCTTCAGAAACGCGGCTTTGTTTATTCACTCATATTCGTTATTGTTGTTCCTCTCAAAAATAATCTACCTTTTATCTTAAAGGGCTTATTTGCTAAATAGCCAAAAAAAAAAAGGGAAATTAGATTTTGGGAAAGAGTAGAGAGAGATAGGAAGAGAAAGTAGGAGAGAGAGAGTGTTTTTAGTTAAGTAGTGAATTTTGTTTTTTTTGTGGTTACTGGATGCAATTTCCCTATCCTAAAACAATACACAAAAAGAAAATTTCCTAAAATATCATATGTAAAATAAAATAATAAATACTTATATTTATAACTGAATAATTAATTAAATATATTAGTAGTTTAAAAAAAATTGTAAACTATGTAAACAATAAATTATACAATAAAAAAAATATATATATATATAAATTATATTTAGGTTTAGTGAACTTAAGATCTAGTATTGAGAAGTGGAATTAAAATTTTGATTTATCGTTTATGGTAATTTAGATTTTTTTTTGAAATATTACTTTTTGGATTTTCCTGTGTGTGTTGTTTTGACAAAACGTTTTTTACTGTCATTGATGTGATTTATGTGAAACGATAATATTTTAAAATTAACACAAATTGGAGCTTCTTAAGGTTTTCCCTCTTCCAACCTTTTTGCTTGGCTTTTTCTTTTTGGTAAAATCTTTTTTTTTGCTTGACTTATTAAACAAACCCTTTGAAGTTTCGTTGATGGGTATCCTTACACAAAGATCCAATATGTTACGTTATTTTCAATTTGACGAATCAAGCTTCCTGCAACCTTTCATGTTTTTAAAAAAAAATTTGCAAACATCCATGTTTTCGTTGTCTTTATAAAACTAACACTTAAAAGTCTTCTTAATGAGCTAAACCCAAAAACTCAGTCTCTGTCTTCTCTTTCATTGTTTTGCTTCTTTCTCACGCTTACCCTAGGCTTTTGGGGGTATTCAGCTTCTCGTTCTTGATCTTGGAGAATGACTTCCCCAAACGAAAACGACCAAGTTTCCATTCCAGAAGCAACATCTCGTGCTCACACCAGGGCTTTCAATTTCAAGAACCGGAGTGTTTCCCTCTCAAATTCAACTTATTACATTGATGGATGTGACAACTCAAAGGTGGCTTTGGGCTACACAGTCCCAATTCGAACACAGAGAAGACCACCTGGTCCTCTTTACTCTACTCCCAGACCTGAGTCTCACTTTCCTCCTTCTATTGAACCTCCTGATTCCTCCTCTACCGTTGATGTTCGATCTGAAGACGAATCCGTATTGGAAAATGCAAATATCTTGAAATCTGGACAACTAGGGATGTGTAATGAACCTTACTGTACCACTTGTCCTTCTTACTACAGCCACCAATCTGCTAATTTTCATACTTCCAAAGTTTCTGACTCTAGGGTATGTATGTATGTATATTAATGCTTCTACTTAACTTGAGGACCAAGTAAGTGTTAGACATAACTGATATGAATGTTATTTTTTCTTTTTAGTTCCACACTGTTCTGTATGATGATGCTAGAGGTTGGGCTAAGCGATTTGCTTCCTCTGTTCGTAGATGCGTGCCTGGAATCATGAATCCTCATTCCAAATTCGTTCAAGTCTGGACTAGATTCTTAGCCTTTTCATGCTTGATGGCTATTTTTATAGATCCCACCTTCGTCTTCCTCTTATTAATCCGACATGTATGCTTCCTTCCTCTTCCTCTATCAGTCTCTTGTTTGACTGTATATTTTTTTCATGAGTTTAAGATTACTGCAGGACAACAAATGTATAGAGATTGATTGGCCTAAGACTACCGTACTGGTGTCTCTTAGAAGTATGTTTGATCTTATATTCTTCATTAACATTCTGCTTCAGGTGTGTCTCCTTTGTTCTTGTCTCTTGTGTAAGAAATGATTTTCTTTAATTATTCTTCTTGCCATATTTGTCGCAGTTTCGAATGGCCTATGTAGCTCCTGAGTCTAGAATAGTTGGTGCTGGCCAGTTAGTTGATCATCCAAGAAAAATTGCTCGCAATTACTTGCGAGGCAAATTTTTTCTTGACTTGTTCATAGTGTTACCCATTCCACAGGTTTTGTACTCTCAGCCCTTGAAATGTTTCTTTGAGTATTGTCAACTCGGAGATGTTTCTTTTTCTTACATTATATTTCACCTTTGTGTTTCAGATAATGACATTATCGATATTACCAGCACACTTAGGCACATCCACAGCAGGATTTGAGAGAAACATTATACGCAGCACATTTATAGTACAATACATTCCAAAGTTATATAGGCTTCTTCCTCTTCTTGCTGGCCAAACACCGACAGGCTTCATATTTGAGTCGGCTTGGGCAAGCTTTGTTATTAATCTTCTAACCTTCATGCTTGCTGGTCATGCTGTTGGATCTTGCTGGTATTTTTCAGGAATTGAGGTATATAAGTCAGTTTCTTAAGAAATACTTTATGTATGTTTTCACAACTCCGAGTAGTTTTACTGATTCTTCTCTCTCTCTCTTTTTGTTTTTTTTTTCCAGAGAGTAAAAAAGTGTCTGTTGTATGCGGCTTGGAATAACTCGGTGGATGAACGTAGGAACCTTATAGATTGTGCTCGTGGGAACATCTACGCATCTGCGTCACTACGAGCTCGCTGGAGAGATAGTGACAGTGTCAATGCTTGTTTTCAAGAGAGTGGCTTTTCGTATGGCATATATGCGAAGGCAGTCAATCTTACTAGTCATTCTAGTATCTTCACACGATTCAGTTACTCACTGTTTTGGGGATTCCAGGTAACTTAGGCTCTATTAGGTTAACTGATGTTCAAACTATGTAGTCTCTTAAATCACTCTTGACTAATGTAAAACTGTTTGTGCAACTCTGTAAGCAAATAAGCACGCTTGCTGGAAACCTATCACCAAGTTACTCAGTGGGGGAGGTTTTCTTTACAATGGGCATCACTGGACTAGGCCTTTTGCTTTTTGCGAGGCTCATTGGTAATATGCACAACTTCCTTCAAGCTCTTGATCGAAGGTAAGCCTACTCCATCAATTATGTTTCAAAAGAAAAAACATTTGATCCACCAAGTGAGATTGATGATTTGTGCTTGTCTTTTTTTAGGAGGATGGAAATGATGCTGAGACGGCGTGACGTGGAGCAGTGGATGAGCCATAGACTGTTGCCAGAAGATATAAGAAAGTCTGTGCAACTTTGCATCTCATTTGAATTAGTATTTTGGTCATACATTTGAATTCTCAGGCTATGTTATGGGAGGGTCGATAGAACTAGCTCAGTAGTTTGTTCAACAAAATGCAGGAGGGTGCGAGAGGCAGAAAGGTTCAACTGGGCAGCGACTAGAGGAGTTAACGAGGAGTTTCTCTTTGAGAATATGCCTGAAGATCTCCTGAGAGATATAAAACGTCATCTCTTCAAATTTCTCAAGAAGGTAATAAGTTTAATACATTGCACTAGATCAGAATCCCTTCCTATGTACTTCTTTTTTTTGAATATCAAGAGGTTCGGGGCCGAAATCACAACATGTTATATTAATTTTGTCCTAGCGGTCACTCGAACTGGGGACCTCTGGCACAATGGTCAGGGTCCTTTCTAGTTGAGCTAATGACCACTAGATCAGAATCCATTTCTACCTGTGTACTTTGCGGAGAGGTGTAGTTCTAAAACTCACTATTCAGATAGTGGGCATAGATAATAACCATTTCTGATACTCAACCATAATGTTTTGAAGTGTTGTTTGGGGTTTGCAGGTGAGAATATTCTCGCTGATGGATGAATCAATCTTGGATTCAATACGTGAGAGGCTGAAACAGAGAACGTACATAAGTAGTAGCACGGTGTTGCACCGCAGAGGTCTAGTTGAGAAAATGGTATTCATAGTGAGAGGTGAGATGGAGAGCATTGGACAAGACGGTTCTGTTCTTCTTTTATCAGAAGGTGATGTTTGTGGTGAAGAGCTTCTCACTTGGTGCCTCGAACGCTCTTCTGTAAACCCTGGTACGTCCCTTTTACTAACAGCTTTGGCTTTCTATGTGTGTGAGTGTTTCTGTGTGTTTGTAACTTTCCAATTTATTGCGTTAAGAAGTTGAAATATTAAAGATTGAAACTGAATATGTTTTGAAACTTGAAGATGGGAGGAGCATAAAGTTGCCGCTAAAGGGGTTGGTTAGCAACAGAAGTGTTAGATGCGTGACAAACGTAGAGGCGTTTTCGCTGAGTGTAGCAGATCTTGAAGACGTAACGAGCTTGTTCTCAAGATTCCTACGGAGCCATCGAGTGCTAGGGGCCATAAGATACGAGTCTCCGTATTGGAGGCTAAGAGCAGCTACGCAAATACAAGTGGCTTGGAGATACAGAAGGAGACGACTTCACAGATTATACACTGCTCAGTCAACTTCCCGCCGATAGATTTTATTGCACTCTTTATTTGTTAATTGTGATAATTTGATGATATTTTAGTTAGGAAATTCAAATATAAAGCTTAATGTTTTTATTCAGTAGTGATATTTAAGTGAAATAATTCTGTTTAATAAGATACTATTTATTCCAAGTGTTGCTAAATGTTGAAGCTTGTCTACGTAATTATGGGTCTCTGTTAAGGTGCTGGAGAAATTTACGATGATATTCGTAAGAAGCTGAGAAGATTCATGTGACGTGACAAAGTGAAAATCAAGGTTGCCTAATCTGCCTAGAAAATCTCAATGTATTTTTGTAAATCTACTCAAATAAGTATAAATAGTCAAATGTTTGACCAAAAAAGGTATAAATAGTCAAATACAACCATTTATGCCATAACTAATTTTTCTATTAATTATTTTTAAAAATAAATTGGTTCATAAACAATATTTGTTACCTAGTTTAGAAAACAATAATTTTTATTTCAACTAAAATTAACAGAAATTGGATAGGTAGTGAAGAGAACTCTAAAAAAAAATACAGCTAAATTATATGATAAACTATCTATTTTATTTTGGGAATTCGGCCAAAAAAATCACGAACTTTGCATGAATTGCCAAAATAAACCTGAACTTTTGGACTGGCCAAAAAAATACCAAACTTTTCATTGACTTTAAAATTTATTAACAATGTCTTTATTGTCTTGCCAATTTAGCACGCCGTTAGCAACTTAACAGAAAAAAATTGACGTTGTTTATTGTTCCGTTAACTGAAACGACGTCGTTTTTGTTTTACATGATCTGAAAATAAAAACAAGTAGAACCCTGGATTCGAACTCGGGTTGCTTGGGTGAAATGATAATGTATTTAACCACTGGGCTAAAGGCGTTTTCAATATAGTTCCAAACACATTTAACTTTATTTGGTACTCACTGAATATAAAAAGTTCTCTAAAAACATAAAAGATCTTTAAAATTACAAAATATTGAAAAATAAAGATTTTGTAAAAAACAAATTGAACTTAGAAATATTTTTTTCTTTAAATAATCAAAACATTTTCAAAAAATTCATTTTTTAAAATTAAATTAAAAATTGAAAAATAAAGAATTTTTTTATAAAATTAATTTTGAAATTAAAATAATTATTTTTCTTTAAAAAAAAACAAAAATCTTCCAAAATTTTCAATTTTTTAAAATTAAATTAAAAATTGAAAAAAAAAATAATTTTTTTACAAAATTAACTTTGAAACTAAAATAATTATTTTTCTATTAAAAAAAATCTTCCAAAATTTTCAACTTTTTAAAAAATTTAATTTTTAGCTGATAATTGTAACTTAATTTTTTGCATTTTCTTTGATTTTTTAAAAAATTTGGATTTTTTTTTTAAAAGAAAATTTTGGAAGATTTTTGATTTTTTAAAGAAAGAAAAAGTTTATTTTTAATTTCAAAATAAAATTTATAAAAAAATAATTATTTTTCAATTTTTTGGAAATTTAAAGATTTTTCAAAAGTTTTTAGAGAATTTTTTGAGTTTATGAGAAATTAGGGTTATGTTTTGTTTTATTTCAATCATCCACGTCTTTTGATCAATAAAAACAAATTTGTATCTAATCTTTTAAAATGTCTCACTAGTCCAGTGGCAAAACTCCCCTCTGTTAAGTCCAAGAGTGTGTGGGTTCGAGTCCAACCAACAACAATTTTAAGATTTTGTCTTAAACAAAAGAACTGAATGAAACGACGTCGTTTCACTAAATGGTAGTATTTAACGGTGGGTTAACACAGTTTTAACTGTCGGTTAACGGTTTGTTATTTTGGTCAGTCAACGAAAGTTTAGGATTTTATTGGCCAGACTCGAGTACATGTTTATTTTGGCAATTCGTGTAAAGTTCGTGCTTTTTTTGGCCGAATTCCCATTTTATTTTTTAACTTTCATATAGCATAATATCTGCTAATTCCCTATCTTACAAGCTTCATCTATAGACATGTAAAACCGTAGAGGAAAAAATGAAAGGTATTACAGATGAGATTCTTATTCAAATATAAAATTACGTGAAAATGATCTTATTAAAGCAACTACATTTTACAATATGAATTCAAGTGAAGCATTAAGCTATCATATAATATAGTAGCATCACCAATGTAACAAGCACCAAGCTTACCTCATCATCAAGAATGAAGAGCACAATCTAAAGGCTGTAACTAGACTGAGCAGTGTACAATCTCTGAAGCCGTCTCCTTCGGTATCTCCATGCCACTTGAATCTGCCTAGCTGCTCGTAGCCTCCAATATGGAGATTCATACCTAATGGCTCCTTGCACTCTAGGATTCCTTAAGAATCTCGAGAACAAGCTTGTTACGTCTTCAAGATCTGCTACACTCAGGGAAAACGCCTCCACGTTTGTCACACACTTAACATTTCTGTAGCTTAGCAATCCCTTTGATGGAATTCTTATCCTCGTCCCATCTGCAGGTTCCAAAGCATACTGATTAGTTACAAAATGCAGTGTAATGTTTCAAGTTTATAACCCAAAACATTGAGAGTTATGAGCACATAGACTCTACAAGGATGTAATGTTTTAAGTTTTTTAGCCCAAAACATTGAGAGTTGTGAGCACATAGAGTCAACAAGAGATGTACCAGGATTAACAGAAGATCGTTCAAGGCACCAAGTGAGGAGCTCCTCACCACAAACGTCTCCTTCTGATAAAGGAAGAACAGAACCGTCTTCACCAATGCTCTCCATCTCACCTCTCACTATAAATACCATTTTCTCAACTAGACCTCCACGGTGCAAGACCGTGCTACTACTTATGTATGTCCTCTGTTTCAGCCTCTCACGGATGGCATCTAAGATTGATTCATCCATCAAAGAAAATATCCTCACCTGCAAACCCACCAACATTTTCAATCCACACAAGTTTCAGACAAAACAGAACCAACACCGAGGGAAATAGACTTTGATGTTTAACCTTCTTGAGAAAAATGAAGAGGTGTCGTCTTATATCTCTTTGAAGGTCATCAGGCATATTCTCAAATAGCAATTCTTCGTTAACTCCTCTAGTAGCAGCCCAGTTGAACCGCTCAGCCTCTCGCACCCTCCTGAAAATGTAGAAACAACTATTCATTTAGCTTTATAGTGACATCACATAACCTAAGACAATGTAAATCTTCAACTTGAGAAGCAAGTTTTAAGAGGCATAGTCCACATACTTTCTTATACCTTCTGGCAACCTTCTATGGCTCATCCATTGCTCCACATCACGCCGTCTCAGCGTCATTTCAAGATTCCTAAGATGGACAAAACACAATAACCGGGGAGTACTTTATTATTTTGAAACCACCCACCATGCCTTTGAGATATCTTCTTATGTGATACGGTAGTTACTTACCTTCGACCAAGAGCTTGAAGGAAGTTCTGCATATTACCAATAAGAAGCGCAAAAAGCAATAGCCCCAGACCGATAATCCCCATGGTAAAGAAGACCTCCCCAAGAAAGTAACTTGGGACTTGGTTTCCAGCAAGCGTGCTGATTTGCTTTTGAGAGATGTAAACAATGTACATTCATTAAGAGTTCCACATGTGCCATCCAATGTAAACTATCTGAACAGTTGTGTAATAAACTGAATTACCTGAAAACCCCAGAAAAGAGAGTAACTATATCTTGTGAAGAGGCTAGTATGATTGGTGAGATTGACTGCCTTCATATAGATTCCATAAGGAAAACCACCCTCTTGAAAACAAGCACTTGCACTTGCATTACCTTTCCATGCAGCAAACGCTTCAGAGCTCTCTCCACGACCACAATCTATAAGATTTCTACATTCATGATCAGAGTTACCGCAAGCATCTCGTAGGCATTGGTTAACTCTCTGAAAGATACAAAAGAGAAAAGAGAGGCAGGCAATGAGAAGAATCAATAAGCCACTACATATCTATACATCTTTTATTGGTTAGGACAAGAGAGGTAATGTAAGCAACATAAATGATTTTATATCTAAATAACTGATACAAGTTTGAGACTTTTGCCATACCTGCAGACCAAAAAGATACCAGCAAGAGCCAACAACATGACCAGCAAGCATAAAGGTGAGAAGATTAATAACAAAATTAGCCCAAGCAGACTCAAATATGAAGCCTGTAGGTGTTTGGCCAGCAAGAAGTGGTAGTAGTCTATACAACTTCGGAATGTACTGGAAAAGAACTGCAGCACGTAGCAGGTTCTTTGCATAATTTGCCCCAGATGCACCTAAGTGTGCTGGTATTATCCATAATATCAATATCTGTAAAAAAAAATATCTACAGTAAATGAACATATACTAATTACTTCTACTTAGAAGTTGGGTTCTAACGTTATGATACCTGTGGAAGTGGCATTACTATGAACAAGTCTAGTAAAAACTTTCCTCGGAAGTAATGCCGAGCAATTTTCCTTGGATGAGCAACTAACTGGCCAGCACCAACAACTGTAGACTCGGGAGCTACATAGGCCAATCGGAACTGCAACAATATATGAAATAAAGAAGCATTTGAGGCCAACATGTTCTCTTATAAGTTATAAGGTAACATAAGCAAAAAGGAAACACACCTGAAGCAGAATGTTTACAGAGAATAAAATATCTGTTACACTTCTAACAGCTACAAATGCTTTAGCCATCGGCCAATCAATCACAATGCATTTGTCGTTCTGCAGTGCCAAATACTGTTGTAAACGCAAGAATACAAAACATGAGAAGCAAAATATGGAGAGAAAAAACATACCTGTTTGACTAATATGAGAAAGAAGAAGAGAGGATCTATGAAAATAGCCAACAAGCATGAGAGGGCAAAGAACTTAGTCCAGCTCTGAACGAATTTAGAGTGAGGATTCATGATTCCTGGTAAGTATCTATTAGCAGTTGTAGCAAACCGCCTAGCCCAGCCTTTAGCATCATCATACAGAGCATTATGGAACTAGTAAGATAAAGAAAAGACTCTGTTTCAGCTACATTTACTTGATCCTCAAGCTATTTTTGTCACTGTGTTGAGTATAAAAATCAAAACAAGATACCTTGGAGTCAAAGAAGGCAGAAACTCTGGAACTGGGGATTTGGGCAGCTTTGCGGTTGTAATAAGAAGGACAAGTGGTACAGTAAGGATCATTACACATACCTAACTGTCCAGATCTCAAGAGATTTGCGTGTTTTAAGACGAACTCGTCGTCTGACTTTTTATGTTCCAGAGTAGCAAAAGAAGGATACCTCTCAGGCTGTGACGAGGAGATACCAACTGAATCAGAAGGAGGGGGAAGAAGAAAGAGAGGCTCAGGAGTGCGAGTAGAGGAAAGAGGACCACTCATTTGAACTAAAGGAGGTCGTCTCTGGGCTCGAAGAGGACCCGTGTAGCCTAAAACCACTGTGGAGCTGTCGAATCCATCAATGGTGGAACAAGTGTTTGAGAGGGATACGCTACGAGACCTGGAAGTGAAAGGCCTAGTACGAGATGTGTCCGAGATTGGAAGCATGGGAACATCATCCTTCTCCTTGGGGGAAGCCATCTCGAGACAAACTCTTCACCTAGAGAAAAGTTTCAAGAAGACCCAGGAAGAAGAAAAAAGCTAGGGCATGAGTGAAAAATCTTATTTTTGGTAAAAATGAGTGAAAAATCTGCGGCTGAGAGTTTACAAGAAGATGAAGCAGAGACTTTTAAAGATTTCCACGAAGGAGACGATGACTGAGTCAGGCGTCGCTTAGAATCAAATCTCGTCAAGCCAAGTGTATACATTTTTTATTATTAATTTGATTGACATATTAAAAGTATGTCTATGTGTGAACACGAAAAAAAAGCCACGTCAGACAAAAATAAGGACATTTGCGAAGACTTGACTTTTGATTACATTGTCTATTAATATGGTGGGTCCCTCTAATATTGTGTCGTTTGTAATGGAAATAAATCATTTGACGTTACTATTTAAATAAATATAGCGGAATTATTTCCAAAAGGTCTAATTAAAATTCCATTATTGGATCACCTACCAAATCTCACTAATAGAAAACAAATTTACCGATAACTAGGGCTAGAAATTTAATCCGTTAAATTTGATTATATTCGTTATTTGTTTTAACTTGATCCAAAAAATTTGATTATCCAAAAATACTCATATCAAAGCAAATACAAAACAATCAATATACTTTAAAAACAAATCAAATCATAAATACTAAAAAAATTGGAAACAAATATAGAATTTAAATATATAATCTTACATAATTATTATTTTAACATAGAAAGTTATTTATTTTATATATAAAATTAATTATAAAATTAATTAAGAAAAATAATATAAAATCTTTATAGAAAATTTTCTTTTAAAAACTGTTTCAAAAAAAATATTATTAATTTAAGAAATTTATGAAACATATAGTTTCATTAATTTTTAATCTTTATTTTATATCATGGAAAATATATTTTCAATACAAATTTATATAGTTTTTTTTCTAGATTTATTTGTATTTAACAAAGTGGATTAGATATCTGTAAATATTCGTCTAAGTATATATAAATTTTCCAAACATCCGTAAAACTGAATATCTACACTTTTACGAATAAAAGCAAATCGTAAATTTAGATATACGTGAAGTACAAAACAAATCACAAAATACTGAAAATTATGGTACTACTAGGGCTAGTCCACGCTACGCGCATAAATAAAAATAAGCTTATCGTATGATCTATATTAGTATATAATTTATATTTTCATTACATGTGTTTTATGTTATGATTTGCAAGATGGATGTATAATAGCGTTGATGATTTTTTAGGTGTAGAAGGTTTATAAATGTGAAGATTAATTATGTTAGATTTTGATGGTTGTGTTCATATTAAAAAAGTGTTGAACTATGTTTTTGCTGTAGGAAATATATACATCAAAATAAGATTGATTTGTCAATGGTGTCCATGCCTGAGATTAGCTTTGAAAGTTGTAAAGATATAGTACGTAAAAACCTTTCTCTCCCTGGATCTTTCACGGAGGGAGGAAGAGATGAAAGTTTTTGTTTTAATCTTCTGATCTCTATAGATCATATACTTTTGTTGTAATATATTTTTGATCGGTGTTGATCGAATCGCTAATTTTGATTAGATTTATGTTCGGCTTTGGCGAGTTTTGGTGTGTGTTTCATTCTCAATCGGGGTTTTGGGTCTTCATGTTTTTATTGTTATTGTGATTGCAAAGTAAAAAAATCTGATCTTGTCTTTTGATCAGATATGCCTTAAACTTTTTTTTTTTTAAATATATATTCATTCATAAATAATCAACTCAAAAGAACACAGGAACAGAACCTCCGGCTGGTTTTCGAAGAAACAGTGGACTACACAAATAGATTAGGCTTATCACTAAGACCATGGAGAAAAAAGCCAAACATACAGCGGATGGGAAAAAATCTAAATCTCAAGGGTTCTTATAGGATCTCTATCATTGCCATAGATCCGCGGCCAACGACACCAACTTAACCGAAATCAAGCCGACCACTGTAAATCCACTTCCTCTCAAAATAATCGCCGACACACAGATGAGAGTTCCACATAACGCTTCTGTCTTCGAACCGTCTAGTATAGACACTGTTGATCAAGTCCAATTAATTCTTAAGGTTGTGAACTTCAATTATGTTGAAAGGTTGTGTCTTTTGAAAAATATGTGTAGAGAGTTGTGTATTTTCTAAAAGTTATATGTTGTAAGGTTGTGTCCTTCTAAAAATAGTCTAAAAGTTGTGACTATTCACTAGTATCTTTTAAAAAGTGAGAAGTTGTGAGTATTAGAAGAATGCGACTATTCATATTGAAGGGTTGTGACTATTCAAATAGGCTTTAAAAAAATCTATAAATAGTCTCTCCCATGCATTTTTCAAATCAAATTTTCACTAATCTACTAATAATAAAATGGTGAAAAAAATAATGTCAAAGTTGCAACTTTTCATCTAAACAAGGTGTCTTTTAATCTCAAAGTGGGATTGCTTTAAAAAATATTGGTTTTATTTAAGTAATGTGTTAGTTTATATAATAAGTGTTGGTATTTTATAAGAACTCTCCCAAAAATTAAAAAAAATATTATAAATGAGACGGGTTATATTAACGTAAATCAACATATATTTATTACAATATTCAATTTTCTGGATATTCATTTTCAATAAATAAAGCAGGTAGATAAATATACAAAATAACAATTACCAACATATAAATTATAATTGTTTAAAATTATAAACTAATAATTTTAATATTATGTCTTAAATAGGAAAAACAATTATATATCATGCAAAAAAAATTGCATTTTGTTCAAAAAGTGGTTGAAGATAACTATCATGTGAAAAATGTATGAAAAAACTTAAAAATGATGAAGACATAATTGTATGCAATATGTGTTTTGATAAAAAATTAAAGGGAACATTAAGGTTTATAAAATATATATATATATATATATATATATTTGAATACTTTGTAAATCATATTTTAATCATCAAAATTAAATTTAATTATTTATATGATTTAATTTTTTTATCAGGCATATAAAATTATAAATTATAGATTATAATATATTCTTTATAAAATGAGTTCCCGTGCGATATCGCACGGGCTCTTTGCCTAGTTATGGTACAGTAAACTAAAACTATCTTATGGTACATAAAACTTTCTAATATGGTTGTTGAAATAATTTGAATAGAGCTATATTCTGATTTTATTTTCGGAAAATATATCATTTAGCCTGTTTGCTTTATTTAAATATTCTAGTTTCACTTTTGCTTTAATGTGTTCTTTGTCATTTAGTTTGTATTATGTCTTTTGTTGGGATGGTGCGAATATATATGTACTTTTTATTTTTATATTAGTACTAAAATTATGGTTGAGTTCTTTTTTTTAATTTCAGTATGGAAATTTGATTTCTATATTTTCTACATTTATGTGGATACAATAGATTTGTATCTTTTTATATATTGTAGTGGTAGGGCTGCTGCATCTTTTTGTAAATCATATACTTATAAGTGTGTAAATGTGTAAATTATTTATGTAAGTGTGCAAATTTACTGCAAGTGATTTGATTTTTCGTAAATATCAAAGATAAATATTAAAATAAGTTTACATGATTGAGATTATGTGTTTTTATAAAATCATTAAAACATGTTTGTAAATATATATATTTTGTCCAAGAACACACAGATTGAAGATCTTTATTTTTTGAAGAAAAAAAACACATTATATATCTCTTACGTCCAGAAAACTTTATGTAGTTTTCTATAAATATTTTTCAATTAATAAATGTGAGTGGAAATATAAATAGAATTGGTGTCCAAGATAAAACCTCCAAAATCTCATAGAAAGAACTTTTTTTCTCGTTGTTGATTTAAGCTGTTGTTTTGCGGTCGTTAACAACCTAAAAAAAACTAAGGAGCCAACGTGTTCGTCTTATAGGATTACAACTGAGACGGTTTTTGTTCAGCTACTGCTTTCATGCATGGATCTAACTTCGATGAACCACGAAGTATCTTTGTTAATGAGATGGTAAGATATTTTTAGCAATCATGAGCAGCAATTAAGTTGAGTTACCAACCGCAGAATAAAAAACCACAAACACATGAGAACTGCTTCCTCTGGGTCTGAAGTTTCATCAAATAGAGGAAGTTCTAGGAAGGACCTTTGTGGTGGCATGAAGATCCTCACGCAACATTATTAACGATGCGACGCCACCTTCCTTTGCGGCTTTCAGAGCTGATAAGTTTTTGTGGTCGTTATCTCTTATAATTTAACTGTTATCTGCAGATACTTAACCTGTACAATAGATATAGATATACATATTTAGTTTGACCAGAAATTGGTGGTATATACATTTATTTATTTCCCATTCTGTTTCATTCTGTTTCACCAGATTGTTACGAAATGGTCATTCCCGTGTTATCTAACTAAAGGCAGAGTTATCTTTTTGTATGGTAATCAATTTTTTCAGAGTACCTTCATTAAGTAACAGTAGACATACAGTTTCATCTACAACAGTTCGTTTGCTTGGTAGCCAAGTAGTTTATGGAAATTATGTTGATGAACATGGCTTATTATATCCAGAATTTGAGCAAAAGAAACTGAATACATTTTTCCAGGCTTGACAAATTTTTTAATATCTGAACTAAATTTATAGGAGGCAGATGAGAACATAAGGAAAGGAAAACATAGAAAACATGGTTTTGTCAAAAATCTATGGGTTAACTTATTCAATACCTCTCATGCTTTTGTCTACATAAAGAACATCATTAGTCCTCTTGAATAGCTCCCCAACACAGCTTTTCCAACATCCTACAAAAAAATTAAAATCAAATCGACGTGAAAACAACTATCAATAGAGCAAGCATTTTTCAAGCCTTTATATTCGTTCTCTAGTCGACTGAGCTCCTCTTTCACTCAATCTGAGACAAAGCAGAGTTGTGAACTCGTTGTCGGCCACAGCGTCAAAGCTCGGCCTACTTACGGATTTTCTGAAAAGTAGACAACACTTTTTATTCTTTCTGGTCCACTAATCCCTAATACCATTCAAACTGGAAACCAAATCTAAGTTCATCTTTTCAAATAATTTATATTAACTAATCAAATCAGAAATCATATTCAAGAGAACTCTAACCATCTTGGAGACTGGTGAAGTTGACATATTAATGTGATCTCTAAGTAGCCATATCCCTAGAGACAGGAACCGAAACAACTTCAGACGTCTCGCTAAAGGCACCAAAACACATTGAATCCATAACATTAACATCCAGATCTCCGAGAACAAATCAAGATTACAAAAACGCTCAAAACTCAAATAAGATAAACTGCCATGAGATTTCAGTTGCTCACTCATTTTCTGTGAGAAATGAAAGGACGACGTTTACGGGATGGAGAATGACCTTTTTATAGCCGGAGATTGACCGCCTGGAAGAGAGGAGAGATGCATTGAATAAGGAATCGTGCTTGGAGTGGGTAGAAGGAGTTAAGAAGTTAGTTAATGACAAATGTAACAGATGTTTTATTCTTTGTAAACATTATGCTCCAGTTGTGTTTCCTTTTGCTTCCATTTTGTTATGAGTACGAGAATATGTTGGCTTTTGATGCTTCTTCTTTCATATTTTATTGCAATTCTGTTTTGCATATGGGCCTACGGTTGTTGGTGATAGCTAGTTGGTCGATGATCAAAGAAAAATTGCTTGCCATTACTTCTGAGGAGAGTTTTTACGAGATTTGATCTTAGTGTTCGCATTTCTAGCTATCGTCACGTTTAGAGCTATTGAGGTTTAAAATTATTCCATATCAGTTTTGTAACACCCCAAAACCCAAACCCAAAAAGTTTTTGTGTTTTAAAAGGGAAGGCCCGTTCAGCAGCCCATTAGGATTAAAACCCTAGGGTTCGCTTGCCTTTCCCTATAAATACAAGCCTCCACCTCCCTTGTCTCTCATCAGAAATTCTAGAGCGAAGCTCTGCAGAAAAATCCCGGAGACAGGAAGCCCTAGCCGTCGAAGATCTCTCTCTCTCTCTCCCCGCGCCGCCTCTCTCCTCCTTCTCTCTCTTCGCCGCGTCTCTTCTCTCTCTCTCTCTCTCTCTCCTCTCCGCGTTCCCTTCTCTCTCTCTCGGCCGCGTCTCTCTCTCCTCGCCGTGAGCAGCCGCGAGTGGTGGTGGTGGCCGCGTGGTGTCATAGATCGCAGATCCCGTTTTCTCTTACCTCCTAATCTCAGATCCAGATCCCGATCTAGGCTAAGGTGAGGTGTTCTACCCAGATCTGTTCTATGTTCTTTTATATTGTTGAATGGGTTGCTAGGATTGATTAGATCCTGTTTGATGTTAGGTTGATAGATCATATTGCATTAGAACCCTCGTACTGATTTAAGATTCTAAATAAACTGGTGTGTTGGTGTTTGACTGATTGTTTGATTGGTTGAAGACCTGTGGTCGTGATTGAGAGCTAGGATGGTTATAAAGAAATGAACGTAGGATCTTAAGAGAACTGTTAACCGGTCTGTTAGATGAATGATAGAAAACCTATGAATGATTGTTGAATGGATTGAGTGTGACACCGAGAACGGGTGGCGTCTAAAAAGGAAAGTAAGAAAGAGTCTAAGGGTTTAAGGAAAAGGAAATGATAAGGAAAAAGGAAAGGTTAAATGATTGAAATACGAACCACCGAGGAACGGGTGGGGAGTATGGGAAATGAATAGAAATGGAATACGAACCACCGAGGGACTGGTGGGGAGTATGGGAAAACGCGGCGGCCGTAGCGTTCAAAAACGGCAAGTAAGAATAGAGGCGCCGGTAAGATTGAGTCACGCCGAGTCTTGGCGGGAAGGGGTCGTAATACACTGCAAGGGGTATGGACTACATCCAAGGGAACCGGATGCCGGGTGTACCAGGGCAGGCGACCTCACAGGAACGCAGCAAGAAAGGGGAGGGTTGGTCCGCTTGAGCTGTGTAGGTCCTAGAGTTATAGGATGAATGAAGTCTTAAATAATAAACCGAATTGTGTGAATTGAGCGATGACTGAGTTCATTGCACTGTTTGTTTTTGTGAAATGAACTTTAATAGTTGGTTAAGAAATGTGTGTAGCGACTAGTCGGTTCTCGTTTCGCATTGAGCAGTATAAAAGCTCATGGGGGAGACTGGTCTAGAATCGCTTCACTGAGTATTAATACTCACCCCTCTTTTCCCTCTTCCATTCTTGCAGAACTATAAGTGGAAATGCCGACGGTAAGGAAAGAAATGCACCTGAAACTCATGGGACCAGAAACGGGACACACGGAGATGTCGGAAAAGTAGACATGTGTGTCCTAAACCCCGCGCCCTGGAACCCCGGTTGGAAATGGGGAGGGACGGGTGTTTCAATTGGTATCAAAGCCAGGTTAAGGTCCCTTAATACTAACTTAAGGGATCAGCGTTTCCGATATTGCCCATTTCCCTTATGGTTCTGATAGACCGTCTTAGCTAATGCTGAAGGAGTATACGAACAACTCAGAGTCTCCGGCCAAGATCAGATCAACAAAAAGTCCTCGTACCGCGGTGTAGTGGAGTTTCAGAGGTTCAGGAATGGGTAACAAGGAGTTGTAAGGCAAGTATACAGAGGGATTAATCGCCTAGCACGACAAGTTAAGGGGGAATGGAAAGTCGGACATACGAGCTGGAGGGAAACGTTTCGTCGGCGACACTACCCCACACCGGGCCGGGAAGACTGGGGAAGGAGAGTCGGACGCAGGGCGGAGGCAAGCGCAGCTTCACGGAGGAGATATCCCGGCAAAGAAATAGCATAATGTCATTCAGATATCACAGTGAAGCTTGTTCCCAATATAAAAAAAAAAAAAAAAAAAAAAGCATGGGCGCGGGCCCTACCACCTTGGAGTGGGCCCGCCTAAGAGGAAGGAGCAAAACCGGGGCGGCCAAGGGACGATCGGATGGGCAGAAGAAGGAAAACCGATTTCAGATTGTGATAATTAAGTTAAGGATCATCTTGGGGTAAAAAAAAAAAAAAGATGATGGAGGGTCATTTTGGAGCAAAATGCGAAATGCTAATAAGGATATGGGATCTTCATAGGGAAAAAAGGTTCATGGTAATAAGGATCATTGTGGGGTAAAAAGGATCGTCTTGGAGTAAAAAGGATGATGGAGTATCACCATGTAGCAAAAATGTTGATGCTAACAAGGACGAGGAGAGAATGAAGTTCGTGGAGCAGCCGAACGTCCACATCGGGAGACATCCGTGAGGCGTCAAGTGCTGATGCCCCAGTTCCAGAGATCCAAGAGTGTAGGCGAATGTACCAAGGCCATTTGATCTTCCAGTTCACGCCTGAAGTCGAAATGACGCTGCCCAAGATGGGCTGTGGGCACCCAAGGAAGTCAGGATTGATCGGGAAGGGCTTGGACCGTTTAGGATGGAAGACAGTGTGCCAACGAGGAAACGTGGACGTCCGAGGAAGATTCCTAGTATTGATGCAGACCGCCTAAGGAGCGTAACTGGGGTATGTCGGTGTGGGACACTGATGCATGCTAATCAAGGAACGCACTCAGTTCGGGAGTACACCGAGGAATTCTTGGAGACAACTAAAAGATGCAAGCCAAAGTCAGCGGAGGGTTGGTGCCAGGGGATTAAGGCAGAGCTCCGCGAGGAAATTCAGGGCAAGTTGCTTGGTGTGTTAGAACCATGGGAATTCGTTCTGATGAACTAGATAGCCGGTCAGGCAGTGGGGTAGAAAGGGCACTTACCGTTGGGTCGTCGCCATCTCAAGCTCTAAGGAAGAAATGGAAGTGGAAGAGGATCTGCGGAAGAGATCGATTATGGATGAAAGAACCTCGGGAGAATGTACCGAGCCGTGCAAGTGTGAGATCCTTGTTCAGATAGTGCATAGGCCTCGCCTGGTCCAAGAGTACACTAAGGAGTTCTTAGACATGACCGAGAAATGCAAGTCGAAGCCTGCGGAGAGGTAGTGCCGGGTTATAAGGCGAGACTCCGTAGGAACATTCGAGGAGAGCTGAATGGAGCCATGGAATCTATGGAATTTGCCTTAGTGGTGAGGATGACAGGGAAGGCGATGGCAGCGAAGGCGGGGTTGTTAAACATGTTATTTATGTCACAAGCGCTGAACCGAAAGAGGATCCATCGGAAGGTTAAAATTAGGAGGATTATCTGGAACCGCCAGCTAGAGGTGTCCGAGTGTTTGGTTATGATTCAAGGCAGAAACGCACTTCTCCACTTTGTAGAGACTAAATAAGATTTCGGAAACATCCAGTATGAGTAGGAATTATGTTATTCCTTATTTATCTGGGAGATTTCGAAAGAAAATTCTTAAGAAAATATTGTGTGCCTCCCTTGAATGTGTTTGAACTCACCTCGGGTTTTGGAATGTTAGTGTTCAAAGCCGGAAGATTGGAATTCGGGGCGAATTCCGATTAACAGGGGGAGAATTGTAACACCCCAAAACCCAAACCCAAAAAGTTTTTGTGTTTTAAAAGGGAAGGTCCGTTCTGCAGCCCATTAGGATTAAAACCCTAGGGTTCGCTTGCCTTTCCCTATAAATACAAGCCTCCACCTCCCTTGTCTCTCATCAGAAATTCTAGAGCGAAGCTCTGCAGAAAAATCCCGGAGACAGGAAGCCCTAGCCGTCGAAGATCTCTCTCTCTCTCTCTCCCCGCGCCGCCTCTCTCCTCCTTCTCTCTCTTCGCCGCGTCTCTTCTCTCTCTCTCTCTCTCCTCTCCGCGTTCCCTTCTCTCTCTCTCGGCCGCGTCTCTCTCTCCTCGCCGTGAGCAGCCGCGAGTGGTGGTGGTGGCCGCGTGGTGTCATAGATCGCAGATCCCGTTTTCTCTTACCTCCTAATCTCAGATCCAGATCCCGATCTAGGCTAAGGTGAGGTGTTCTACCCAGATCTGTTCTATGTTCTTTTATATTGTTGAATGGGTTGCTAGGATTGATTAGATCCTGTTTGATGTTAGGTTGATAGATCATATTGCATTAGAACCCTCGTACTGATTTAAGATTCTAAATAAACTGGTGTGTTGGTGTTTGACTGATTGTTTGATTGGTTGAAGACCTGTGGTCGTGATTGAGAGCTAGGATGGTTATAAAGAAATGAACGTAGGATCTTAAGAGAACTGTTAACCGGTCTGTTAGATGAATGATAGAAAACCTATGAATGATTGTTGAATGGATTGAGTGTGACACCGAGAACGGGTGGCGTCTAAAAAGGAAAGTAAGAAAGAGTCTAAGGGTTTAAGGAAAAGGAAATGATAAGGAAAAAGGAAAGGTTAAATGATTGAAATACGAACCACCGAGGAACGGGTGGGGAGTATGGGAAATGAATAGAAATGGAATACGAACCACCGAGGGACTGGTGGGGAGTATGGGAAAACGCGGCGGCCGTAGCGTTCAAAAACGGCAAGTAAGAATAGAGGCGCCGGTAAGATTGAGTCACGCCGAGTCTTGGCGGGAAGGGGTCGTAATACACTGCAAGGGGTATGGACTACATCCAAGGGAACCGGATGCCGGGTGTACCAGGGCAGGCGACCTCACAGGAACGCAGCAAGAAAGGGGAGGGTTGGTCCGCTTGAGCTGTGTAGGTCCTAGAGTTATAGGATGAATGAAGTCTTAAATAATAAACCGAATTGTGTGAATTGAGCGATGACTGAGTTCATTGCACTGTTTGTTTTTGTGAAATGAACTTTAATAGTTGGTTAAGAAATGTGTGTAGCGACTAGTCGGTTCTCGTTTCGCATTGAGCAGTATAAAAGCTCATGGGGGAGACTGGTCTAGAATCGCTTCACTGAGTATTAATACTCACCCCTCTTTTCCCTCTTCCATTCTTGCAGAACTATAAGTGGAAATGCCGACGGTAAGGAAAGAAATGCACCTGAAACTCATGGGACCAGAAACGGGACACACGGAGATGTCGGAAAAGTAGACATGTGTGTCCTAAACCCCGCGCCCTGGAACCCCGGTTGGAAATGGGGAGGGACGGGTGTTTCAAGTTTATTATTTAAAATAAAATAGTGGCACAAAAGAAATCAGACCTTTTCCTCAAATTTTTTTTTTAATTTTGTTAAGTATTTGAAATTTTTATTCAAGAAAATATATCTAATGAAAATAATTTTTGCATCATCTACAGAGTCATGTCTGGATACTAAAAATAAAATATTGGTTTATAGCATTCAAAAATATTTTTTGAATTATTAAGGGAATATTTTATTAGTTTCAAATATTCAAGCTCAATTAATAAAACTATAAAAATAAACTTAAGGGCTGAAAGCATTGTCAATAAAGAAAGCAAGAGTATATAATAAAATTATTGTTTCCTAACTTAGGTAACATATACTGTATAAAAACCAGTTAAATTTTTAAAAATAATTTATATATATAAAGTAGAGTTTGTTTCTCCTTAAGCATCCACATCATTACTATGCACTCTGTAAAATTGACACATTATCATTATTATCTTGAAATTAATAAATTATCCTTAAATTTTTTATTTTCTTCTTATATATCAAATCTATTAAAACAAATTTTGCAACCCATATTTTCTATAAACTTTCATTTTTAATCCAACAAAAAAAAATTAACATCGATTTTTTGGTCAACATATAATAATTTAATAAAAATACCTAATATAATCAAAAGTAAGAAAAACCATTTACAGAACTATTTTTCATCTTTCATGAAACTCACACTAATCAAAATAAAGAATAAACGAATCTCGCGAAATTATTTTCTCCTTTTTAACCATTAAGCTTAGCCTTGAGATAATTAAAAAACACAACTAAAAATCAATACATAATCAAAAATAACAAAGCAACAATAAACCTTTAGTAAAAGTAAAACATAAGTTTGGTAAAAAATTGTTATAAATAATAATTAAGTTAAACATACAATATCATCCGGAATCATAAATCATCACTCCAAACTAGTTAGAATCTGGACAAAATTATTTGCCCTTTCATGAATTGGTTACTTAAAAACAATTTATATTACTTAGATTAAATAATGAATTGTATTGTAGATGAAATCATATTGTATTTGGATTATGAATTCAATTACTACATAGACTATAAAAATTGCATTAGACTATTGAGGTTTAAACTGATTCCACGTCAGTTTTTACTTTTATTTTCTAGAAAATAGTGACACAAAAGAAATCTAAACATTTTTGCTTACATTTTGCTTGTTTTTGCTTAATTTTTTCAGTATCTGAAAAAAATATTCCAAAAAAAACTATTCATGCTCTGAATGAAAATAATGTTTGCATCATCTACAAAGTCATGTCTCACTACTAATTTAGATATAAAAACCTGGCTTATAGCATTCAGTTTTCTTTTTGAAAATATAATTAGTGGCATATTTTATTAGTTTCAACTATTCATGCTCTATTTATAAAATTATTAAAATATAGTTAACGTTTGAAACTTTTGTCAGAATAAAAAAAACAAGAGTTTATATTAAAAATATTATTTTTCTGACTTAGGTAACAAATACTGTATTAAAACCATTTTTTTAATAACACTTAAGCTGGAGTCGATTTAAACGTGTTTTCTTATTCTTCGTAAAACAATACACAAATAGAAAATTTACTAAAATAGCATATTTAAAAATAAAATAAGACATCCTCATATTTATAATTACAAAATTAATTAAATAAATGAATAGTTAAAAAATTGCGTAAACTATGTAAACAATAAATTATACAATCTTTTAGAACTTAAGATTAGTATTGAGAAGTTGAACTAAAATTATGATTAATCATTTATGGTAATTTAGTTTAAAAATATATTACTTTTTGGGATTTTCCTCTGTGTTGTTTTGACAAAAACGTTTTTTACTGTTGTTGATGTGATTTATGTGAAATGATAAAAAAAATTTAAATTAACACAAATTTGAGCTTCTTGAGGTTTTCCCTCTTCCAACCTTTTTGCTTGGCTACTTTTTGGTAAAATTTTATTTTTTTTGCTTGACTTATTAAACGAAACCCTTTGAAGTTTTGATCGGTATCCTTACACAAAGATCCTATATGTTACTTTCTTTTCAATTTGACGAATCAAGCTTCCTGCAACCTTCCATGTTTTAATTTTTTTTTGAAAACATTCATGTTTTCCTTGTCTTTATAAAACTAACACTTAAGTCTTAATGAGCTAAACCCAACTACATCCGTTTGGTGATGCATGATTCGTATGCATTGTCACAGCCGTTAAATAAATTGAAGTTAACAACATCAACTACCAAAAATATGAACTCAATATCTTATATCTACATCTATAATTTATACTACATATTTTTTTACTGCAAACAGCACCAAATTGTAATTTTTTATTGTAATTTAACTTTAATATTAAGCCAATGTTTTTATGAGATAAGATTTGAGATAAATAAAAATTTAAAAACAAGCAAAAACAATTTTAAATTTCCAGCGATCGTCTGAATTCTAAAGGAAGCCGGATCAAATTTGGAAAATAGACACGGTAGTAACACTCAAGAACATTCCCATAATCTATTGGAATCTTCTTGAACATATCTCCACTCACAATGTAGATGCAAGCCGCTCCAGTTTGACTGTTCTCGTAACACATTATTATGGTTTTGTCAATAATAAAATACCTAACGCCATAATATTCATCTTTTAGCCTTGGTAAGTTAGTTGTTGAAAAATTCATCAAGTTTACCCACACCACTTGCGCTCTATCATCAATCTTATCCTTTGTCACCCAAATCTCAATCTTTCCTGTTGCGTAGCGTTGATTTAGCAACGATAACCGATCTCCCTTATAAATAGCTAGGACAAGTTTATTGACATAAAAAACTTTCTCACAAGGCAGCATGCAAAACTTTTTGATGAATATACCTCTGGAAAAACTAAAGCTTTGGATGGTACTTTCACGTATCTCGTCACAGTAACCAATCCAAAACAAATTTCCCTCCAAAGACAAAGGGGCAGCCGCCTCAGTGATGGCGGACCACAGAGACCACTTCCTGAAAGGAGAGTCAATAAATTTAAACGTCTTAGAAGCACACTCGTAAACCGCAAATTCATCGTAACCTTTTTTGCAAGTGTCGTCGACTCTACAAAAATAACCCAAGATCTGGTAACCTTTTTCGGGTCTCTTACTATCGTATCCTACCCCTCCAAAATAAAAATCTTTTTCCTTGAACTCTATCAACCCCATATGTTTCAACCAAGGATTCCAGACAGCTACGCCTTTCCTCAAAAATTCACGAAACAGTAATCCGTCGCAAGATGCGACATTAATATTTTCCCAATCCATAGGTTGACAAGGAAAATCAGATGCTACCTCACACATCTTTATCGTTGGACCAACTCCTGCGCCGCCGAGGTCAACGTCAATCGAGTAAGTCTTCAATTTAGTTAAGAAAATGAACTGGGGACGAGATCTAGACGAGTGCTGGTTGAGAAAACTCTTGTCATTGAGAAGAGAGTTCCATTTTTTGCACACGGCTCGGAACCCAACAAGAGATCGAGGTGGAAGCCAAGAGAGTATCTCTACCTCCATATCCCACGGAAGCTTCACCGTTGTCATCTATTTTTTTCCCCACCCTAATACATATATAAACAAAGTGAAAAGCTTTATGTATATATATGCGTGTGTGTGTGTGTGTGATAGGAATATAAAACAAATTGTGCACACAATAATCTTTTTCTCTTTTTGAAGTATAAGCTAAAGCTTTAAATATTTGTTATGTGCTAAGATCTATTACCATAAAATATAACCAAATAATCTTCAAAACACAAAATAACTTATAAACCAAATTTGTTGATAAAACATATTTGCTTAATTAATAATTATTAATTGTTCTATTGAGTAATAACAAAAAGTATATTTTATGATAAGGATGAAAATTTTGTTATTTTTTGAACTTTATGAAGATTTTAATTTTAAAATTACATCTTTTCTAAATAACAGGTAAGATTCCTGAGAAAATGACTAATTAAAATTATATGTATTTAAATCTTCACATTATCATCTATTTGTCAGTTATAGAAAAAATAGTATATAAATAAAAGTTATTTTCATTCAAAATCTAAAATTTCAACTATTATTAGGAGTTTTAAACTAATAACATAAATTGTGACCAAAAAATCTAAATTAAATCAAAATATAATTTTGTTGATAACAAAACTTAATTAATAGCGCATAGATATTTTATATGATTAAGATGAAAACTTTATATGTTGAAATTTATGAAAAAAAAAATTAAATTAAAAAAATTAAATTATAAGAACATAACTAATTTATTGCAATATATAGTTCAATATTTATTTCATAATATATTTTTTGCGAATAGATCAAAATTATATAAGAAAACAAAAACTTATCTTGATTCTAATTTATAGTCAGTTAAATAAATAAAAAATATATTTTACTGAATAATTCATAAGCTATAATTAATTACTATCATTAGTTTAAAACTATATTTGAATTAGAAACTAAAATTTTAATTACTATCATGAATTTAAAACTACTAATATAAATTGTGACCAAGAGTATAAAATAAATAAGAAACTTAATTCATTAATAAAAAATATTAAAATAATAATTAGATAATTATTTTATACTTATTTTATATTTTAAAGTAAGATTTTTCTAATTATAAGTAGATACTAGATTTTGATCCGTGCTTAGAAAACGCAGGTTTATTTTTCGAATTTAATAATTTTTAATATAAATTTTTATATAAAATAGTTTATAAGTTTGGCCATATTATTCGGAACCGAATAATCAATCTGTACCAAATTGAAAAAGTGAAACCAAACCTGAACCAAAATTTATAAATAATCGAACATATCATATATCTCTAGAACCAAGATAAACATATACCTGAATTTTTAAAATACAAATTATATACTTACAATTATTAATTATATGTAATTTCTAAATAACCAAATATCTTAAATATACTATTTATAAGCTGAATTATCCAAAAAAAAAACAAATTACTCAAACATTTTATTCAAATATTTAAAAAAATATCTTAATAAGTCCTCAACATTCAGTCTAATTTTCCACTAAAAGAAACCAAAACACCAGTAAGTAGTTTCCACAGGCAAACCAGAAAACTCAGTCACTGTATATAATCTAGTTTCAATTTAATAAAAAATCCATTATTTAAAATCCTTTAAAATATAAAACCCCTATTAACTCGTGAATCTATACCTCATGACATGGTCGAAATCTAAAATAACATGATAATATTTTTCAAAATTTGATTAAATTTCTCATATAAATTTTACTAAGATGTAAAATTTAATAAACTACATTGTTTTTATGTTATACATTCTAGTTTATAGGTTTTAAAATGACAATTTTAAGATTAAATTTTAGAATTTAAGGAATAAAATTATTAATAAGTTGAGTATAGTTGAGTTAACTATAAATGTTAAAAATAAATAATATATTTTATTTAAACATAAAAACATTCTAAAAATGCAATAATTTCCTGAGAAAATATTTATACAAAACCCTTTCCCCTAATAAACCCAATTATAAAAGGTTTTCATCACAAAAATAACGTAGGAAGGTTTTCAAAGAAAATGCTATAATTTTGAAATATAATTAAGCTTTTTGTTGTATTGTGAAGTATTTCTCTAATCGTAATTGAAAGTTAATATGTTTTGACCGTCGAATGGTATCATGTTTTTAACTTTCTGTTAACCGTACTTGCATCATGTTTTTATGTTAGATTGGGTAATAAAACATTTAATATGAATTAAATATGGTATTATTCAGACTTTAATTACCAATAAATCCAAATGTTTTTATAGTAACTGTTGTTAAAGAAAAATGATTGTGGGTTATATGATTATTAAATCTGTTATAAAATAATCTGTTTTTTTTTTAAATAGGTTTAGTGGCACAAAACTAATATTCCAAGGAAAAATAGGGGTAAAATATAGCAATGATATTGAATTAATAATATTGATGTATAAATCCTTGGTGTATCATAGTAAATTGAGTAATAAATCAGAGCATTGATTATTTTATAGTTGGAGAAATATAAGGTGAGACCAAAAAATAGTTAAGTCTAGTGAATAGGTCCAACAACCTTTCATAAGTAAACTTTTTGGGACTCCTTCCCTTTTAATAGTATAGACTAGATTTTGACCCGTGCAACCGCACGGGTGTTTGTTTTCACTTTTCTATACATAAATTATTGTTTTAGAACATAAGTGGTATATATTTTTAATGTTAATCATATACTTAAATATTTATATAACTATTTCAAATACAATAATTTTATAATTTACATGTTATAATTAATTAATTGTTTAAACCTTATGTATTTGCCACTTCTTATTATATATTTATCTTATTGTATTTGCATTTAGTTATTAAGCAAATTAATATATTCATGAGAAAATATATTTAAAAAATATTTTGTATTTAATTTATGCTAAATTCTGACACGTATTTCAAAACTGGATTTCTTTTTTACCAATATTTTTATGCTTATTCATTTTAGATAATTTATTATTGCATCTATAAAAGTGTAAGATATGTTAATTTTTATACATGTATTATATAGTTTGTTAATTTTAAGTCGTTCTATCATCATATTATATTTTAAATAAATAGTTTATATTTATGAAAATAAAATTTATAAATTTATCAATTGAATATAAATTTATCATATTTATTTTAGTCTAATAATTATATTTTAACATGATCATGACTATAAAAGTAGATAAAATAGGATATAATTTATTTATTTTTATTTCTAAACGATAACTTAAAATACATTAAGTTATTGTTTAAATATTACACAGATTTATTAGAATTTTTAATATATAATATATAAATATATATTATATTTAAAATGAAAATATATTATGATTAAAGTAGTTACAAATATTTTATATTATTAACTTTAAAGAATTACATGTTAATTTTTATACATGTATTATATAGTTTGATAATGTTAACCCATCTTACCAACATATTAGATTTTATTTTTGAACATAAATATTTTATAATTACGAAAGTAAAATTTATAAATATATAAATTTAATACAATTTTATTATATTTAGCTCAATATAATAATTTTAATTTAATATAATTGATTATGATTATATAATAACTAAAATATTATAGATTTTTTTATTTTTCATTTTATATAACTGAATATATTAATGTATAATAATATTTTAAACTAATTTCGAAATTAGTGAAAATATTTAAGTATAATTTCAAAAATGAAGATCTTGTAAAAATCTTTTTAAACAGATTTGTTAGAATTTTAAAATAAATATATTTATATTTAAAATGAAAAGATATCAAAAGATACTATGATTAAAATATTTTAAAAATTATATTTATTATTAGTCTGAATTAAAATATAGTATGAATTTCTATGAATAGGTCCATTAGGTCCATTTTTTTAAAAATCACACATGAATCAAGGTTGTGACTTCTGTTTTAATATATAAGATATTTTAAAATATTCTTAACAACTGATGTTACTGATTTTACTATATTTACCATTCCTTAGTTTATAATATACTTGATCAAATCTTATTGTCCTATAGTTATTAGAAATTTTCATAGTAAAAATAAATAATATTACTAATTGTAAATATATATTATATTTTAATATGCATGAACTCCAGAAAGTAATCTTAAATATTATAATTAATATATAAAATTTTGTTACTTAAAAAGAAATAAATCATAACTTTTCAAATAATCAGAACATAACTAATTTATTAAATATTTATCGCAACATATATGGTTTATGAATAGAGACAGTTGTATGATAAAAGCTTTTTTATTTAGATTCTAAATTTATAAAACATTTATTTATTTCAAAATAATGAATAGAAACAATTGTATATAAGAAAAAAAAATATTTTTAGTTAGGTTCAGAATTTGTAATTAATTATTATGTACTTTAAAAATAATAATATAAAATTTTACCAAATTAATAAAAGCTAATTTTTACTGATTAATTTAAGAACTTATAACTGTTTTATCTCTTCATATAATATGTTAATAAATGTTGTAAATCAACCTTTATGTAGGTCGGATAAATGATCATCATAACTGACAATAAAAACTATATCTAAACACTATCTTTCTGGTATTTGAAAATAAATGCTACTATAATTATTTTATGTTAATAAGCACAAAATCTTGTCACTGAATCTTTTAGTTTGGCACAAATATTAAACATATTATGTGGAGTTGATTAACTAAGGTGATATAAAATATAGCATTCTAATGAAATGGTCCAACAACATTTCATAAGTAGATTTTTAAAGACTGATTCCCTTTTAATAGTATAGATCTTAAAGAAAATAATATATATTTTAAAAGTATTAAACATTTTATTTAAATCAATCTATTTTTCAATTATCACAAAATAATTTAAATAACATAACTCAAGATAACACTATTTCTTTTTTTATTTAAGTGCTCTTTTATATTTTCAAATAACATATATGATTAATAAAGTATTAACAAAATTCTTTGAGAAATCAGTTTCCTACGTGTCGTGCTAACATTAATTCTCACGGTGGTTGATTACGATGATACTATTAATGAATCAAATATATCTAATTATCATTATTAACTATTTATTCAATTTGTTTCCTTTTTTTATTTAGCTTTCCTTTTTCTTTATTTTTTCAAATAATCAATATAAGAAAAAAAACTAATTTTAAAAACGAAAATATTTTTTATATATAGTGTAATTCATAATAAAGAAAGTTAACAAAATAATATTGATTTTAAAGTAAGGAAATAATCTTCTCTTTTAAAAGATAATCTTAAACAAAGTAATATATATTTTAAAAGTATTAAGCATTTTATTTAAATCAATCTATTTTTCAAATTATTACAAAATAATTTAACTAATATAAATCAAGATAACTTTATTTTATTTTTTATTTAAGTTCTCTTTTATATTTTCAAATAACATATATGATTAATAAAGTATTAATAAAATTTAAGACACATTTATTTTTATATATATAATGTGATTTCATAAAAATATTAGAAAATAGTCTCTATAGTAAAGTAAAGAAATAATCTTTCCTTTTAAAATTTATCGGTTATGTTTTTATGTAACTTTGTACCTATCATCAATTTATTTTTATAATTTTGTTTTTCAAAATTAACATATACTAAAATTACTAAAAATCAAAATATGTTTACACATCTAAGCTGAACAACCAAACCAATACGATGAATAGATATAGTTATACTTTAATTTAACGGAGTATATGTAACACAATATACCTATCATCAATATTTTTATATTTTTATTTTCATTCGACATGCAAAATATCAAAAAATAGTTTAGAGTATTTAAAAATTTCGGTAATAAATTAAGAGTTAAGACTAAAGTTAAGTATTTGTTAAATATTTTTTAAACATAAAGTATATACATATCCAAACTATTATTTTATGTTTTAAAAAACATTTAGAAAATATTAAACTTTAGTTTTTATATATTTATTTTCGTAGCTAATATATTATTATATAATAAAATTAATTCATTTATTAACCCGCGGTCGACTCAGTGACCTAGCGGTCTGGTAAGTCGCCCGGTTCAGTGTCCGGATTGGGTTTAAAAACATTGATGTCATGGATGAAAACACAAAGATTAAGAAAATTTACCTTTTTAACTTAAAAACTATTAAAAATATAAATTAAAAACAATTCAACCAATCATTACAAAACTATAAAATATAATTGGTTAAACAGTTTCTAATAAAATTAAAGTTGCATAGTTATGTTAAAACATTTTCTATTTTGAAACAATACAAATCTTCAAAAACATCAAATATTTTGAAAAAGAGAGACTACTAGATTATCCGCGCTTCGAAAACGCAAGTTTCGTTGGGTTATATCGTATATAAATTTTTGGCAAGCGATGATTGGGTGGCTTCTCCAGCAGAGATGGTCGCCAAGGAGAAGGCTTCTCAGTTTAATTGTCTGTCAAGCTACAATTTATCACATATGGAGAAAAAGACTTGATAGGAAACATGAAAGATCTCTAACAACGCCCCTAGCTATCTTCAACAAGATTGATAGGGTCACGAAAGATATTTTCCTAGCAAGACGGCGCAACAAGGCAGGTTATGGGTTGTGTGTGCATGTGCACCCATAAAAATAATAAAATTCTAACTTTTAGGCTTAAAACCATTAGAATTTGTTAGATAAAATGGTTAAAGTCAAGTTGTGCACCCACACTTACTCAAGTTCGATTTCCTCCTATGTTTTTCTTATTAATAATGCACCCATACCATAAATCTTCTGGCTTCGCAACTGACCTTAGCTAAAATTTGCTGCAACAAGGGGTGTACAACCTTACTCTCCTTTTTTTTGCTCATGTAACCAATTTTATTTTGGAAATAAAATTTAGAGTTATCAAAAAAAAAAACGTAAGCCCTCTGAAATATATTATATCTTTGTTTTTATTCACTACATAGTGAAGGCTACACATTTCTTGCTGCTCACTTTTGTCATCATAAAAAACTTCTTCAAGAACCTTAAATTCTTCTTCCTTGGAACCATCTCCATCTTCTCAGCGTTCGCTTTCACTTGTTCACATACAATCAAGGCAGTGTGATTGGTACCACAATTATGACTAACTCAATTATTATTCTCAAGACGACTTCGTATGTTCAGCTTTGTATGAAGATCTTCCTTCATCGTTTTCTCTGTTTCCATGTTAGTCTCTAACAGTTTTTTTTTTCTCTCAACGCTTTGATCTCTATTTTGAAACTTCTAAAAAAAAATTAGCTGTCCCAAGATTACTCTCAGTTCTTGCCTTTCATCAGAGTTTTAATTTTCTCTACCTCACATGATGTTAGACCTACATGTCTCTTCATCTCATCTTGCCGCCAACTGCACTCACACTTATTCAACCCTTGGGATCTGCTGTTGCTGGGCTCAACCACAGAAACTCCCATGGCATACCAAAAACGTAATATTAACACTGATCTAAATACAGGTGGTGATGAGAATTAAGGCCAAGAAGAAACATAGAAGTTAAGTCGAAATCATATAAAAACTTATTCACTACCTTTCATGTTTTTGTGTAAGTAGGGAAGATGATCAATCCAAGCAAATATGTTAAAGCCAGAAATTAAAGTACTCTTGATAGCTCTCCAGTGCAGATTTTCCAACATCCTGTGAAGACAACATCAAAAAATTGAACGATGCATTTGTTCTTCCTCGTTTCTCATTAATCTCTCTCTCCCTCACAAAGAAGAGTAAAGAGAGTTGCAATGGCGTCAAGCTCTCTACGTTCTTCACTTTCGATATACTCGAAGGTGAATGCAGCTATTCAAGCTTTTGTTTCTTTGTTGAGTCCAAACAGAGTTGATACGACTCAGTAAGGCCCGTGAACATAGGCAAACAATAAAACATTTGTTATAGTCCATTCAGATCAGTCCCGAGATGAAATCAACAAAACTCAAAGTTAGAGTGCCACATGTCTTTTTTCCCCTATGGAAAAAAAAAATCTGCTTTATTGTATAAGAGATTACCATCAAATAAAGAAAATGCCAGGAAGGAAAAAAACAAAAAGGAAGTTCAAGTTATAAACTGAAAACCTTATTACCAAACACGTTATTGGTTCAAAGAAGAAGCATGAAGACTTATCTTCCCCTTAGGTCCTAACAGACAATATTTCTTTTGTTTTCCACAAGACGTTTCCAATACTTAGCGATATCCTCCAACGACATCTTGGCAGTCTTCTCTTCACCACCACTAACCTTTGCAGCAGCTGCTATATGCGCAATCCGGCTAGGAAGCCCTTCGATCTCTTTCAGTACCTGTAAGATATGTGTGATGAGTCTGTCTGCAAGGCCTCGACTAAAGTCTTCCCTGATCACAACTCTCAGCACAGCAATGTGTTGTGCATCTGCAGGCATAGTGTAAGCCGGTATTATCCATCCGAACTTCCTCAGAGACTCTGCTATCTCAAACACGGTGTGTTTGCTACTGTCTTTGAGAGAGAATGCCACTAGCGGCACACCAATATCTTTAGACACAATGTTGAACTTTCCTGTCATCTCTATTCCTTCTCTTAGCCTCCTTGCATTGTCCATGCAGTTTTCCATTATGTTCTTGTATCCCTATTATGATTATATAGTTCTTAGAATAAGATGAAACTGTATAGAAGAAACAATATAAGAGTGACAAGTACCTCAAAGCCTAGGCGGATAAACTGATAGTACTGAGCAATGATTTGGCTCGACCCTACAAAAGATATTAGGGTAAATGCGATAACAAAATGATTGGAGTTTAAACTTTCTCATAGTTTGTAATAACATAATTAACCAGCTTTGCAAAAAAAGTAGTGGTTACAAAACCTTTAGAGAAATTAAGAGTGAAAGTGGGTTGATCGGCTCCTAAGTAGTTAATGTGAAAGACAAGGTCCTCAGGCAAATCATCTTTGGTTCTCCAGACAATCCAACCAACTCCTGCATAGACAAGTCCATACTTATGACCACTGACATTGATGCTCTTCACCCATGGAAGCCTAAAGTCCCATTCGAGATCAGGGTAGAGGAAAGGAGCAATGAATCCTCCACTGGCTGCATCAACGTGAATAGCAACATCCCAACCAGTCTCTGCGTTTTTCTCAGCTAAGAGATCGTTTAGTGTCTTCACATCCTCAAACTCTCCGGTAAGTGTGGATCCAAGAATAGCTGCAACGCAGATTGTATTCTCATCAACCATCTCTACAGCTTTAGCTGGGTCCATCACGTAATATCCTTCACTTAGCTTCACCTCTTTGAGCTCTACCTCAAAGTACCTTGCAAATTTCTCCCAGCACACCTGCCCGGATGATTCCAAAATCAGTTTCAAAATTAAATGTGATGGTCGGAGGATGAGCAAGAAGTACATTTTTATAAATAGACCTGAACATTGGCACCAGTTACAATGTTAGGATTATCAGTAGGTAAACCTTGAGCTCTTCTCCTTTGTTGCCATTTCCTTTTGAAAGCTAAACCGGCAAGCATTATAGCCTCAGATGAACCAACGGTTCCACATCCAATAGCAGCCTCGTCTTCTCCAACGGGAGCGTGGAACAAGTTGGCTATCATATTTACACACCGGTTCTGAAGAGGATAGATCAAGATATATTGAGATATGGAAAACAGGCTTGAACATATTTGTAATAAAAAAACACAGATGGTGAGAGACAAAAGGGGAACCTGGAGCTCGGTAGTGACAGGATATTCATCCATGTCAACATAATTCTTGTTAACAGATTCCATGATGAGTTTGTCACACTCAGGTTCCATCCAAGTGGTGACGAAGGAAGCTAGGTTAAGCCTGGGGTTGCCATCAAGCATCAACTCATCACTGATCACTTGATAAGCAGCGTCTTTGGGCATGGAATTGTCAGGCATCTTGAACCTGTTTCAAGATATGCAAACACAATAATGCAATCATAAAAAACACTAGAGATGAGGAAAGAGTCGAGCATAAGGAGATATATAGAGAGAGAAACCTGGGAATAACAGCACGGACATATCTGGAAGCGAAAGTGGAATGCAAATGCTCCTCAGAATCAGAGTTTCTGGCGAGTGCCATTGTTTTTTTAACTTGTTCTCAAATGTTTGAACAGAAGAGGAGAATAGATGTCAGAAATTTTTATTTGACAGATAAATAAAGAAAGCAAAACTATCCTTACAAATTTAGGAACGAACTCCCTCTTTTCACTAGCCTCCCCTTGACTCTTTCTCTCTCTCTCTCTCTTCCCCTTGAATTGTGTATTGTATACTATTATTGTCAGAGAGAACTACATCACAGTAGTAAAGAAGAACTGGTGTACTATAATTGATCTTATGAAAATTTACAGATCCTTGTAAGCCGGATTATGAATTAATAGCAGCGAGACTTGCTAGTTTGCCACCTCCTTTCAAAGTATACACATCAAATATGTTGCGCAAGAGATAAATATGATGAGTCTAAGAAGCTATACAAAAAACCACTATTCGGAAGCTTATGAACTCTCATAGTATTACGCACCACCACCAAAAAAGGATTGCATAAACGGAGAGCCCTCACAGAGTCTGAAAATATCTTTAGACATACATATACGAAGCCAATAGTTGCTACTTGCTACAAAGAACCTCTTCTCTCACCAGAATCCTAATTCAATAATTCATATATCCCGAGAAACAAAATAAATTGCTTTCTTGTGCAATATCTCTTTCCATTTACTTTATGATAATCAAGGCTTATCCAAAACTAACTTTCCATGTCGATTCATTCTATGAAAATCAGTTTTCTATACTTTTAAACGAATGTGTCTTTTTGAATACTATCAATATTCCTTTTTAACATTAACTAGGTTCGGACCCGCACGACCGTGCGGGTTTTATTATAAAGTTTAAATTTATATGAAAAATGTTGTTAATTTTATTGAAATATTTTTTTATTATATATGTTTTTTTTTAAATAATAATAGAACCTATTTTGTAATAATATAAAATATTATTTTTTTTTCTATTTAATATATAATTTTCTTATATTGTTAATAAATCCGGTATGCTAAATATTTGACTGAAAAAATAGGTAAAAGGTGTAGAAAAATCAGATTTAGTTTTCCAAAATAAAAGGGAATATGTATAATTAATTTTTTTTAATAAATGTGGCATATTTTTGTGATAACAAAATTTGTGAACTGGACTGGTATTCGTAAAATATTTTAACATATTATATTATCTAACATGTTATCAATATTTATAACAAATATTTGATGCTAGATCATTATTATGATCTCTAATTGTTATTCATATAAATTATGATAAATATAAAATCAAAGTAAAGATCTTTTGTTACTCACTACGGTTACAAAATCTATAGCAAGTATGTAGGGATGGAATAGTTATATTTCATATATATTATATTTTGAAATTTGAATCCATTAAATAAAAGAAATCAATATATATACCAGTAGCACCGGTTTTATCATGTTGCTCAAGCTATGGGTTTAATAATGGCAGATTTTAAAATCTTTAAAGTGATTCATTAAGAATAGTTTTGAATGTATTTATTAGGTGATTCAATATTGCTGTTATAATAAATTTTTCAAGATGATAAACTATGGGTCATTAGAGAGCTCGACAATGTTACAAATTTCATATATGTTACAAAGTCTTGGTATCGTTAGGAGTTCACTCATGATGACAGATTTTTGATTTCTTTAATGTGATACTTGTATCATTTAATTTGTATGTAGTATATATTAGGAGATTGTTACTGACGTCAATCTGTTACACAAAACGAACCGGTTTATAGGATAGAGTTGTTATGAGGTAAAAACTGATATATTATTGATTCATTAATAATTGATAAATGTTATTAAGATAAAAATGAAATATAATTTTCTAAGAAATGTCCATTTTAAAAAATCACACATGAAGTGAAGTTGTGACTTCTATTTTAATATATTAGATTTTCTGTTAACAGCCAATCTGAACCTGAAGTTAATAGCATTAATCTCCATAAAATGGTGGGGGTTATCGGGCCGTCAAAAGGCCCATTAATTAAAAGATCAAGGAAAGAAAAGTCAAGGACAAGCGGGCACTCGCTTACGGCGTAGATACGTGTCGGTCGCACGCCGAATCCAGATCATAAAAGAAGAGGACCGAGAAAAAGAAAGCGAAAGAGAGAGATCTAGAAGAAGAAGAAGAAGAAGAAGAAGAAGATGGCATTGCAATGGCTGATTCTGTCGTACGTGGTTGCCGCGGAGGTCGCGATCGCCGTCATCTTGACTCTCCCTTACCCTATGCTTCTGAAGAAACGCATCGTGTCACTCGTCTCGCTCGTACTCCAGCCTGCCGCCTCCATCGTCGCCTTCGCCGGGTTTCAACTCCTCGGTAACGCCCTCTCTCTCTATATATGTCGTTGATCGTTTAATTTCTCACTCTTTCCTGTTCCTGATTGATATGGTCTTTATAGTTAGGGTTTCGAGCCGGAATTGATTTTGGTATTTTGATTTGATAATTACTCGTTTGAATTATTTGGCTCATGTTCTTTCAGATATTTACTGGAAGAATGAGCATAGACTAGAGTGCTCATCCGAGGTTTGCACTGCTACAGAGCGAGATCGCTATGAGAAATCCGTAAGCATTATCTTTACAACTTTATTATGTTTAAATCTATCTTTCATTGTTTGAAGATTATAAATCATTCGATGATTTGAGAATTTATCAATAATTGAGTTCTCAGTAGTTTCAACCAATTGCATATTTTGTCACAGTGTCGTCTCGATTTTTTGCATAACTTAGCTGCGGTGGTTACGAAGCTAAGGAATCTTATTTTAGTAGAACCATCAGGATGTACTTTCTTTGATAGTTTTGTAAGAATGAAACTTATTATTTTTACGCCTTGTTCTTGTGAATTATGCTTGGGGTTAATTGTCGATGCGAGTTAACCACTCTAGCTGCCTCTGTTCTTGAAACATCTCGGTCTGAGCCTTTTGTTAGTTGTAATATATCGAACCTTGGGGATATTCTCAATCTGTTATTTGCGGCTTCTGTTGTCTCCTTCCCTAGAATGTCTAAGCTCAGTAAAGTTACAAGTTTTACTTGTGTGGCAGATCTACAAGGCTCAGAGGAATGTGGTTCTGTGTGCGGCTGGGATCCTTCTCTACTGGTACATACATCATCATCAACTATCACACACCTCACACTTTACACTTGTGTAATTGAATTGAATTGACTTATATTCTCTCATAATTCACTGACAGGTGTATTTATCGCATCTGCAAGTACAACAAAGACCTTGAGCATTTGGAGGAGCTAGAGAAGAGATACAAGGCGGAGTAGTAATCTCCTCAGAGTCTGGTTCTGATGTTATAATATCACCTCGGCTTGTTGTTAGTAGACGACGATTTATCTCGATAAATCTTTGCACAGACCTTATGTGTGTTTGAACTTGCAACTTTGATTTACTTTTTCGCGAAACAACATGTTCTATTCTATTTCATGTCCAGAAAATTGACGTTTACAGATTAGTTGTTTAAAGAAATCTAGATCACTCCTTGCAATTATATGTGCATTGGCTTTGGGACAGCCCTGCGAGCGCCAAGCCGAGTTGGTTTTCTAGGGGTTGATGGTCCGGTTTGATAGACCAATCTGCCCGGATCTAAACTGTCAAAATCAATTTGTTTATAGTATTTGGAAGCCTACCTATAGACTGGTTTTGTTTGAAGCCGTTCTGGTACACTATATCTAGACCGGTTTAAAGAGCTGGACCGAAACAACCGTAACGGATCATTGGGATTTCCATTTTTATGACACATTCTAATCTCGAATAAACAATATACTTAAACCTTAGCTTTAACAGAATAATTAAAGAACAGCACTGGAAGTGGAAAGTGTACAGTGACAATAGGGTAGGCATATGGTAGGTTGTAGCAGCATTGTCCGCTGTTAGAACTTGTCCGAAAGTGAGTATGTGGTCCAATAGCAATGCCATCTCGTGACTCAATCTTTTCCAATACATTAAAAAAAAACAACCCACCATATGACTGCGCACGCAACGTTTCTACTAGTTACCTTATTATAGATGATTAATCAAAATTACATATATTGGACCGAGCCAAAAATAAAATTTTCCTATATATCACCATGTAATTCTTTTTATTAGATTTACCGAAAACTTTAAACCACAACTTCATTATTCATTTTTACTAAAAACTCAAAACCTAAACATAGGGTTTTGTATATATAATATTTTAGATTTTGAAAACTTCCACAAACAAAACCAAATCTCTGAGATTCAGAACAGAAAATGAGAGGTGGATGTGAAAATTTAAGAGCAGGGGATGAAAAGAATAATAAAAAAGATGCGGCTACTGGTTGGAATATCCTTCAGCATCTCTTACCACACCTTCTTTTTCTCTACCTTTAATAATTTTTCTTGTTTAAAAAGCATCTTCTTCTTCTCCCTCCTTCCTCATCATCATCCTTCACACCTTAACCATCCAACATATTCATCCTCTCTATTTCTCAGTATATACATTCATAGAGAAAGAGATATACAGATTCTCTTCCTCCAAGCCACTCAAAGCCTTAAATATCATATTCTATCATATATATATATATATATATTTGTGTGAGCCTTACGTATGGATTCTCGTACAACGTTAATATCCGCTACGGCGGCAAGCCTTTGTTTTCTATTATGTATCTGCATGACGAACGGTGAGCTTCAAAGATTCATTGAGCCGGCGAAGAGCGACGGTTCCGTTAGCTTTATAACCATCGGTGATTGGGGTCGCCGTGGCGACTACAATCAGTCTGTTGTGGCCTACCAGGTTTGGAATATTCTTAAATAATATTCCATAGTTGAATAGTCTTTGGATTACCAAAAAAAAATTGATTAGTCTTTGTTACTTCTATCCTCGTACGTAATAACACTGTCTTAAATAAAAAATAAAAAAATGTATTTTTAATTTACATTTTAAAATAATTAATTAATACAGATGGGAAGGGTTGGAGAAAAGATAGGTTTAGATTTCGTGGTGTCCACGGGAGATAACTTCTACGACAATGGATTGTATAGTGAACACGATCCTAACTTCAAAGAGTCTTTCTCTAACATCTACACTGCTCCAAGTCTCCAGAAACAGTGGTACAGTGGTAATAATCCAAAACTTATCCTCTGTTTTTGATGAGTTTTGTTTTGTATCACTCTCTTACTAATATGCAAATGATGCAGTCTTGGGGAACCATGACTACAGAGGCGACGCAGAAGCTCAGCTAAGCTCTGTTCTCAGGGAAATCGACAGCCGCTGGACCTGTCTCCGTTCCTTCATCGTCGACGCAGAGTTGGTTGAGATCTTCTTCGTTGACACGACTCCTTTCGTTAAAGAATACTACACAGAAGAAGATGGTCACACGTACGACTGGCGTGCGGTCCCGTCCCGGAACTCTTATGTTAAGTATCTCCTCCGTGATGTCGAAGCTTCTTTGAAGAGATCTAAAGCCACGTGGAAGATTGTGGTTGGACACCACGCGATGAGAAGCATTGGTCACCATGGAAACACTGTTGAGCTAGTTGAAGAGCTTTTGCCGATTATGAAGGAGAACGGTGTTGATCTCTATATGAATGGACACGACCACTGTCTTGAACATATTAGTGATGAAGACAGTCCTATTCAGTTTTTGACGAGCGGTGCTGGTTCCAAGGCTTGGAGAGGAGATGTTGACCCGACCACCAACAATCCTAAGTCTGTGAGATTTTATTACGATGGTCAAGGGTTCATGTCTGCTAGATTCACTCACTCAGATGCAGAGATTGTCTTCTACAATGTCTTTGGTGAGGTTTTGCACAAATGGGTTACTTCTAAGGAGCTTCTTCATTCCTCTGTTTGATCAGAAGTCTAAATAAATTTTTGTTTCCTTGTAATTTTTGTAACATATCTTTCAAGTCCTATTGCAGGCTAGGTAGGCTTCCTGCTTAGTTTAGCATCAATTTAGCTATAGCTTATCCCAATAAAAATATTATCTTAATGTAATGTAATGATTTGCCTAATGATTATCTTCTTAATGTTATAGTCAAATGCATTACAGAACCATTTTCTAGTTTAGTACAAAGTGGTACCTTGCATCTACATGGCTCTCAACATCAGCAATTCTCTTACAAAGAACATAAGCAATTCTCATTCAGAATCAAACTCCAATGTGCATCTATCACAAAACTAACTCTTCTGTGTATATGGAAGCTTCACTAACTAGTGGACCAACCAAACTGCTAGTCACTGAATTAGTTGAAACAAACACTAACATGATCAATCAAAATGTTCACTAAAATACACAAATGCTCACATCAAGACTCCTTCACATCTTACTACTCCAAGCAATGTTAAGATCAATTAATTTAGTTTGGAGCTGATCAAGCTGTTGTTCAACAGCCACAGGGACAAGATGAGGATGGCTCACCAAAATCTGAGAGAGACACTAATAGGCTACAGGAAACTGTGGGAAGTATGAGCTATTGGGGCTAATAGTCCATTAGATATTCAATATGGGCCCATAAACTCATATCTCTAGACACAACCTTAGCAGGATTCCGTTACGTGTTACACGAAACTTTAGTTTTTCCTGACGGTTGACCCTTAAGGAATCGGTGTGAGAGAAGAAAAAATGGGGAGATAAGATTTCATTAATGAACTGTCGAATCAATACTGTTAAAAGGGAAGGAGTGTTAAAAAATCTACTTATACAAAGTTGTTGCACCTATTTATTTTTTAATCTAACCTATTGTATACAACTAAATATTATTAACTATCTCATATTATATAGCAACAAAATAATATCTTCTAACATTTAAATAAATCTCACCTAATTTAATAAGATTATGACTATATATATGGAATTTTCAAATGGTTATTTTACTTAAATCAACTTCCTTCAATTTAACATATATACATATAAATGACATCAAAATTTTAATACGTAGAGTCATTGTCATATATACCATCCTCCTCCATTAGATCAAATTTTTTTTACGAGATCAACTTTTGAAATATAAATGAGTTATGTCCTATTAAACATTATTGATCAAACCTGAAGAGTATTTTCCACCCAAAATTTTATAAAACGAATCAATAAATTTTGTTAGGTCTGGGATTTTTGGACCTAATTAGGTATTTTGAAAAAAATATTTGGGTTCGGATCGTTTTTTTCGGATATGGATGGTTTCGACTCCATAATTCAAATACCTATAAAATAAATGTTATTTTTTGTACGTAACGGGTATAGAATAAAAATAAACTCAAATATTTAAGATATTTAAGACTCAAATAAACTCGATAAACATAAAAATACTCGAAACACGAAAGATATCCAAAATCTAAACGAATACCCGAAAAATCAGAAAATACTCAAAAGACCTAAAATTATACTTGAAATCTGACCGTGGAACCAAAAAATACCCAAAATTGTATCTGAATACCCAAAAATATATTTTTAAAATTTGAATTTTTACTCGAAATCCAAAACTATAACCTGAAATTCAAACCAAAAACTCAAAAATATATGTATACCAAAAATATATCCAAAATACACAAATATAAATAATATCCACAAACATTTTGGATATTTTGGCTCCCAACCGGTTTCGAGTAGGTCTCAGACGCGAACAGAGACCCACATTTCCAAAAAAAATACGTATTTTTCTCTGGATCCTACGTGAACCAGTATTTTCGAGTTGATTTTGGTTTGATTTTTTGGGATTCATGTAAAATACCCATGCGTAAGAGAGAATTACATAAGATTTATACAGAATTCCAAATAAAGTAATTCATGGATTATATAATTTTTTTTAAATTATTTCTTTTATATAATTCAACTTTGTAACATAATAATGTAAAACAATCACAAAATACTAATTTATATCAAAATTTGTTATAACAAATTAATCCGCGCTTTCAAGCGCGGTTCAAAATTTAGTACAAAATGATTAAAATTAAGATAAGTATGGATTCCCTATCTTATAGAAGGTGGGATTCAATTATTATTGGGGTTATTAATTAATTAACTAACTAGGCTCTGGTTGTAAAATTCAATTATTTCTCCACATGGCAACGAGAGAAGTTGGAAACCGACCAATTATTACAACACACTCTTCTCTAACTTGTCTTCTTACCTTTGATCAATTTCGAAATCCTACGCTTTCTCAAACGTGTTATCTTCTACCTCTATCAAACACTCTCATTTGATCAATCTCTGCAGTTTCCAGATTGAATCTATCAATCAATGGCATCCATGAGCTTCGCCGTGACTCGCTTCTCTGGACTCTCTTCTAAAACCACCTTATCACCCGACTTCGATCACTCCCCTCGCCGGACTTCTCTACCTCCGAACAGAGTTGCTCTCAAGATCTCTTCCTCCACGGACTCGGAGCCTGATCTCAGCGTCACCGTGAATGGCCTCAAAATGCCGAATCCTTTCGTGATCGGGTCGGGTCCACCCGGTACCAACTACACCGTCATGAAGAGAGCCTTCGACGAAGGCTGGGGTGGCGTCATCGCTAAAACCGTAAACCTCCAATAAAATCTGTTTCTGTCTTTTTTTTTTCTTTCTAGAATCCGTTTCTGCGTTGACTTTTTCTAGAATCCGTTTCTGCGTTGACTTTTCTCGAATCTGTGATTTGGATGGGTTTAGGTTTCACTAGATGCATCCAAAGTCATAAACGTGACGCCTAGGTACGCCAGGCTAAGAACCGGATCAGCCAAAACAGATGTAATCGGGTGGCAGAACATAGAACTCATCAGCGACCGACCTCTCGAAACCATGCTCAAAGAGTTCAAACAACTGAAACAAGAGTACCCTGACCGGATCCTCATCGCTTCCATCATGGAGGAATACAGCAAAACCGGCTGGGAAGAGCTCATCGACCGCGTTGAGCAAACCGGTGTTGTAAGTATCCAACAACACACAAAGATTCTTATAAACTCAACAGATTCTTTTTTTTTATTTGTGAGAATGGTTGTATTGTATAGGATGCTTTAGAGATCAACTTCTCGTGTCCTCATGGTATGCCAGAGCGTAGAATGGGAGCTGCTGTTGGACAAGACTGCGCGCTTCTTGAAGAGGTTTGCGGATGGATTAATGCTAAAGCTACAGTTCCTGTGTGGGCTAAGATGACTCCTAATATTACTGACATAACTGAGGTGTGGCTTTTGTCTTGTTCTGTCACTACACTTGTTAAGTTGTGTTTTTAAACCATGTTCGTTTTTTTTTAGCCGGCCAGGGTATCTCTAAAATCAGGATGTGAAGGGATCTCAGCCATCAACACAATCATGAGTGTAATGGGAATTGATCTGAAGACGTTGCATCCTGAGCCATGCGTTGAAGGGTTAGCTTTAGCAAGTCTTTACTCTTGTAATGGCATGACAAGAGTTGATGATGTTGTTAAATGTTGTGCAGTTACTCAACTCCAGGAGGCTACTCTTATAAGGCTGTTCGTCCTATTGCGCTTGCGAAAGTTATGAACATTGCCCAAATGATGAAGTCTGAGTTCGGTGAGAAAGATTGTTCGCTTTCTGGTATTGGAGGTGTTGAAACTGGCTATGACGCAGCTGAGTTCATTCTCCTTGGATCTAATACTGTACAGGTGAGTCGACTAAACTCAACACTGCCCTCGCTTTTATCTTTTAGACCCTAAGAGACTCGGTAATTGCTTTTGGTTGGTAGGTATGCACAGGTGTGATGGTGCATGGCTATGGTCATGTGAAAACACTATGCGCCGAGCTTCAAGATTTCATGAGGCAGCACAACTTCTCGACGATAGAAGACTTCAGAGGGTATGAGCAATGCTTTATGTCATGTTTATCCTTGCTTGCTTGTCTCATGTTTGTTCTTGGTATAGGCATTCGCTTCAGTACTTTACAACGCACACAGACTTAGTAAGGAGACAGAAAGAAGCTATTGAGCAGAGAAAAGCCGAGAGGAGGGGTTTGAAATCAGATAAAGATTGGACTGGAGATGGATTCGTTAAGGAGACTGAGAGTATGGTTTCTAACTAAGTTCAGTAGCTTGATGAAGTGATCGGACTCAAATATTCAATAAAAGTTTGCAACTTCATTCACAACTTCTTAAACACTTGCAAAGAAAAAAAAATTGTATTTTATTTTCTCAACATTGTGTATCATTTGTATAATGTATCCACTGCCGCATTTCTTTGTTCTTACATGAGCTTAAATTTAAACCAATAATAACGGAATCGTTTGAAAAAGTGGACCTGGTTGGTAACATGTCTGGACAAGTTTTAAAGCTTTTAATTATCTAGTACATCAATAAAACTTAAGAACATTAACCTTTTGGTATAGATGAGTTTTAAGCTTTAAGATTCTGCTAAACATGAGCTTTCGACCTTGTTAAATGAATGAGACAAGATTTGCGTGTACTTCTTGTTTGGACTCAAATCAGTTTTGAGTTTATTTGTTGATATATTACAATAAAGAGAAACTAGAAGATCAATTTTGTTTTGATAACGAAACACTAATCCATCTTAAATTGTGGTCCAAGTAGAAATTTCTTTTTGGGAGATTAGCATAATCCTTCAAACAATCTTAAATACACCAATATCAACAATTTGTTGATTTGAGTTTATTTGTTGATATTGGTGTATTTAAGATTGTTTAAAAGATTATGCTACGCTTCCAAAATTAAATTTCTACTTGGACCACAATTTAAGATGGATTAGTGTTTCGTTATAGACAATATTGATCTTCTAGTTTCTCTGTGTTGTAATAATCATGTATCTTCTTAGGCTTGTCCCCTCTTGGTTTGTGGGTCAATGAACACTGAATTTAGTTCTATTACAAGGTCAGAGAAACAATAAGAATTATTATGTTGTATGTCTATTGTGACACAAATATTGTAGAAGAATAGAGAAAAAGTAGGAAAGACTTAAACTCGCAAATATATTAGAAAGGTCATTGAAAAATTTAGTATGGTTATTGGCTGAAAATAGCTATGTTCAACACAGAACATGATCCAGCTAATAAATTGGTAAACCACAATTTTGATAGAAAACATCTTCATTCGCATATGGCTAAATATTATTTTTTCTATTCTTATTACCATTTTTTTAATTGATTCAATATAGTATTCTATTTATGTTTGAGCTTTTTATTATCTCACTTTCACACCAAAAGAGAAAAATAATAGATTCATAAAATATCATTGGCTTAAATCTATTTGCGAGAAGATCAATGGCTCAAAATAGTTAATACAAATTGAATAAAATAAAATAAAATCTTGAGAGATATAAAATTCAGTGAAGAGTTAGCTAAATGAATAAGATATTATATAGTGATAAAGTATAATGATGACTATGACAACAAATCCATTGAATATGTCTAAGCTTCTATAAAGTACTCTATTATTTAAATGTTAAAAATTTATAAGTTTCTAAACAATAAAATCTCAAGTATCTATTTTTTTCTTATTTGCTAATATTTTAGATTTTTAACAAAATTGGTATGAGAAAATGGATGCTAAATTGATTTGTACAACATTTGGTCAGCAATAAGCGTTTTCCAAACTTGTTAAAGGTTTTTTTTTTCCTTACAAACATATAGAGATTTGCAATAATCTCACAATCCATGTCTCATCAGGTAGTGAGATTTGTAATTATTTAAGTGCTCAAGCTTTTTTAAGGACGATTCATGAATCAAATTTAAATTTTCAACTCAAGTCAAATAAACACCGAATTTTTGAAAAACAAATATGAATATATATATAGAAAATCTTATAAGGATTAGTCTAAGTGTATTTAAACTCTTATGTAGTTGGGTAGTGAAAATTAATTTAGGTGAATGAAACTTGAAATTTTGATTATTCGACAAATGAAGCTTAGATTTTAAATAAATAGAACTTGAGATTGTTGATTATTGGATTAGAGAAGCATAAAGATAAATTCAATGGAAAGTGAATGGAGCTTAAAATTAAATTATTGTGTCAAACTATTGGGTTATGCTAAGTTTATGTCATTGTCAAAGTGTTGATTAATGTTTCAGATTAAGATAAAATGATTATTCTCTTTGTTTATCTTCTAGACTTGAAGTTGTTTGTTTGATTTAATTGTCTTTGTCTCATTTTTTCCAGATTTATAAGTACCAAATTTTAACTTCTAATATATCTACATTACCAATCTATGATCAAGATTATAGATTTTGTAGATCAATGAATAAGAATAGGATTAAAAGATACAATCATTTACTTTTTTTTCTCATGAACAAAACTATATATATTTTGATGTTACTTGTGAGTAGATTATTTTTTTTGCCAAAATAACTTTGTAGTGACCCACATCCCGTAGATATTCCAAGCAAGGTAGAAGACGGTAATCACTGGTAATGACTAGTAGAATAGTACGCTGGTGTTGTCAACCCATCAACATGGTTCTCATCAGCAGATCAGGAGCTGGTGGCATGCTAACATTTTCAACATTATACATGTTAAGAATTTTGCTTTGCACGACTCCATATTCATGATGTTGATGGCATAATGAGTCAAAATATTTATATATAAATTGGATAAAATGAAGAAACACTTGAAAATTAGATAAATATATAGAAATTAAATCTTATAAGAATTACACTAATTGTTGTTAAATTTTTGTAGTTGGATAGTAAAACTTAATTTAGGTGACTAAAATTTGAAATTGTTGATTGTTGGATAAATGAAGCTTAAGGTTTAAGTGAATGGAACTTGAGATTGTTGATTGTTGGATTAGATAAGTTTAAAGATAAATTCAATAGAAAAAGAATAGAGGTTACATGATTGTGTCGAACTGTTGGGTAATGCTAGGTTTTATTTCATTGTCTAAGTGGTGATTAAAGTTTCATATTAGGATATTTCATTGTCTTAGTTATTTGTTTGATTTAATTTTATTTGTCTCTTTCTTTTTAGATTTATAAGTATTAAATGTAACTTCTACCAAATCTACAAAATCACTCCACAATCATGATTATATATTTTGCAGATCATTGAATAAGAATAGAATTAAAAAAATACAATCCTTACTATTTTTTCTCATGAACAAAACTATAGATTTTTAGTGATTCTTGTGAATGGACTATTTTTGTCTTTTGTATTAGATGTTAATAAAAAAAAAACAAAAAGTATGATATATGTTCTAATTCGTAATTGAATGTATATTTAAAACTAATAACATACTAAAAACCATTTTTCGCATATTCTCTGAGTTTCTTGATTTTCAAGTAATTATGTAGGCTTGGAGATCACTGCATGAATAGTGAGTAGCAAAATTTTGAACAATGACCATATGTAAATAGTCCACTCCCTTTCTTGTTTTAGGTTTTACGCCTCTTTCATGGTGATATCTTTTTTTGCTTTTCCATCATGGGTTTGCATTTCTTTAAGAGCTTCAAATGTAAAAAAAAGAAGCTAATTGTGCTTCTTTCTTTTATCAATTTTAGATCAGTACAATGTCTAGGCTAGTTGAAATAGATGTTAATCTATTGAAGAAATTAAATGGGAAAAGGGTATGACATTGTTCACGTTAGATTCTTGTTTCTTTCATTTCTCAGTTACTTAACACAATTTCTTATGAATGTTTATAAACAAGTGACATTAAAGCCATTAGTTTTGCTAGTAGGTTAACTTCTAGTCTAGTTTAACATGTAGATGGACACGGACGATCGATAAAATGAGCAGCACCGAGACATGATGTTCCGACATGATGAATGAAACAGTATTTGATTTCACCTGTTTGAATTGCATCACTTTGAGTTTGTTTTTAAGTATTGGTGTGCAAAAATGACAAGATTTTGTCACACTACTAAAAAAAAGTTTAGCTGTATACATCATGTACATGTATGTTGCATTTTCATGACTATTGGCGTTGCTAGAAAAAAGAACTTGCTTTCAAAATTAACAAATACGTGATGATTGAATCCAACTTAGCATGATAAAAAGAATCATTATGTACGCAAAGACAAAAATATCCAAGACTCGATTAATACAAATCTCGTTTCGTTTATTTACCTAAGTAGTTTTCGTGTTCATCAACAATTCTATTTATACCAATTTAATCATAGATTACATATATTTTAATATTGTTGTCATAATCTGTATCTAAATCACTGGAGAATCTTACCTGAAACAATATAACAATATTAAATAATTGTTTAAAATTCTAAAAGATAATTATTGACACACAACAATAAATAATCACCAATTTACTAGAATCATGTATTGACCACCGTAAATATCTGAAAATTTAAAAAAAAAAACAAAAACAAAAATAGCTCTATAAACACTCGAATAAGTTTTAATGATCGTCTTCCCTAAACAACACTGATTAATTTTAGTATTTTTTTTCTCTCGTATTCTCCTCTCAGACGCAGCCATGTCTCTGCTCTCAGATCTCGTCAACCTCAACCTCTCCGACACAACCAAGCAAATCATCGCCGAATACATATGGTTTGATCTACCTTCATCTCTGTTTATCTCTCACGACAATTCTCATTATCTCTGTTCTTACTATTGCTACGTTCAGAGAGCTTTGTCTTTTATATTTTTTTTTTGGTACCGATCTTTTATGTGGTTGGTTTGAACACGATTCGTTTCACTCGGTTAACGCTGTCATGCCATGCGGCGATGAGATTGACGTGTACAAACATAAAGCTTGTCTCTTTTTTCTTTGTCGTCTTCTGGGTTTGTGATGTTTTTCGTGTGTATTGTGAATGAACAGGATCGGTGGATCTGGAATGGACATTAGAAGCAAAGCCAGAGTAAGTCGATACTCTGTTTTCTTGCTCTGTTTTTACTTTTTACTCTGTTTCTTGTATGTTTGATCTGTTTTTGTTTTGGTTTATATAGACACTACCAGGACCAGTGACCGATCCATCAAAGCTTCCCAAGTGGAACTACGACGGATCTAGCACCGGTCAGGCCGCTGGAGATGACAGTGAAGTCATTCTATAGTATGTTCTTCCATCATCAGCAAGTAATATGAAATAAAAACAGATCTTATCTTAATCTTGATCTTGTTTTGTTTCGTTTATAGTCCTCAGGCTATATTCCGTGATCCGTTCAGGAGAGGCAACAACATTCTGGTGATGTGTGATGCTTACACGCCGGCCGGTAATCCAATTCCGACCAACAAGAGGCACAACGCTGCAAAGATCTTCAGCAACTCAAAAGTTGCCTCTGAGGAGCCTTGGTACTAACTCTCCTCTTCTTCTTATTGGTCTATGTCACTCTCTGCTTAATCATTTACTTATATACTAAAACTCTTGAAAAGGTATGGGATTGAGCAAGAATACACATTGATGCAAAAGGGTGTGAATTGGCCCATTGGTTGGCCTGTTGGTGGCTTCCCTGGCCCACAGGGACCGTACTACTGTGGCGTGGGAGCTGACAAAGCCATTGGTCGTGACATCGTGGATGCACACTACAAAGCCTGTCTTTACGCAGGTATTAGCATCTCTGGTGTCAATGGAGAAGTCATGCCTGGCCAGTGGGAGTTCCAAGTCGGTCCTGTTGAAGGGATTAGTGCCGGTGATCAAGTCTGGATAGCTAGATTCCTTCTCGAGGTAATAATCTACTTAACCAGTTCCGTTCACATTACATGCTTCAAAATTTTATTTTATTTTTAAGCATCAAAATTTTGCTCATGGGTCATCTTTTCTTTTGACAGAGGATCACTGAGATCTCTGGTGTAAACGTCAGCTTCGACCCAAAACCAGTCCCGGTTAGTGTCTCTCTAGTGCTCTTTATGTGCAATAACTAGAGTGTTGTTGTAACTTTTTTTGTTATTTTTGCTAAATTATATTCTATTAAAATAGTTTTTTTTTTTTTTTTGCTAAAATTTGGTTCTATTAAAATTGTTGTAACTTGTAACGTATTGTTGTATGGGTTTCAGGGTGATTGGAACGGAGCGGGAGCGCACTGCAACTACAGTACGAAGACGATGAGGAACACTGGAGGATTAGCGGTGATAAAGAAAGCGATAGAGAAGCTTCAGGTGAAGCACAAGCAGCACATTGCTGCTTACGGTGAAGGCAACGAGCGTCGTCTCACGGGCAAGCACGAGACGGCAGATATCAACACGTTCTCATGGGGAGTGGCGAACCGTGGAGCTTCGGTGAGAGTGGGACGTGACACTGAGAAAGAAGGCAAAGGTTACTTCGAGGATCGTAGGCCAGCTTCTAACATGGATCCTTATGTCGTCACTTCCATGATCGCCGAAACCACAATCCTCGGTTAAGTAATCAATACGCATTTTAATGTTTAGTTTTTTCCTTAATTTGCGGATTTTTGTGCTTGTGGTTGCACTACTAATAATTATTATCATGCCCTAGTAGGATTCACGTGTTTTATGTTTTTTTTTTTCATTTCGAATAATTAAATAAGGAATTCTTATGGATGAAATTTAAACAAAAGAATGTATTATTAGTGATTTTTTTTGTTGATGTGGTTGAACTTGTTAGGGATAAGATTTTGTGATTATTGATAACATAAGAAATTAATAAGAAATAAAAATAATAATCCAAATATTAATTCCGAAAACGCAGGAGTGGTGGAAATTGAATATTAGGTGGTAAACACCGTAATTAGCGTCACGTGCTCTGTACTCCTGGGTCCTAATCCCATGCATTAAAGTTCGCGACTAACTTTAGGTGAAAAAGTCAAATCAACTTTGCTACTTTAAAATTTAAGTTATACCTAGGTGAAAAAAAAATATGTTTTTTTTTTAAATTGCCAATGCTAAATATTTATTTAATATGTATTTTGAACTTAATAATTTGTAGTTTACTTGATCAAACTAATTTAACTATTGTCTTAAACAATAAATATTGTCTCGTGTTGTTTTGTTTTTTACTATATTATTTTAAGTAATTATAATTTTTTTATTGAATGCATTTTTTTAAGAAAGAGAAAAAGTAGTAAACTTCCTACTACAAATCTAATTTCCCCATTTTTTTATGGTTATTCCACGAATAAGCCCAATACAATAAACATTTAATTATAATTTTTAATGTTAATTTCATATTTTGATTATACACTAATATGTTGACCTTTGAAATAAGTTATTCATATAAATGGACTATGTATTTTTGTAAATAAAATTTGATATATGTTATTCATATAGAAAAATATTAAATTCTGAAATTAGTTATTATATACTCCTTCCGTAGATAAATTATTAATGATCACTAATACACTTGTTTTAAAAAATAAAACATCAAATAAAATGTAAAAATGTGAATGGTGAAACTTTATTGGTAAAAGTGTAAAACAAAAAAAAATGATAAATAAAATAAATTATTATTATTTTAAATATGTGTGAAGATGTTAGAACATCAATTTTTATATACAGATGAAGTATATAGTATAAATGGATTACTATTTTGATAAGATTGATATGCATATTAATTTTAATAATAAATTGATTTTATTTTAATTTTATTCATTAAAAATAAATTAAATATGTTCTTTAAATCAATGTCATCTTTAAGAAAGAGACATATTTATTATCAACTTGTTATTTTTCTCTCTTTTAGAAAGATTCCAAAGTGCCTAGAAAATGAACGAAAAACGGTTACATGCGATTTCAAAGGCGATTCGGTTACTTTTTGGGGTTCTGACGTCTTTCCGACTACTGCTCGCCGATCTGGCGACCATCTTCTATATTCTCGGAAGTGGGGAATCTTGGAACTATACACGAACCCATTTCCTGACGGTTATCCCCACGATCTGGTGGCAAAATTGTGATGAAATTTCAATTCAACTCCTACAGAACAGAGCCTATTTAAAGGAATTCGGGGCTCTCCTGTGGCTTCACAACATCTTCTTACTAATACCTTCTATTGTATCTACAAAAGTAATGGCAGAAAATATTCGTAGAGGAATGCAAAACATCAATTTGGGCGCTGAAGATCCGCCGGTTCAGTTACCAGCGAACGTCGTCAATGAAGCAGCGGCCGGTAACCGGTTTGTCTTAATTGGCAGACCAACGATCCCTAGGAGACAGAACATCCGCTCAATCATTGCAACTCTGCCTCGTAACTGGGGCCATGTTGGTGTCTATGGAAGATTGGTTGAAGGACGCCGATTCCAATTTGTTTTCCCGTCGGAGGAGGCTCTTGAAATGGTATTACGGCGTGGACCTTGGGCGTTTGCAGACCGTATGCTCATCCTGGAACGTTGGACTCCAAATTTCAACCCCCTGATGCTCAATTTCATTCCTTTTTGGATCCAGATCCGAGGAATTCCTTTCCAGTTCATGAGCCAAGATGTGGTGATACATATTGGGCGGGCTTTGGGAATGTACATAGAGGTTGACTATAATGCTGATGCTGCGGCTCGAAGGGACTACGCTCGGGTGAGAGTGAACTGGGATGTTGATGAACCTCTTCGGTTTCAAAGACAATTTCAGTTTACGGCAGGTATTAATACACTGCTGCGTCTCACCTATGAGCGCTTACGGGGTTTCTGTGAAATTTGTGGGAGTTTAACCCATGATTCTGGCGCTTGTTTGATCCAAAACGGAGGGATTCCTCAAGATGGGGGAGATGATGACAGTGAGGGCGATAATGATGAGGATCAGCCGGCTGTAAATCATGGGGTTATTATTGAAGAGGTGAATGAAGATGAAAGGAATGAAGCGGTGGATGTAGAGCAAGAGGGGATTGGAAATGTTCAAGAGGAGCAAGTGGAAGGCCGTGAAGATCTGATAGAGGAAGCTGAAGAAGAAGATGACCTATGGAATGGTCATACTCTGCCTAATCTGTACTCTGATGAGCTCAACACCGAGGAAATGTTCAACCCAATCAACCCGTTTGTTGATGGATACGATGGAAGGGAGGGTCTAAAGAGGAAAGCTTGGATGGCTGAGGCAGATCACAACAAAAGCAAATTCTCCTCTGTTGAGCAAGGAGAGTCTAGTGGTGCAAGAAGTGTGAAGCGCAAGACAAGAGGAGATGTGACATTGGAAGAGACTACCTTTTCGGCTGCTACAGAGGATGAAGCTGACACTACAGTGGGAGGCGCGGTGGGCCCTGAACCACCACTGCCGCCATGAGGACAACCTGTTGGAACTGTCGAGGATTGGGCATAGACTCGACAGTTCGACGCCTTAAGGAGATCAACAGGTTGTATCTCCCGGACATCGTATGCTTGTCAGAAACAAAACAGAATGATGACTACATCCGTGATGTTGGAGCTCAGATAGATTTTCTTAATTATGTTTCAGTGCCGCCTATAGGATCTAGTGGTGGGTTAGTTATCTTTTGGAAGCAGCATGTACAGTTTTCAGTTTTAAGTCTATCTCCCAATTTAGTAGATTGTAAAGTTGATGGCAATGAAGGTTCTTTCTATTTTACCTTCGTTTATGGAAATCCAAATACTTCTTTGCGTCACTATACTTGGGAAGCTTTGGAACGAATGGGGATTAGTAGACGGAACCAACCATGGTTGTTACTTGGTGATTTCAATGAAATTCTTGGAAATCATGAGAAACAGGGTGGTAGAGTGCGACCTGAAATTTCATTTCAAGATTTTCGCACAATGATTCGGCATAATGACTTAACAGATGTAAGATCAGTGGGAAACAGATTCTCATGGGTTGGGCAGAGAGGTCAACATCAAGTTCAATGCTGCTTGGATCGTGTCATGGCTAACTCTGCATGGAACACGCTCTTCCCAGCTTCAGAGAATGAGTATTTGGAGATTGGTGAGTCTGACCATCGACCTATGATAACATACATTGGAGTTGAAAAAGAACAGCCCAGAAGAACATTTCGCTATGATAGTAGAATGAGTATGAAAGAAGGATTCAAAGACTCAGTACAAAGGGGCTGGAATGGTATGGGACAGGCGCAGTTTATACAGTTGCCGTTAGCTCAGAGGATCAGTAGATGTCGGCACCATATTGCAAGATGGAAAAGAAATAACAGAAGCAATGCTCAAGAATGTATCTCGATCCTTCGAGCCAAGCTAGATAAAGCTGTCAGTGATAATAATGCAACCCAACAAGAGAAAACGCATTTAAAGGAGGAATTAGATCAAGCTTACATAGATGAAGAAGTTTTCTGGAAACAAAAAAGCAGAATCCAATGGCTTAGAGCAGGGGATAGAAATACTTCCTTTTTTCATGCCATTACTAAAGGAAAGAGATCCAGAAATACGATCACATCGATCCAAGATGAACATGGAGTAATACATAGAGGCCAACAGAGTATTGGAAGAGTTGCTCAGGATTACTTTACCTCCCTCTTCTCCTCCTCACCAACAGATCCAAGCGTCTATGATAAAGTTTTCTCTGGATTCACAAAGAAGGTTACCGCTGAGATAAATATGGATCTTACATGAGAGGTAACAATAGAAGAAATTCAGGAAGCTATATTTGCTATAGGTCCACATCGTGCTCCTGGTCCAGATGGTTTTTCTGCAGTTTTCTATCACCAGTTTTGGGATGAGCTAAAGATAGATATTATTTAAGAAGTCAAGCAGTTCTTTGATACTGGAGAAATAGACCCAGCATTGAATCACACCAATAACTGTCTTATCCCAAAGGTCTACCCCCCCACTGGAATGGCTGAGTTCCGTCCCATTGCTCTATGTAATGTTGCCTACAAAGTTATATCAAAGATTCTGGTCAACCGCATGAAGAAACACTTGGCTGGTTTAATAACAGAGAACCAACAAGCGTTTATACCAGGGAGAATTATTACAGACAACATCATTGTAGCTCATGAAGTGTTCCACAGTCTCAAAGTAAGGAAGAGGCAAGCTTCATCCTATATGGCAGTTAAAACAGATATAGCAAAAGCTTATGATAGATTGGAGTGGAGATTCCTTGAGGAAACAATGATCAGAATGGGTTTTGATACACGGTGGATCAAGTGGATAATGGCATGTGTGAGTAGTGTCAGCTTCTCTGTTTTGATTAATGGAGCGCCAGAAGGTCATATTGTACCAGAGAGAGGAATCAGGCAGGGTGATCCACTCTCTCCATATATATTTATACTTTGCGCAGAAGTTCTTTCCCACATGATGAACAGAGCTATGGAGGATCGATCTATATTAGGCGTGAAAGTAGCCCTACAAGCACCACCGGTTAATCATCTGTTATTTGCAGATGATTCCTTATTTTTCTCACTGGCTAATCCAAGAGCAGCAACTAAGCTTAAGAAAATTTTATCTGAGTATGAGGCTGCTTCAGGGCAATCAGTTAACCTCAGTAAGTCTTCTATCACGTTTGGCAGTAAAGTATCAGAGATAGTTAAATCTCGCATGAGGAATATTTTGGGGATACATAACGCTGGTGGAATTGGAAAGTATTTAGGAATGCCAGAACAATTTGGAAGAAGTAAAAGTGATATGTTTGCCTACATAGTGGATAGAGTTAAGTCAGTAACTCAGGGGTGGAGTAAAAAATATCTTTCTCATGGTGGCAAGAAAGTGTTACTTAAATCAATAGCATTAGCCATGCCAATCTTCTCGATGAATGTATTCAGATTACCAAAGGAGGTGTGTGAAGAGATCAATGGTGTGCTTGCGAAATTTGGGTGGGGTAATACAGATAAGAAGGGTATGCATTGGTATGCATGGAAACGAGTTAGTGTACCTAAACGAGAAGGAGGACTTGGATTCAGAGATCTACAAAACTTCAACCAAGCATTATTGGGTAAACAGGTCTGGCGTATTTTGCAGCATCCAGACTGTCTTATGGCTCGAGTTATACGAGCTCGTTACTTCGCAGATGGCAATATCCTCGATGCAGTTCAGAAACGGAAAGCTTCTTATGCATGGAAATCAATTTTATATGGGAAAGAGCTTGTAAAGCAGGGGCTAAGATATGTTATAGGAGATGGCACTCTGACTAATCTGTGGACTGATCCATGGCTACCAGTTCACCCTCCAAGGCCACCAAGAGCTAGAGATGGAGTTCCTTTGGTAGGAAAGGTGAAAGACCTGATACGATCTGATGGGAGAGGATGGAATGAACAAAAACTACACGACGTGGTTGTGGAAGAGGATATAGATAAAATACTTGGAGTCAAGATCTTCTCCAAAGCTCAGTGGGATCTACTTGGCTGGCATTATAATGAGGATGGGATCTATTCAGTTAAATCCGGATATTGGCTATCTACTCATCTACCAACAAATGAACTCATACAACCAGTTTATGGTGATGTGAATCTCAAGAAGAAGATTTGGGCAACGAAAATGCCTCCGAAAATACATCATTTTCTTTGGAAAACTTTATCACGAAGCCTGGCAACAGGGAGCAATTTAAAGAGAAGACATGTTACTAATATGGATCAGTGTCTGCGATGCTGCCAAGGTGAAGAATCAGAAAAGCATATATTATTTGATTGTATATATGCTCAATCTATTTGGAGGGCGTCAGGTATTTCTAACTCGATAATAATGGATCCAAATGCTACTCTGGAAGCGAAAATGGAAGCGTGTCTACAGTGTTGTTCTTCCTCTACACTGTCTCATTTACAGAACCTACCTTTGTGGGTCTTGTGGCGTATATGGAAGAGTAGAAATATTCTTCTCTTTCAGCATAAGCATATAAATTGGAGAATTATATTGATGCAAGCCCATAAAGATGCACAGGAATGGATGAACAACCAAGCTACGGTTGATAGTAGAGCAGGAGTAAGCTCGGCCAGAGGGACATACAGAAATAGAAGGAATGAATGGAGAAGACCAGATACAGGATGGATAAAGTGTAATGTTGATGGTTCTTTCACCAATTCAAACATCCCAAGCCGTGCTGGATGGGTGATTAGAGATTCAAGAGGAGTTTATCAAGGGGCGGGACAAGGTATTGGTCAGGTAGTTAGAAATCCGTTGGAAAGCGAACTGCAGGCGATCATTATGGCAATGCAAAATTGCTGGAGTCATGGATATAAGAAGATTATCATAGAAGGGGATTGTCAAAAAGCTATTCACCTCCTTAACAGAATTGGTCTATGCTTTCACTCATATAATTGGATACGAGAAGCATTATGGTGGAAACAGAAATTTGAATCAGTGGAGTTTCAGTGGATAAACCGAGAAGGAAATAGGGTTGCAGACAAACTGGCGAAAAGTGATATATTTAATCATAGTACATTTTGCTTTCATCATTATGTCCCAAACTCAATTACTATGCTTTTGCATAATGACTATGTAATTTCCAATTGAAATAATAAATCAGACGTTATAAAAAAAAAAAAAAAAGAGACATATTTTTTGGTGTTTGTCATTAATTTTATGATTTTCGGTTGAGTATAGAATAAACAGATGAGAAGTATATATACTTGAAAATAAAATCTAGGTTCGAAAAGATGATATTGTTTCTTCAAAGATTAATTAGGAGGTAATGGTGGAAGCCCACTTAGTCCAGCGGTTTGATCAAAAGTTCATTAATACTTCTATATTATAGGTTTGAGGTTCAAACCACATAAAACATAAATTATGCAGATTATAAAATAAAAGGGTTACAACAGATTTTCATCATGGTGTTGGACGTATCATCGGACATGAATCTCATAGGATAGTTCAGAGTGGCACATTCAAACATGCATTCTCGTATAGTGATAGAATTGTCAACTATCAATTGTGTATGTAATATTTCTCATTGATGTAATGCATAATTAATCAGACGTTAAAAATATAATATACCATTTAAAAAAAAATTACAAGTATATATATGATAATCAATCCTATTATTTGCTTACATCTCAAGAGGAGTGAAATATGGTAACTACTTTTAAATTAGTTAAAAAAATTCATAGAAATAATTTGATTTTAAAATATCAATTGGATAGTGTTATTTTAGTTATGATTTTTAATTGATTGGATAACAATTGAGAAATATTTTGTTTAGTTATAAGAGATTATGATGTATCTTAGACATTTAGACTATCTATACTATTATTTGCGAAGTAAATTTTTGGAATCGAGCTCTCACATTAAAAGTTAGAGCGGTTAATATCATTTATACCCTTAATGAATAATTATATAAATTAGTCAAAAATAAATACGAATTTCAAATCAATCTGATTTAAAAAGTGATTAAAATTAATAATAAATCGTTTATACCCTTAATGAATAAATAATAAATTAGTCGAAAATAAAAACAAATTTAAAATATATTTGATTAAATAAGTGATTAAAATTAATAATAATAAGAATTATCTAAAATATAAATAATTAAAAACGAATTTCTATTAATACTATTATATTTATATATTTATATTAGATAATTGACTATAAATAAATATAATAAAATTTTCAAAAATAAAAATATGTTTTAAAACATAAGATAATTCTTAGATATATTCTGTTATTATCTGAAAATAATATTTTATTATAAAATTTATAGTTAGATATAAAAAAATATAATTAAATGCTAATCAAATAAATATATTTCTAAAATATATGTGAATGTTTTTAAAATTTAACACAGCAATAAGCATATATATTTTGATAAAAACTAATGAATATATATTAATAATATTTTATTTATATGTTTTATTTGATAATTAACTATACGTAAATATAATAAAACTCTCATAAATAAATTATATTTTTAAAACATAAGATAATACTTAAATATGTTGTGTTTTTATATGAAATCATATTTTTTACTATAAAATACAAAGTTTAATGTTTGATTATCTTTTTAAAAACATAATTAATAATTTATTATGTTGGTTTTGATTTAATAATTATAAACAGATAAATATCTATAAGAACACTATGCCCGTATATGCGGGCAGAGCACCTAGTGTAACATATATGTAGGGATGCAAGCCTAGAGAATAAGTCTACCGAAATACAGTAATAATATTTACCTTAATAAGCTATTGTCGATTTTAGAGTCTTTTGGTAAGATAATTTATGTTCGTTTATTTTCGAATGATTACCAATAAATTAATTTTCGGAATTGGTAATGGCAACTATATTGGTGGTTCATATTTGAAAAAAAAATCAATTACTAATTAGAACAAACCTAACACGTGATCTTAGCTAAGTAGAGTCTCATAATAGGTTGTAATTAAATTAACTAAACACCTATAATCAAGGAAGCAAAAATCCATTCAAACTCAATGGCAATCTCTTGTAAATATTAAGAAAAATTCAGGGTTAATTACTAAATGTACTTCTATTTTAATAGATTAGATAGATAATAACATGTATGTAGGAATTTACCTCTATAGCTATTAGTAGTTTATTTATAATATTAAGTTACATAAATTTAACTATTAATGGTGTATTGTCCAAGGACAATCATCAGATGGCAAAGAGGTATTTATTTACTAAATAAATTATTTTAATTAACTGATTATATAGTTTAATTGACTAACCGGTATAAATGTTTTAGCTTTATGCAATATGGACATGTTGTTTACATATGCATATATAGGTACTAGGGTCGGCCCGCCCTACGGGCGGGATATTAGTTAATTTGATATTCACTAAATGCTCGAGTTGAAATTTGTTTTAAGATTCAAGAATTTGGTTATCTCTTATGTCTTACTTATTAGTATGCGGTGGTATAGTTGTTTTTCGATTATTCTTGTTTTGGTATTGTATCAAATTAACTAATTGTCCAACTCATAATTATAGATGTACAAATGTGGATTTGTGATAAAGTTTGATGACAATACTGTTTTTTTTTTTAATTTTTATTCATAGTGGAGTGTGCATGTATCAGAAAGAGGCCTATAGCAACTTTTATGTTTTTGTGTATGGATTTTAAATATATATTATTTTGTATAATGCATACTTGCTCTACAACATTTGCTTGTAGACTAAAAAAATTGTTTTCAATATTTTTAAAAGAGAAAATATTTAGTCTAGAATATAACATGGACATATGTATTGACTATATATAGAAGTTGAGTGTTATTTTAAAATGACATATGTATAGAGATTTTTCAACCATTACTTCACTGGCACAAAACATTTATAACTGTAAATACCTTCATTTAAAAGGAAAACTAATAAAAGCGTGTACAACAAATGTATTTTGATATATATTATATGCATCAAGTTATAAAGGTTGAAAACATTGCAAAACTGTTTGAAGCAAAGTTTTTAACTTCACGATCTTCATCTTGACGTCAGTTCAGTGTCGGCCCTGGCCACAAGCAGAAGAAGCATGAGCTTCCAGCTGACACGATAATAAGTATTTTCGCGGCCACATACTTATAAAAAGTGACTTTAGCCTAGTGGTTCTAAGAGAAATTACCAGTGCTAGAGGTGCTGGGTTCAATTACCCTTAACTGCATTTATTTATTTTGGCCCTAAATATAAAATGGGACACATGTCACTCCCAGAACGCACGAATTGATGACGTGGCTTCACGGGAGAGAGGCGAACATTTCTTTATATATATAGATTCCGAGATCAGCTCATGATGCAAAAGTTTTAGCACTAGCAATGGAGGAGTCTCATCAATTTCCAACTGCACCTTTTGGAAAGTATTATTTAGGAGATTCTGGTTATCCTGGATTTTTTATTCCGTATAGAGGGGAAAGATATCATCCTAGCCAATATGATGGAGCTAGTCCGCCCAGTAGTTATAAAGAAATGTTTAACAAACAACATTCTTCGCTACGATCTGTTATTGAAATGACTTTTGGTGTGTGGAAAGGAAAATGGAGGGTATTAAGAGAGAAGCCAAGATACAACATACATGTTCAAAGAAGAGTTGTTGCACTACAATGGCTCTATATAATTTTACCATGCTATCAAATTTAGGAGATGTTGATTTTGATTCAGACTATCCAACTGGTAATGTACCAACTGAAGACTTTGATTAAGATGAAGACGAAGAACATAATAACACTCATGTGCACTATATGGAAGGCATTCGAGATCAAATTTCTGCATCTTTATGGGATTCAAGATAATTTTTATTTTATATTTGAATTTTTTGTTTTAAAATTGTTTTAAAAAATTGTTTTACTATTCATAATATTTAAAATTTATTATTTTTAAAAGCAAAAACCAGAAACTAAAAACCAAAATCAAAAACCACCAATCAAGTTTTTCAAAAAAACTAAAATCTACTGCAGAATCAAAAACTAAAAACTAAAAACCAAAAATCAAAAACCAAAAGCCAAAAACCAAAATCTAGAATCTAACAAAACAATCACCACCTATATATATCTGAGTAATTGAGTCAAGATTTCTAATGTATCTTTTTGATTAAAAATTGTATCTTGTGATTACTTTTCTAAATATTAGATGTTTTAAAGTTTTATTGTTCTTAGTTTGTTAATAAACTATCTCTTAAACTAATTTATATAGTATAGTATCATACTGATAAATGCATATTCATTATTTGTTTACATTCTTTTATGCTATCTCTTAAACTAATTTGTTTTAGGTGTTATTTATATATAATATTAGAAATGTTGACTAACATATAGACATACCTCTTTATATCTTTATTTTATCTATATTATAAATATTCTTCTCTAAATATCTTTATTTTCTATAACTCGTTAACTCATTTGAGATCATTTTAATTTTTTAAATTTCTTAAAATCTATAACTTTATTTGTGAACCATATTAAAAATCTAAGAGAAATCATCATGTAATTTGCTTAAATGACTTTTTGTATATTACACTCATATTATGTTTGTTTTCTTATGCCATATTTGATTATTTTTTATGAAAGTTGTAATGTAACTGACTAAAAGAATTTGTGTCAAAACATAAGATACTAATAGATTAAAATTTTGATTTTTAATATCAAAATAAATTCGTTATTTTTTTGTTTATAAAATAATTTGAAACTCACATATAAACGTTTTTTAATAATAGTATGTGTTTTACACAAGAGGCTTACTCCTCCCTGTCACTTTTTTTTTTTTTTTTGTAAATTCGTGGAAAATCAAAGAATGAGGTGACTCAATAGAAAGAATAAGCCATAAGTAGTAAACAATGACATAAAATATTTTAGATATTTTCATAAAAATATAAGTCATGCAATTGCACTATATTTTAGTAAATTTTAATTTTACTACTAATATTAAACTAAAATTTTAATATAAACTTGCGCGTAGTGTGAAGTAAAAATCTAGTATTATGTGTTTAAAATAGATTCTCAAACCAAGATGTATCTACAAATTGTAAAAACAAAACGGGAATTCAATATCTGGTGTAAGCTAAGATTGCCATTGACAATATGAAAAATTAGTTACTTTAATGAATAGAAGATTGTTGTTTTGATGACTAAAACACCTAAGTTAACAAAAATCAATTGATATATTTACTTACTTAAGAAATTAACAATGTGACTTTCTAACAAATTCTCCAAAACAGGTAAAACTACTTCTACTATAAGAATCATCTTCACCAATCCATATTCTCACAAAATCTCTCGTTTCACACTACAATAAACAGACAAAAAAGAAATAAACAATTCAAATTTTGCGTTGTGATAGTACTTACATTATGGCAGTTCAAACGTCAAAGAAAATTTACCGTGCTTTCATTATTGTAAATTTACTTACAATTCTGTTTTCTGCACAAGTATCTGATTCTATCAAGATGAAAGCATGTATGAAAAATTGTATCATAAATCAATGCATGAGAGGATCAGAAAAAGCGACTCCAGCCAAATGTTACACACCTTGCAAGATAATGTGTGATCCAAAGAAGGATGGGAAGGAAATTGCTGATCCAAACATTTATCATAATCCCGTAGTGAGATTCTGCATAAACTTTGGTTGGATATTCAGTAGTAGTTGCAACAAAGCTTGAAAACAATATTTTTTCACTGCATAAGTTTTCTATCTTTATTTTATATTTTTGGTCAGTTAATATTTATTGTATCTCATTTTCTGTACAAAAAATATTACAGTATAACTCAAGAAAGATATCCCAAATCCATGTGTGTTATAGTTTTTGACATAGTTCTTACATTTTTCAAAGTGTATCCTTTTTATATACAGTAATAAGTATTTTATTCTTTTGCTTTTATATCAATGATAATATTACGATATATATTTAATGTAATATTTTTATTTCTTATATACTAAATTTACTTATTATTTATTTATTTTTATATTTTATATTTACTTATTATAATATTACGATAAATGTTTAATATAATATTTATATTTCTTATATTGTGTAATTGTATATTTACTCATTCTAATTTTTTTGCTTTTATACCAAATGATAATATTATGATAGATTTTTAATGTAATGTTTTTGTTTCTTAGATTGTATATTTACTTATTATTTATTTTTCTTATTGTATATTTACATTTTATTGTTTAATGTAATATTTCTATTTTTATATTTTATATTTACTTATTATTTATTTTTCTTTATATTGTATATTTACTTATTATTTTATTTTTATTTTTAGTAACAATATCACGTGTCATCTATGGGAAGAAGTATTTTTTTTGTTGATATAGACGCTCTATAGAGCCTCAAAATGTCCATTTTATTTGTATAAATTACCCTCGACAACATCTCCTTCCTAAAATAATTAAAAATCAAATATTTCCATGAACTTCTCCTTCCTCAGACAACATAGGTGGATACAAACATCCTTTAAAGTTTAAACATAACCTCTTACTGAAAAAAGTAAAATCACTATGAAATCTTAGATCTATACAGAGAATAATCAATTGAAAGACAATTAAGAGTGAGAGATGAGTGTATAAAGCCATGGAGTGTTACAGAGATGATCACATTGTGAGATCTACGGAGCTTTGATGGGAAATTATACATGAAGGTTTCGCTCTGCCTCGTGCTACGAAACTCCGATGAGCTCTCCACCATCCGGTGATAAATAGAATAACACCGTTATGAGGAATTTACACCTTCGTCATTGTCTCCGGCGTTCATCAATCGTTATCTTTATCGCCAAGAAGGTTAAAGTTAAATCAATTAAATAAGAAAAATTAGGTTATGTAAGCAAAAGACTAAAACAACCTTAATGAGTTATAACTTTAGATTTAACGTTAATTCCGGTGGTACAACTTAGTAAATATTAGGGAAAAGTTAGGATTAATTTAAATTTTTATTTTTGTTTTAATAGATTAGATTTGATATCTATTTAGTATTTATTGAGTGGGCTTATCCACTATGAAAATGTTTTGTCTTCTTTGACGTACATATTAATGGACGTGCTAACTAGAAGAAAAGAACTGTGATCCCTGTAATGAGTGCTCTTATCAGATAACATTATTTTAGAAGGCCTTATGTTCTCATACAATTCTAGTTTCTAGGTTGAAGTTGTTTGTCAGAGAAATGTATGATCTTGTATGTATGTTTTATCTTTAGTACTTTTATATGATGTAAGAATTGTATAAAACAAATGCTGGTACTTGACTGATGGTTGGTTATACATGTTAAACCGGCATAAACCGATGAGCGAACTATATTTCAACTTCACACTGTTTATTTACATGTGCGGTCTTCGAACGAGAAAATAATTATTAAATCTCTGGAAAAATACATCCGTATATGAACATTATACTACTGAAATGATACTCTTTCAGCTATCTTCTAAGTTTTTTATTCATGTGAATCATGATTATATGAAATGAATAACTTCGAGTTAACTATAGAGAAATATTTTTGTTCTCTTTTCTGGCACATAACATGTTATTGTAGGCTTGTAGCCGTTGCTTCCCGAAGTGTAACGCTCAATTACATAAGACTGTGAACCGTGGTGACAAATTTCATATGGGACCCCTTGTGATTGACATTACAGACTGGATCATATCCAAAAAACACATCTGTTTATTGTACAACTGAAATGGTATATTTCTTTTAGATTTTTTCTAAGAATTTTTTATTCATGGGAATCATGAATATATGATACGGATAACTTAACTAATTTTTACCTTTTTATGGCAGATAACATAATGTATTATATTTGATCTTTTATTCTTGTCAGCCTGTAATATCTGATCTTTATAAATGATATATATTCCCGACTAATGCATCTACAAGAGTATAACTATAAAATAATTAGAGCTTCACTTAATGGCGAGAGACTTTGAATTTGGTGTAAGTAAAGGATCCCAGTTTAAGTTTATTGTAGCCGTTGCTTCCCCAGTTGTAACGCTCAGTTACATAACACTGTGACCATCGTGACAAGTTAATGTGGGCCCCTTGTGATTGATATTACAGATTGGTTCATATCGAAAAGAACACATCGATACAGAGAGGAGACAGTTACAAAATAAAAGAGAATGTGTTTTCTTTTTTTTTTTTTTTTTTTTTGGCTCAACATCAACATTCATTTCACCAATTTTGTGGATACAAAGATTTGACCACTAGAAATTTAAACCACTAGTACTTTGAGATGATCTAGTAACACCCTGAATCACTTGATTGGATCCAACGCTACCTAATTTAAATCTCAAAGTACTTTGAACCACAATGAGAAAGAGATCAATCCACGACCCGGACTGATCCTTCTCTTCAACCTCCTAATTCGACCTCATGGTACAACAACGCCTACTAACACAACAGGACTAAGAACTATACCCGAGACCAATTAAAACTAGCTAAAGGACCCTAATAATCGGCATCAAAGTTCATGATCCAATAGCTTCAACACCGTAGATGCGTAGTCGAGATAGCCTCATCTTGTTGGTCTTCAACCGCTGTGACCCTCAGCCTAAAAACGGACACAGTATCCGAATGAAAGTCGGGTTCCAGCTGCACAAAACGCGGGTCGATACACCATATCCGAATTTCAGAGAAGCGGAGCTCGTACCATAAGTTAGAAACCTTCAGAGCTAGGGTATAAGCCACCGCCACGAACCACCGCTAGAGTGTATCTTCTTCTTTGCCCATTAGTCTGCGGGAGCCATTGTTCGTGTGTTCCCGGAGATCCCGGAAGACCAAACTCTGTCTGTTCGCCGTCTACTTTTCCTTCGTTTGTCTCACCGTCACGTATGGACGTAGATCCGAGGTGAAGGAAGTGTATTTCGTAGCCACGCGCCGTCGCCGAGTCGGAGTTGCCGTGAATCTGAAAAGGGGAAAAACCAGATCCAGTAACTCTGAAAACCCTAAAAGCCGACTTTCGTCCTCCCACGTCATCTCGTTAGCCTCGCCGCAGCTCCAGATCGTCAGATCTTGCCACCGTCTGCGTCAAAGAGGAGCATCAAGTGGAGATCCCACCAGAGTAACGAGCATATCGACTAAGGACAAAGGGGAAGAGAAAGCAAAAGGAAAAAGAGGGAGAGGAAAAGAGAGGCGCCTCCGGCACCGGATTAACCAGGCCGGAGCTAGGGTTCCGTTGGGTGTTTAGGAGAGAAACGAGAGCTGTGTTTTTCTGTGTTTTGTGTTTTTCTGTGTTTTGGTTATCTTTGGTTAAAGTGTTTTCTTTTGTTATGTAAAGCTTTAATGCTGTAAATTATTGTTGTTGGCTTTTTTACATGTTATGGTCCTCCTACCAGTCCTTTAACCCACCACCCATGTTCTTCGTTTTTGCCTTTACAACCATGCACCATTGATTACTCTACAGGAAAAATCAAGTTTACATGAGAAAAAATAAAAATAATCAAGTGTATTTACGAATAAAGAACATAGAAGTAAGTGTATAATCTAGAGAAGAGGGCTCCACTTTACTCAAATGCAGAGAATAATTAACATGATCGTAATTCTTAGCACAGTTTTTTTTTTAATTAACCCTCTGGATTCCATTAATCCGATATTAAATTGATATTTAGTCTCCAACTAAACTCATCCACTTGCTAAATTCTTCAATTTTTTTACTTCATCTACAGCATTTTGATACCAGTGGCAAGATCTTAGTCTAATCGATAATTAAGATTATATTGATAAAGAATCTTTAGCAGTTAAAGAGACAAGGCAGGTTAGATTAGATAAGACAATAACAGAGCTAAAGCCTTAAAGGTCCCTCACATTCACAATCACACAGCGATACCAAACCATGATGGCATAACTAAAACATAACCAATCACATTAATTTGTCCGAAGGATAGACAAGATAGATGACGTCACTCTTGTAATAGAAATATCGTTTTTGTCGCATTAAAAAGTTTTTTTATTAAAATTAAATATTCAAAACCCTAAGAAAAAAGAGGAGAGAGATTGACTCTTTAAGTGTTTGACTACTAGCTTCACCTCACTCCTCTCTGTAATAACCACCACACCTTTCTTATTCAGACCTCTCTCTAGGGTTTCGTTCTTCCTCATGACTCCGTCAATGGCGAGTAGTCTCTCCACATTCCTCTCGATTCTCCTCCTCCTCTCTCTCCCTATTCCCTCAACACAAGACCTCGCCGCCGACAAATCCGCCCTCCTCTCCCTCCGCTCCGCCGTCGGAGGCCGCACATTCCTCTGGAACACCGAACAAACCACACCATGCAACTGGACCGGCGTCGCTTGCGACGGCGCCAACCGCGTAACCGCCCTCCGCCTCCCCGGCTTCGCCCTCTCCGGCAACATCCCCGAGGGTATTTTCGGAAACTTAACAAATCTCCGCACCCTCAGCCTCCGCCTCAACGCGCTCACCGGAAGCCTCCCCTTAGATCTCGGCGCCTGCGCCGACCTCCGGCGACTCTACCTCCAAGGAAACAGATTCTCCGGCGAGATTCCACCACTCTTGTTCGGTCTCAGCAACCTCGTGAGGCTGGATCTTGGGGAGAACGAGTTCACGGGAGAGATCTCCTCAGGGTTCAAGAACCTCACGAGGCTTAAGACTCTCTACTTGGAGAACAACAAGCTCTCCGGCTCTCTTCTCGATTTGGGCTTGGGCTTGGGCTTGGGCTTGGGCCTGGATCAGTTCAACGTCTCTAACAACTCCTTGAACGGATCTATACCGAAGAGTCTTCAGAAGTTTGATTCTGATTCTTTTCTCGGGACTTCGCTCTGTGGAAAGCCGCTTGGTGCTTGTAGTGATGAAGGAACTGTGCCGAGTCAGCCTATTTCCGTCGGAAACATTCCCGGGAAGAGAAAGAGCAAACTCTCCGGCGGAGCTATTGCCGGAATAGTGATTGGTTGCGTGGTCGGCTTCCTTCTGATCATTCTTGTTTTGATGGTTCTCTTCCGGAGAAAGGGAGACGAGAGAACAAGAGCCGTCGACGTTGAAACCATCAAGCAGCTTGAGATCGAAGTTCCCGGCGAGAAAACAGCGGTGGAAGCAAACGAGCCATCCACGGCGGCTGTGAACAGCTCAGGGGCGAGGAAGTTAGTCTTCTTTGGGAACGCGACGAAGGTTTTCGAGCTGGAGGATCTGCTGAGAGCTTCTGCGGAGGTTCTTGGGAAGGGGACGTTCGGGACGGCGTACAAGGCGGTGCTTGACGCGGCGACGATGGTGGCGGTGAAGAGGCTGAAGGATGTGACGATGGCGGATAGAGAGTTCAAGGAGAAGATTGAGGTTGTTGGGGCGATGGATCATGAGAACTTGGTGCCGCTGAGAGCTTATTATTGCAGTGGAGACGAGAAGCTGCTTGTGTATGACTTCATGCCTATGGGAAGCTTGTCTGCTCTCTTACACGGTTAGAGACTTTTCTAAATGATCTCTCTCTCTGCTAAATAACTGTGATTAATATTGTTAATATTTTATATAGTTTCTAATTTGGCTTATTTGCGACACATTTAGTATTCAGAGGCTGTAGAACACTATATTGAATAAGTTTTGTAGAATAATAGTTATTTCATGTCTGATTTACTTATAACAAAATACTATATATTATTATACACAGTAAGTGTTTTGTTAATTAATTAGGACAGTAGTTAAGCTTTTTTTTTGTTCTGTTTTTTTTAGTTAAGCTTTTTTTGTGTGTGTGTGTGTTATGATTAATGTAATTGCTAATGTTACAGGAAACAAAGGCGCAGGACGGAGTCCACTAGACTGGGAAGTCCGAGCACGTATCGCTCTTGGAGCAGCTCGTGGACTAGACTATCTACACTCGCAAGATCCATTGAGCTCTCACGGAAACGTCAAGTCTTCCAACATCCTCTTAACAAACTCACACGACGCACGGGTCTCTGATTTCGGCCTGGCTCAGCTCGTCGGCTCATCATCCGCGACTCCAAACCGGGTTACCGGGTACCGTGCCCCGGAAGTAACTGACCCTAGTCGTGTCTCGCAGAAGGCGGATGTGTATAGTTTTGGTGTGGTGCTGTTGGAACTGCTCACGGGGAAGGCGCCGTCTAACTCGGTGATGAATGAGGAAGGGATGGACTTGGCGAGGTGGGTGCACTCGGTGGAGAGGGAAGAGTGGAGGAGTGAGGTTTTTGACTCGGAGCTGATGAGTTTGGAGAGGGTGGACTCGGTGGAAGGAGAGATGGAGGAAATGCTGCAGCTGGGGATTGACTGTACGGAGCAGCACCCTGACAAGAGGCCGGTGATGGTGGAGGTGGTGAGGAGGATCCAGGAGTTGCGCCAGCCGGGTTCGGATCTGGTGGACTAGACCAATGGATAGAGGATTGAGAGTTTCACTAGTTGGAATGATGATATGAAACGCCAACGTTTTTGGCGTTTGATGATGGATGTCTTTGTGGAATCTTTGTTGTTTAAATGTTAGTTTAAGAGTTGAGGTTAGATGTCCTTAATTTTGTTTTTTTTTTCCTTAATTTTAATCTCATGTGTGGGCACTGATGATAATGAGTTCGTTGTGGTTGTAATTATTATTGCTTTTAATCTTAACTTTATTTCAGTATTGTTTCAGCCTTTTGTTTCTTTAAACCAATAGTCTGCTATATGCACTGCAGACTAAATAGAAGAAGAATAAGTACAGTAAGCTGGCAACTATAACTTTATAATATTACCAACTGTAAAATACGTGGAAGTTGTAACACAATAATGTCTTTTATCTTCGTACTTCATAGATGCGACTTACTCTTGCGTGGTTTAATTTTCCTTTCCAAAATCATGTAAAGAATGAAAAGATTGGGTGCAGTGAACGTGTAGCTAACATCGTGGCAGACAAGTTAATAAATATGAAATTATTGAGGTTATGTAGGGTTGCGACCTAAATGGCGTTCTGAAATCAATAAAAGGTGTAATAGGTTGCGACTTGTGAGCTCTTTCTCGTTATCTAATTCATGTTACTAATGGTTTAACGCAAACGCTACCTCACAAACTCTCATGTCCTTGGTGATTTATGAAAACATGGGTGGGGGAGGAAAAATACCAATATATCATTCCCATGATGTTTTAATATCCCTTGTCCCCTCTTTTTTCTTCTCGTCTTTGTAGACGTGATAAATTAAGCACAGATTCAAGTTCACAGCAACAGAAAAAGAATGGTTGCATCTCTTGATTTTTCATCAAAATAATACTGATTTTCAAATGTTTCTGTGATTTAATAATATATATGTACTTTTGCATTCTCATTTTCATTTTCCATGAACATTGGCTTGGCTAAAGAAAAACTTGTAATAAAGTATTAGTATCACTTTTGACGAGAGTTTGGTTGTGGCTCATCTTTCCAGCCTTTAGATAGAAGATCGTAGTTGATTGATGCCAACTGCGATAGGTTCTGCAAACCGTGAAAATAAACAAAGTTAGAGCGCTAAGTAAGCAACCGTATACTTGCACAGAGCTGGCTCTTAACAGGGAAGTCATGTGATCAGTACCTTAAACGAGAAATTACTGAAAGAGTAATCAACAGGTACGCCAGACTCAAACTCTGCTTGTCCGTCGCTTTCTTCAACCTGTGTACCACCATTTTGATCCATTTTAGTGAAATTATTTACCTTTTAAGAACAATAATTAAAGAATTTTTCAACTATTTTTTTAAGGAGTTTGAATTCAAAGAGTGGATCAGCGAATATTACCTCTCCTTCCTCATGCCGATTGCTAGAGCAACCACTGCTGCCACTCAAGCTATCAGCATCACTATAGTCTTCAACCTCACCGGATGGGAAAAATTGCTCATCCGATGTGTTCCACGAGTAGCGACTTCTGAAGTAACTAGTGTCAATTGCACTCTCTGAAGCTGGAACAAATGCAGCCTAAAGAAAAGTAGCGTTAACCTTTATATATGCCATGAGGGTCTGCTTCTGCAAAGCTTATATCTTTGAAAAAATAAAACAAATGAACAGAACAAACCGCACCTTTTGCCTCGCTAACGTATCCCAGTTGATGTCTTTAAAGAAGCTGTGCTGCTTGACCTGCGTCATCGAATTTGTTTCACTGATACTTTACAACAAACTGGAACAACATCAAAGAAAAAAGGACATCCATTTTTTACCTCAGCAGCCCCTCTAGCTCCAAGTCTGAGATGAGGATCTTCTGTTAAAAATCTATAAAAAGAAGATGACAGGATATGTTACATATGATCTGTCTTTTCCTTTATGGACAATAAAACAGAATTTGAAATCGAACGTCCTTGGCATGTTCATAGCAAAACAGATAATTTTACTCAAGAACATGAGCAGAAAAGAGTTGTTCATCAATGTTTTTTATCGCACAACTGATAATTTTGGAAACAACACTAGTGTGGAGCATATGATTATAGAGAGAGAAGATCTCTTACCGGTCTATAATATCATGTGCTTCAGCACTCATTTCTTCAGGGACATGAGGCCATGGTATGTTACGATTGAGAATATTGTCAAATATTTGCTAGAACAAAAACAAATGCAAATCAAATGTTGAAAATCGAAACTAGATGCAAAGTGCAAGTTATAGAAGTTTAAGTAACTATTTCAAATCAAAGCCAACAGAAAACGGCACATAAGATCAGCCCAAGTACGAATTTTAGTTTTTAAAACCTTGAGAAACATATGCTCCTTATCAAAGCATGAACAGGAAAGAACGCAGTGATTAGTCTCTTACCTGAGGATGTTCTGCATTAAAGGGTGGAATTCCCACAATGAGTTCAAACAGAATAATGCCAACAGACCACCAATCCGCAGTTGCACCTGAAAAGTATTGCACCTATATTATAATTTCTCGCAGCTTGGCATGTGATAAACGGAACAGAACTATCTGAAACTCAGTAGTTAAGCGTACTAAGCATATATGCAATATGGAAAAATAGATTTGTAAAGCCTGACTCAATAACCAATCCCAGCCGAATACCGATCACACTCTACTACAAGAACATACTGAACAAAAGATAAGCATACATCAAGATTAGAACGAACCATGTCCTGTCCCTAAAAGGATTTCTGGCGCCAAGTAGTCAGGAGTACCCACAGCAGACCGTTTCTTGCGCCTTTCAAGCTGATGCTCGGACGTCGGTAATCGTGATTCCTCCTCATCAAGCAGAGATGTCCCAGGACCAGATAGATCATCAGTGCTGTTGATTAGACCAACTTTTGACAGTCCAAAATCTGTCAACTGCTCAATAAAACGAAAGAAACCATAAAGTTGCAGTGATCCTCCAATAGCAAGACAACAAAAGAAGGCCAAACAGTTGTAACAATGAAAAAAAAAAGAAAACCTTAATATGACCATCATGCGCAATCAACAAATTATCAGGCTTCACATCACGGTGAACAACACCCTCAGAATGCAAATATTCCAAAGCAAGAACCTGAAAAGTAAATTGGATCATGGAATCACTTTCTAAAGCTTTCATGGCATGACTTTAAAATAAACATGCAGAACTTACAACTTCGGCAATATATACACGGACGATATCTTCCTCTAAGCAACCTAAATTTCTCAACAACGAATACAGATCCCCTCCATTCAAATACTCCATCACCAGATACAGATTGTCACGATCTGTGAAAGAATAGAAGAAACGAACCTGCTCAAAACAAATTTATGTTAAAAGAAGCCAATCTATCCAGATAATATGCTTAAATGGTCAGACGTGCTCACCACAAAGGGATTGCGGACATTAATCAAAATGTCACGTTCGGCAAGTATACTTTCAACAGCATTCTTGCGGATCATATCTGCCTTTTTCAAAACCTGATGAGTATGACAAACATTATAACACAAGATTAGAGAAAATCCCTGCTACATAAAACAAAAAGAACTAAAAAGAGAATAAAGCAAAATATATTTTACCTTGATTGCAAATAGATCTCCTGTCGTTCTCTTTTTAGCCAAAAACACTCTCCCAAAAGCTCCCCGACTTATTGGTTTTATGATCTCAAAATCATCTATGGATGTGCGATCCCGTGGATGCACGTTTCGAGCAACATCATCTTCTAAAGGAGCATCTTCATCAATTACAGTGCTTGATAGGTCAACTTTTTCATCATCCATAAGCTCACAGATCTGCAAATATTTCTCCCTATATAATCAAGAATAAGTATACTTTCAACAGATAATACTTCTGGAAATCATAATGAAGAGTGAGGGAGGGACTCGAGAGAATCTCTCATACAATAATAACACCAAGAAACTTACCGGATCAACTTTTCTATGCGAGTTCCAAACGTTTCTACTGTAAGTGCTTCAAACTTACTGCGGTCTATGACCACCCTCAGATCTTCAAGACAAGAAAGTAAAAAGGGAATTGATTGCTCATCACCAGGAATAGCATCTGCTGCACATTTTGCAATGTCAGCGAGTTCACTCATCTGCGTTAGGTTGTCAAGAGTTTTTTATCAGGGGAATAATTAATAACAAAGACAGGAAAACTTATGAAGATGGAGCACAACCATCACAAACCTGTGGAATGTCATCGTGATCATGGAATGTACCCTTGCCTCCTAGAATCATTTCAATTGGATCAGGTCTGGGGGTTGGAATCGGGGATCTAGGAGTCATGCTGCTGGCAGATGAAGTTGCCATGCCTCCTAGATCAGACTTGGAACCAAAACGGGTTTTACAAGACATTAAGGGTAGACCTCTCATATCATCCATAAAAACTGAATTATCAGTCTCTGGGAGACAGTCAAGCATGTCTTCTGACCCTCTCCGTGACCAATCACTCAACCTTGGCGAGAGAACATTACATTCTTCAGTCAAATTTGAATTGGATACTTTCATGGCATCTGGGCTTTCAGCAGCTGCTAGGCTATCCTTATACCTGAAGGTCTCTGCTATCTTGTCAAGAGTTCCAGCAATTGCCATCAGCCGCTCATCAACACTCAGTCCTTTCTGGTCATATTTATCAGCTAATGTACAAATTCTGGAGTGATCTTCAACATGGGTAGTGGGAACTTCCTCCTCACAGATACGGCACATTATTGAACTTTCCTCCGAGATAAGTGGCTGTTCCCCCCAGTAACCCCAAGAAATATTGTGACGATGCTTGGGCGACTGTTCATGAGAATCTTTTGCTGGCGGGCAGTTTAGAACAGAAACACCAGTATCATCACTAGGTTGTCGATTTCTAACCATATTTGGAGGTTCAAGTTTGATATCATTCTGCTCTTCTGATGCTGGCGCTTCTTTCATAGTTTTCAGTGCTGGAGATGGAAGTTTCTTCCAGGAAGACATTCTATCGATGTTTGCAGGAGATTCAGATTCCTTAAGAACATAATTTTCGGGAAGGGAGATAGGAGGAACTGAGCGTACAACAGCGTCCTCCTTCCACTCCAAACCACGCTGTTCCTGACTAAAAGCTTTCTTGGTGGATGATGGTATCTTTAAGATTTTTGCAGCACTTGAACTCCTTCCCGCTCCAGTAGGAGGTAGTTTTTCTAACGAATGCAAAACTCTCGACTGACGTAGTTGTACAGCTTGTTCCTCTTCTCCCCAACTTTCCTTATGAAACTGAAGCAATCTCGTACATCTGGTAAGTATAAAAAGCATCCGAGTATGAAGCTGCTTGAGAACTCCCGGAGGGAGCTCTTGACGTCTATCATCTAAGTCCTGAACTATACCTTCACACTGAAGCCAGAAATCTCCAGGAGAAGTCATAGCACAACTGCGAGCCAATATTAACAAGTCTTCAAACGTTTCCTCCCATTCAGGATGACTTTCTGCATTTTTCTCAAGAACTCCCACCAGGTCCGCAGCAAATACCGCAAGGTCAGAGTTTACTTCTTCCTTTGCTTTATCAAACTTTGCCCGAATCAGAACCAATATCTCCTGGAAAAGACAGACTATTAAACTCTGTATGCAGCAACACTCACAAGGGATTAAAAGAAACAGGAGAGTCTAGAATACCTACCTCCACATTGTTCGACCTCCGAGGCTTCCACAATGGAAATGGACGTACACCTTTCGAGTTCAGTTCATGAGAAAAGCTTTTAATGTCACCAGGAAACCTCTTCCGCGGAGCACTAGTCATACGAAGTAAGGCTTGATAACGCGGTGATTCTGACTCTTTTGGATTTTCCAATTCATACGAATTCTAAGAAAGAAGTCACAAAAATCACTTAAAACTTATAGCATAACATAACATAAACTACTTCAAAACTATATGTGATAGAGAATGAAGTACCTCCGGGGTGCAGAAGTCTGAATTTCTTAGAGGACCAGAGCGTCCAGACGCCACAGAGCGACCTACGTAGTGCCACCATAAGAAACTTAAGAATCAACAGAACATACACAATATCAAGAAACAGTTCAGAATAAGATGTGCGGTGATTCTTAAAACTAGCATTATTATAATATCTTACAAGCGAATATGCTCATAACAGGTGCATACAAGTTCAATGCATTCTTAGACCATCTCCAATGGTTTACTCTATTTTTTCCTCTAAAATAGAGTAACTCTATAATAGAGTTGGTTGTTTCTCCAATAGTACTCTATTTTAGAGTGAAAAATAAAGTGATGAACAAAAAATAAAAAAGTTACTCTATATATAGAGTAAAAAATAGGTTTAGACTATTATAGAGTAGAAAATATAGTACCATTGAAGCATTTTTACTCTAAACTATATTTTAAAGAGAAAATAGAGTGGAGTTGGAGATGCTCTTAAATCAACGGAATCCCATTTTAAGATGTTGTTAGTAATCTGTGGACATACCAGTTCCGGATGAGGATGCTACATTATGCAATCGAGATCCTGATGCCGGCGGCAACTTAGGGCTGAGGCTCCTCATTGGGCCAGTATCAGGAGACAAGCCATCACGATCCTTGTTCTCCTCAAACCCTAGCTTGGTACTCCCAGCTTCCTTCTTTTTACTGCCGCCACCATCAGTAACCACCTTCGAGAGTTTGCTGGTACTTAACAGAGGCGGAGTTTCTCCATCGTTCCGAAAATTGAAAACACTTTCCCGCGGCAAAGGTCCGGATCTCGTCTTGATCCGGTTCAAGCCCAGAGAGGAAGCCATGATCGGAGAAACGAAAGCAGGTCCTTCGGAGCTAGGAGACAAGTTCGATTTGCCGATAGAGTGGGGAGATGGAAGTTGCTTTCCCTTGCTCTTCTTCGATCCGTCTTTAATCTCTTCGTCGTTGGAGGCGGATTTGGGCTTCTTCTTGTCGGATCGTATGGGAGAGTTGGAGCCGACGGATCTGGGGCTGTTGGAGCTATCGGGGCTCGACGATCCGGATTTCTTCGAGGAGAAGAAGAGCTTGTTCTTGAACACCATTTTCGATTAACCTAATCACGATTACTCCAACTTTTGATCCGATTCAATCTCTCTGCAGATGATAGAGGTTCAGAGTATTCGAGGTGCTGAAGACGAGGAAGAAAAGAAAGCGTGAGTGTAGTAGACACCGTAGATTTAGTCCCAACAAAAAGTCAACAAAAATGTTTGAACTTTGAAGACTTAAGACTAGATTTTGACTTTTGATTAAGATTTTAAACAGATAAAAGCTTTCGTTACCTATCAAATTGTTTTCCAACAGACCTCAATTTCATACTTGCAGTCTTTCACTAATTTTTATTATTATTTTGATCAACGAGTCTTTCACTAATTATACATCTTTGACAACTGAATGCGAAATTATCTATATTGATTTCATTTTACTGGCAAGAAAATCTATCATTTGGGCTGTTATCTAACTTGCATTATTTTTGGTCATCATTGATTTTATGAATTACAAAACCTTGTTCATGGACAATTAATTTCTTGAGTTACGTTTATCATTTTCTTGTGTCGAATTTCAAATATTATTTTAGGGGAAAAAAGAAACAATCCAAACTTATGATGTGTATTCGTTAGTTTATGGTTTCCATAGAAATTGTATACAATAATATAAAACTGGTATTTTGACAAAACGGTTTTGATAATATGTCGATGGTTTAGTTCTCCATGGATCGATCGTTTTCGTGGCCTAACAACGTAAACAAAACTTGTGATAAAAAATATCTTTTTAGGGCATTTCTACTCTATTTTCCTCTATAAAATAGAGTTTAAAGTAAAAATGATTTAATAGTACTTTATTTTTTATTCTATAATAGTGTAAACCTATTTTTTTATTCTATATATAGAATAATTTTTTTAATTTTTTGTTCATCACTCTATTTTTCATTCTATAATAGAATACCATTAGAACAACATCCAACTCTATTATAAAAAAAAAAAATAGAGTAAACCATATGGTCATAGACTTAACCACTTTAATGTTTAAACTTCAGTTTGTTGGCAATGAAAAAGATTACAACATAAAACTCCTCCGAAAAATGTACTAAAACCAAAACCTGAGAAAGTGATAATAGTTGTGCAATTCTCATTAAAGACAACGATCAAGAAATAAAAAAAAAGTTTGTGATAGAAGGGAAGATGCTGAAACTCCAAAAGTAGTAGCTCGATGTGGAAATCCTGTTGAAACATTGTTTGTCAGATTAAGCAATTTACCATGTAGAATTTCTAGAAACATTTGAATTTTTAATGTAGTAATATACCTGATAACATGTCGTATGTTCTTCACATAGCTTAATCAGCATGTTCTTGATCTATCCCTGAAAGCATAAGAATCATATTCTAATTAATGATTTCCATTGATAGCCTCCTGCATGCAAAATGATGAAAACAAAATATAAACTATTGAAGTACCTGTAGTGTTCGTTTCTGCTACTACACTCATGAGGAATTTGATGATCTCTGTATTTCCTGTATTGATTGCAAAATCCTGAAAAAAAAATTTTAAGAACAATAATGTTTCAGTTTTTCTTACGTAGTTAGTGTATGCTTAGACAACATAAATTTATAAAAATAAACTTACCAATGGTTTTATGTTGTTATAATCGACAGAATCCACGCTTACTCCCCAGTGGATCAACTTTTTAACCTTCTCAAGATCATCAAAAAATATTGCATGGTTGAGCAAAGATGCCTTCCTGATCACATCATTTTGCATTTGAATACCAAATACCGACTGCAATAGCCTCTCAACAAAAGCAGGATCTCTCCCCTGAAATACAGTAGAGAAAATTTTCCTAAATATATATATATATATATATATATATATATATATATATATATATATATATATATATATATATATATATTATAAAGCTAAGTTACTGAAATCACTCATGAGAGACTCTTACATTTGATAAATTTCTCATCACACTCGCTCCATCTTCGAGATAGTTGTGAAGACACTCCATGAAATATTTTTTGCTTATGATGAGAAACTTGCTTGCCTTGTAGGTTCGGATAGTATGTGGAAGAGGTTCATTCAAGACAAATGATTCTAATCCGAATACTGTAGTAGGCCTTCTAAGAGGTGGATGTACAGTTTCTCCTTGCAATAGTTCCTGCAGTAAACATAAAGAGTGTAAAACAAAATGATAATATATGTTTACATCATGTCTAGCTTGGCAAAAAAGTCATATGTAGCAGAAAAATCATTACCAAGCCTCCTTTGTATAAGATGTGTAGTTGGCTCACAATATTTCCTTCTTTTAAGACTGTGCATCCTGGGGGATGAAAATCTTGTTGAGCCCCACTAGCCTAATAGGACAGACATAAACCAATTGATGTGAAATTGTATTTAACCATATAAATAGACTGAAGTTGTAAAAAGAAATAAGAAGTCTCTTTTATAAGTTTACCAGATGCTTAAAAAATTCAGGTGAACATCCGTTGAATAGAGAGACACTCCTGATAATGCTTTCATTGAAATTTTTATTTATCTGCAAATAATAAAAATTGAGATACCATTAAGAAGCAATAGTTTCAGAAACTAAATAACTCTTGATGATCAATTCGCAGAAGCACAAGAACCGATGCATAACGGCTGTGTAATAATTACCGTGAAACGTGATGTGTAATGATTACTGTGTACGTGCAAGAATGGGCTAGTAAATGATGAATTATGCGGCTAAATTTAAGTTATCAAAAACAAAAAGAAAACTAGAAACTCAAGTCTCATAAATAGTACCTTGGCTATGAGACAAGCTGGAACATCTTCAAGAATTTTCCTATCGTAATCATCACTGTATTTCATCTGCATATGACCTCTGATGTCTTCAGCTAAATTCTCAGCAATTTTGGCTTCTTTCAGATACTTCTCCAGATTATCCATCTTCTCTCCAACTATTTGCTTCTTCGATCTTCTCCCAAAGAGGTTTGCTAGTTGGACACCTAAGTAGGTCCACACAGTTAAGCTAACGATGATTAGACATGCCAAAGCTACCATCTCAGTCAGATTAGTTGCGTGAATGTCTCCATAGCCTGTCAAAATAATAATACTGCTAATTTAATAATCCACAAAAGAATTTCGACTGTAAAATTTTAAAATATCAAAATTGAATATTTACCAACGGTGGACAGTGTGACAGTGGCAAAATAGGTCGATGCAATGTATTTCTGCACATTCCCGAGTCCTGAGAGATTTTGGTTGCCAATTTGGATATCTGACATCCAAGTTTGATATATTTGAGGAAGACCTTCAAAATCTGTGGCAAGTTGATAAAACATGCATCCAGTTGTGTGTATGCAGTATAACTGGATAGCCATGATCTTTATGAACATGATGAAAGCATAGTTGAAGCTTTCAACTTTTTCAAGTTTCTCTAATAGCTCCTTTCCTCTCATAGCCCGAACAATATTAATCCACCTTAAATACTCCCACTACATAAATATAATGTAAAACATACATTAGTGAGCTAAATTAATACAGTATATTGATCTGAAAAATAAGTTGGTTTTAAGGAATAGATTATGGAATATTAAAGTATTTATTCATATCTGACTCTTGCACATACAAGAATTGAAAAAGGTTTAATTTTCAGAATGTACCTGGATAATATTAGCCAATGGGACAGCAGCCACAGCTACAAGTTCCAACTTCCTAGGATTAAGTAACCAGATCCTGTAACACCTACAAAGAAACATAGATATTTATTATTAACTATATAAAAAATATTGATCAAAATGTAAAAATGCTTCAGCTAAGGAGACATACCAATGGAGAAACCTATCATTAGCGATGGGCTGATTATCATGATAGGCGTATATCCATCCACGTAAAATGTCAACTATGAAAGCAAATTCCATTACTATGGCTCCGAATGGTAACAGCGGGTTGAGCGGGGCGGGACAAGCGGATTAGCTAGTGCGGTGCGGTTTGTGTGCGGTTTGTGTTAGAAAAACGTATATTGCGGGACAAGTGCGGTTCGTCTAAAAGAAGCGGTTTAAAACAAAATGTGAATGGCGACTTGTGTAATGAATAGTGTAACTGCGGGATACATAATATATTTATATTTTATAAACAACAAAATGAGTAATACTAATATAATTTTTAATATATATATATATATATTATTTTTAAAAAATAGTTTATATATCTAAAATATAAATATGTTATTTCTGAGTTTTATAGCCAATAATTTATTGTATTTTAATTTCTTAAGAGAGATTTTTAAGATATAAATTATAAAAAGTTATAAACTAAAACACACATAGAAATATACATCTATAATCCGTAATGAATTATTTTATTCTTAAACATTAAACTGGTGAAGTTGCAAAACACAATCATTTATTAACTTTTTAAATATTGTCTAAAAGGTGAAATAGAAAATAAGAAAGGTTTATTGCATATATTTTCTTTACATTTTTAATTAACTAATAACAATAAACAATAATTTTAATATACTGGTTGACAACAGTATCACAAACCACACGTTATTACTCAAGTTTTGTCTCAACGTGCGGTACAGACATAAAACAATCCCGCTACAGTCACATTTCTTATTTTAATTATTTTTATATGCAACAATTAATATCAAACAAAACAAGGTGAATGGTGACATAATTTTTGACCGTAGGGTGCGTCTTGTTTACCCGCAGTTCTCATTCAAGGCCTATGAGTTGATATGGCAAATACTCTTCGGCGTTGAAGGCACATGTGAGAGGAGCCATAACGGAAGAGTATGTTGCAAATATCCCAAGCAAATAGAACCAGATTAAGTTCCTAGCAAAAAGCATAAAAATATTAATATTATAATCATAATATATAACAAAAATTAAAATATTAAATATTTTAATCATAATACATAACATCATTTAGAATTAGCGTAGATATGTAATATTCTCATTGTTACCTGTTGTTGACATTGGTGTTATCGTTGACTCTATTCTTTTTCTTCTTCTTTTTCTTTCTCCCGTTACCCGTATCTTCTCCGCCTTTTGTGATGTCTTCGTCCCTCTTTTGGGCTTCTTCTTGGATGATTCTCATGATGTCCAGATTTGCATCGCCAGGTGTGTAAGTGCCACCAGCACGAGGTATGTTGTTGTTGCCACCACGACCACCACCAATTGCTCCTCTTGCTGCACGACCACCACGAGTTGCTCCTCCCGCCGCACGACCACCTCCTTGGGTGAAATTTTCGGGATCCGAGTTCTTACGTTGACGTAAACGGGCCATTACATGCAAACCCTGGAGATGTAAAAGTAATGTGTCCGTCAAAACCCAACAAATGTAAAAGTAATTAATCATAAAATCCTAATATACTAAACCTTAAATCTTAACGGCCAAGTATAAAACATTTTGTGATTACCAAAAAGTATAAAACATTTTGTTATTTAATTAAGATCAATTTTTGTTTATACCACAATTCATGGAATCATAAGTAGCAAAAAAATTAAGGGAAAATTGGGAATATAGAACAAGTAAAGTAAAGTATTGTCCCCTTAGAACAAAATCATTTTTTGTCACTTTTGGACATTCACTACCCTTTTTGTATATAAAAATTCATATCAATTTTTTTAGAAAGCAAAAAATTCTGGAAAATTGTATATTTGATGTAGATAAGCAACTGCATAGAAGAAAAATAAATTTGTATTCAAAAAATGTTTGAATAATAATTTCAAAAATGGGGTAAATGGGTTAGAAATGCAGATCTACCATCTACGGAGGTTTAGAATATATAATCTAACAAAGACATAGTGATCTACCTGTCGTAGCATGCGCAATACACCGAAAACATAAATAACTACTAGGGAAGAATATAAATTCCTCGTTTCCTTTATGCTCTACGTAACTGGTAGATTTGATGCACTACAAAAACAAATTAACCTACTAAGGTAGGAAATGCATTATTCGGATTGTATTTTTGTCTACACCGGTGGTATACAATATTCTACCGGGCCTTCTAATTTCTAAGTAGACAGAATGCAAATTCTACCTAATAAAATTACAAAATCCGAAAATCTAGCCAAAAACGGTTAGGAAATATACAGAAAATCTTTTAAATGTTTTTAATTTCCTTTTTTAATTTTTTTTCCTAAAATCTTGTCATCTTCTTCAACATACCACGATTTCTAAAATTCAACGTGGAAGTTTTCTTCATTTTTTAGTTCTTTCAAACTTTTGTCATTCTAAAATATGAAGATTAACGTATATGCTTCATGTGGGTTGTGGAAATCGTCTCTGAACAATGGATGGGGATTTCTTGTCGATGAAGCAAAAGGAGGCAGGTTACTTACTTTGGACACAAGTTCAAGCTTTGAAAACCTAAAGGTTATGGTGTGTGAAGACTTTGGAATTGATATTAACATGGTCAATATCGAGCTGAGTTATTTACCTTCCGATTTGATCAATAGCATCTACTCACCCCCTGTTATCATCACCAGTGAAAGACAAGTTCAAAATTTTCTGACATATGTAAAGAACAAAGCTTCGACGCAGTTGTGTGTGAGTACTCAAGCCTCTAACATAGCGGAAGGAGGTACGGAGTCGCATAATAGAGAGGAAGCGCCAATGGAGTCCGACGATTCAAGTGATATGGATTCAGAAGAAGATGTTGAGGTACCTGACACTGAAGATGACAAAGAGTGTGACAAAGAGAAGATCAATGAAGATGGTGTTCGCTTTTCTTTGGTGGATGTTGTGAAGAAGGGTCAATCTTTTACTTCCAAAACACTTTTGAAGGCAACATTCGAAATATGTGCAATGAAAAATAATTTCGACTACGTGGTTGTCAGATCGGATAAAAAAGTGTGGTATATTCGTTGCTCAGATGATGATTGCACCTGGCGTGTTCGTGCAGAGGGTTTAACAGGCTCATCGTATTTTATCATCAAAAAGTATGTACCTGATCATTCATGTGCTGCATCCAATAGGAAGGGTTCTGTTTGAAGAGCAAATTCAAAGGAGTCTTACTAGTTGCTACTGCATTAGATGGAAACTCGAGTTTATATCCTATTGCCTTTGGAATTGTTGACTCAGAGAATGACCTCGCGTGGAACTGGTTTATGAGACAACTTAATATGGTCATTGCTGACGACCATTCTTTAGCTTTTGTGTCTGATAGGAATTCCTCAATTGCTAAAGCTATTGCGAGAGTGTATCCGCAAGCTCATCATGGAATTTGCATTCACCACTTGCTGAATAATGTTGTAACATATTTCAGCGGAAAAGGTGTGGCTGGTTTGGTTGCAAAGGCTTCTAAAGCTTATCGAGCCGCTGATTTTCGTAAGGTCTTCACTGCTATTTTTGCTATTAGTCCTGAAATTGGTCAGTATCTCATAGATGCCGATGTGAGGAAGTGGGCTCGTTGTCAGTTTCCGGGTTACAGATATGATATGAGGACTACTAACCCTGCGGAGTCGATAAATGCAGCTTTGCGTACGCCTAGAGAGTTTCCAGTGATACCTTTGTTGGACAGCATTAGGGAAATGATGACTCGATGGTTTTTCAAGCGTAGAACTTTAAGTTCTAAGCATTCGAAGCCACTGACCATTGCCGTGGAGAAGAAGATTGACAGAAGGATTGAGAAGGGTAAAACATTTAAGGTGTTTCCAGTTAGCGATCATCGGTTTTTAGTTCAAGGTGACACTTTCGACTGCTCGGTAGACTTGGTCAGACGCACGTGTTCTTGTGGGAAATTCGATCTGATGAAAATCCCATGCAGGCACGCCATAAAAGCAGGTTTCAGTGTTGGAATAAGACCACACACACTCACAGACGACATGTACACTACTGCCTCATGGCGCTCGGCTTATGAAGAAAGCATAAATCCTATTAGCGTCCCTGAAGATACATGGAAAGTTCCATCTCATGTGGAGAAGTCGAAAATGCTTCCTCCAGAGAGTAGACGAGCTGCGGGTAGGAGAAAGAAACGCAGATACGAGACAGCCGAAGACAAGATCCGTTCGTCACAAGGAACTCAACGCTCTACAGTTCGGAAATGCAGTCGATGTGGGATTGAAGGTCACAATAGGAGAACATGTGATAGAGCAATATAGGATTCTCAATTCGTTCAATGCAAGTTATGTTTCAGAGACTGTGTTTTTCCTTTTATCTCGTTTTATGCAAGTTATGTTTCAGTATTTTCATGTTGAATTTTATGTTTAATAGACTATGCGTTTTCTTCTTCAGATGATGATTGGAAGTTGTGTTTCAGTTTGTTCATGTCAAATGATCCAATAGGTTTTGCCATTAGAATTCAATAGAAGTTTTATTTTAAAATGAAACAGAGAACCATTACATTATCAATCACGTTTGGACCAGAGACATAAAATAGTGAGAATGGATCCTAAACAACCTACATCGATCGAATTCTTATGTTTCATAACTTCCTCCTCAACTGTCTTCTTCATGGAACTTCTCAGATCTTCAATTTCCTCGCTAATTCTCGTCTGATGCTCATCCATCCTCTGAATCTCATCTAACAGAGCCTCGTCTACCCACTTAAAAATATGGTTTTCGTTCTTTCTCTGTTCGAAAACACAAAAACAAGTCAATCTCACATCTGTTTATTCTTCGATCATATTGAATAATGATGAATAACTAATTAAAGATTTACCTGTATACCAATCTCGCATCTGAAGAACCGTCTGTATGGGTTCTCTTTGGTTTTTGAAACATATGTGACAATCCCCTTCCCACACCAGCATCTGGAAGGGATTCCTTCACTGTGATTCATGTTCGTCATTCTTTGTTCAGAAGGAACGAGAAGTTTTTTTTTGAGATGTAGGAGAAACAAACGATGGAGTATGTAGGGTTTCAGGCCATTTGATGGTCTTATATAAGATTTTTTTAGGTCAAACGTTCTTACACTCTGGTTTGATTTTAGGGTAAACGTAAAACGTGTTTTGAGTAATAAGATTTCTCGTGATTATTAAGAATTATTTGTGATTTATAAGGTTTGTGTGGATTCATTGGGTTACCTTCGTTTGTCATACTTTAGTAGCATTTAGGGCATAGATAGGGGTTCAAATGGTTTGTGATTCTTTAGTGGCATTTAGGGCATCGATAAGGTTTCAAATAAGATTTGTCTTGATTATTAGATTTTTTTGTGATTTATAAGGTTTGTGTGGATTCATTGGGTTATGCTCGTTTGTCATACTTTAGTAACATTTAGGGCATAGATAGGGGTTCAAATGGTTTGTCACAACAGTTAAATCAAGCAACTAAATATTTCAAATAAAGTAAAAACTAAAGAGTAACTACAAGAATCAAAGTCAAGAGTCAAATAAGAGAGCCAATACCAATCTATTCCTTAACAAGTAATAAACGAAAGCTACTTCAATCAAGTTCCACTAGAGGATTTGTGATCAACTTCGGTGGAATGTATTGTGCCATTCTCAAAATAAGTTCAGGATCATTGGCAGCTTCCCATAGGTCGTAAACAATCTTTTGGCGCGCTTCTCGAATGTTGCTGTCATTCACCAGAGAGAAGTCCAAGCCTAGAAGATGACATTCAATGTGCTTCAAGGCATATACTCCACAATCACTGCTACTCTTGTTTAGTAAGTAGGGCATTGGGGCGTAACTGACAGTATACTGCTTGACCGTGAGTTGCTGCCGACTCTTTGAAGAGTGAACACATTTGACAATTCTAGGGATGAGAATGGCAAATGGCTCTACTTCCTTGTTGTATTTCAATCCCTCACAGTCAAAGACCTCTATCGACCGAGAAACAAAGTTGACACACATAGAGATCCAGTGTTTACCGACATTAAGAGGCACATACATGCGTGTGACGTCAAGATCCCACATCAGTCCTGTTCGTCCGTGTGGTGGAAGTTCACCAATGCCGTACCGGTGAAGCAATTCTGATACTTTGAATTTCTTCTTGTCCTTCCGAAACTCTTCGAAAGAGGTCTTCATTTGATTACTGAACATGCAGCTCATGAATGCTACTTTTGTTGGTTCCCATCGTCGCAAAGTAGTCCTCTCAGTGAATAAGTACATCATAGCATCAATTTCCTGAAAATTTTATAATAGATTGTAAGTCGTGTACTGAAAATATTAAGGAACAAATTTAGACTCACGTGATTCAAAAGCCATTCTGTAGGTCCCATGACGCGTGCTGCTAACACACTTGTTAACATAGAAGGTCCAATTTTCAGTTCCCTGCAATGCAAAAGTCAGTTCAAAATGATACAGTATCTAACGTTTTGAGAAACAATATAAACTTACTTGGAAGTTGAGGACCACTCAATTATTTTGGCCCATGCATCCTCAGGGACAAACACTAGTGAGTGATCAATGTCATGCACCCGGTCCTCAAGTAATTCCTCATCTTTCAGAGTTGGTGGTTTCCAATTCGGAGGCTTAAATGAAGACAGTGGAGTAATCCATTCTGCTGGTTCGTCGTCCTTGATTTTTTGTGAGGGATCAAAGCCTTTAACATGTGATGCTTGAGAAAGGTTTCCCACGGCGTCTTGTAAAGATTCTTGCGTCCCCTTATCTACATAGTTCGATGATTGTGACAAATTCTTCAAAAAATCAAACATGTCATCGTCATCAGTTTTAAATTCCTGTAAATAAAGCCAAGCATAACAACATTAATAGCAAATAGAGTCAACATAGTGACAAAATTACATTACAAAATAGCCAAGCCAACATGTCATAGTTATCAGTTCACTTCATAGCAAACAACAAGATACATTACAAGCCGATATGCAACATAGCACAATACAAGGATATTACAAAATAGTCAAACCACAGAAACACTTACAACCGAAGATGATTCGTCCTACCTAATTCAAAGCTTCATGTTTTGGTTACCTTTCTTACTGGCCGAGGGCTACGACGAAGCGGAGGAGGATCAACACTCACAGATGCCTTGCCTTTGCCTTTTCCCTTTGCTCCTGAAGGACCCGGACTCTGTGATGATTTCTCTTGCTCTTTCCCAAGTGTTGCAGAAGGACAGGGAATCTCAGAGGCTAGGTCTCGTCCCACAAAAACTGAAGGACCCGTAATCTGCGACACTGTTGCCTTCAGTTGAGCCATCTCATTGTCGACCTTGTCAAAACGCTCTTGTATATCCTTCTGCAGCAGCTCCTTAAAAGAATCTAAAGAAGAATTGAACAAACCTTCAATGAAGGTCTTCATATCACCGGAGACAACACTGTTATGTTCAGCCGCCCTTTTACAAAGAAGTTGTTTCTTTCGAGACTCGACACCAGGATCAATAAGCTTACGCTTGCCCCTTTTTGTAACAACACCCGGTTCCTCTTCAACAACAGTCGGTTCCTCCACAGGTGTTTCTGTGACATTTTCAACTTCAACATCCTCTTCTGCGTCAGATAACTCTATATTTGGAGGCAGAGTCGCAACTTCCCAAGTGAATTGCTTCCAGTCTTGTTTGGCACTGATCAGAGCAACAATGCGATTGACTCTTTCGTCATTCTTCTCATCTTCCCTAAAGAACTCAGCATTATCAGTTGCATCCAAGCTCCCAGTAGATGATATAAACGGGAACAACTCTCCCTGGGAATAAAAAACGAAACAGTAAGCTTCAGTTGTTCGATTATTGAACTCAACATTAATATAAGAAATATAACTACCTTATCAAAGTTGGACTCTAGGCTGGTGATATCTTGATATGATACTTTTCCACTTCCTTTCCAATTCCTACATCTCACTTTCGTCACATTGTTTTTGATCTTTTTACCCACCATAGAACCGATGTCTGGGATTGCCTCCATAATCCATATCTGAAACGCATATGAGAATCCATCCAACACATAGCTGTTCTTCAGATGCACATCTTCCCTTGCCTTGAATATTGATGCAAGCAGCTCATCATACGCGCGAAGACCCCAAGGATACATCCTCATTTTCTCAAAATCCATCACCAAACGGATGAACTCGTGAGGGATAAACACTCTCAAATCCTTAGCAATGAGGAATCCATGTATAATACACAGATACACTAGTCGCACCCTGTCCACATACGTCCACTCCTTACAGACTTTAAGGAGCTCATCCCTTATAACCAACAAGTTGATCTTCTTATTTTCCTTCAGCACAGTGCTCCAGAACCCTTTATCACTCTTCCAGTTATTGAAGTCTACGTCGGGTTCTTCTTTGAACTTCAATCCAGTCACAGCATAAAACTCTTGCATAGAAAACCTGAGAGGCCTCTTTGCAAATAGAAACCACAATTCGTGAAGCTTGGAAACCTTGAGCTGCTTGCATATGAAGCTGTGAATAACCTTCCCTGAGTAAATAAGCTTGTTCTCTACTATTGCCAGAATCGGACCAAAGACAGGGTCTTTCAAAACTTCTTGATACTCATCCCTGAGAACCACCTTCAGCGTCCCCAGAATCGTGCGTCTACAGGTGTTGTTAATCTTATCAATCTTGGTCTCAGCTCCTTCTTCAATAATGCGTTTTGGAAACTGGTAATCCATTCCTATAAAACATGAAACAGAAAACATCAACTCATTAGCCTTTTAAGTCCATTACGAATTCAAAACACAAAGCAAAGTCAATACCAAACAAAAAAAGAGTTCAGAATCGTATAAAACAAGAACTACAATGACCTCACAATCAACTCAACCCACAAACGAAAATCAAAACCATAAACGCGAATCGATTTGTATTTTTAAACAATTCAACCTCTTTATACTACATACACGTAAACGAAAACGAAAAAAAAAACAGAAAGGGGATTTCCAAACCCTAACCTTCAATTCCTTGTAATCGATGGTTCAAAAGAGTACAGACGACAGAAGGAGGAGGACGGAGAGATGTGACGACGCGTTCGTCGTCTCCGACGAACTTAAACGGACACAATAGAGAGAGAGAGTCGACGGTGGAATCGCCTCTGAGTTTTAGAAAAGGGGAGTCGGAGACAAAGAAAGTGATGCGTCTTTTTTACTGAATCCAGGGATTTTTAACTTATTACTTTTAACCTATTTTATTAAAAAGGACAAAACAGGTTTTTCATTTTTTTTTGTTCTAAAGGGACAAAGATTGAGTTTTTTATTGTAAGGGGACAAAGATATGCTTCTTTTGTTCTATATCGGCAAAATTCCCAAAAATTAATTAATGGAAGTGAGAAATAAATATTAACTGTTTTGAGAGAGAAAATAAAACAAAATATTTACTTTTCAGTAAATTTGGATTTTCTTATTTAAAATTATATTTAGTCAACTCTCTTCTGTCCAAAGATTACAACTCTCCTCTTCTTGGTCTTATGTCCAAAGGATAAACCAATTCCTCAAATTTAATCGTTTTTTTTAATGTAAGACTTCGATATCCCCCCCCCCCCCCCCCCCCCCTTATATATGTACGTGTCACATGCCACCCAAACGTCTACATATATGGAAGAAAGTACGTACGTTTTTCATGTTCAACGTTCCATTTTATGACTACATATAGACTCACTGTGTGTAAGAAAGTGTCTGGGAATCCCATGCATGTTTAAACGGATGCAAGTTAACTAGATGCTAAACCGAAACTAATGAGAAACTGAAAACCAAACCGACTGTGTTAAATCAAACTGAATCACAAGCTGTTGGATTTGGTCTCAGATTTATAAAAATCAATGATTATATATGTAACTGGTTATAACCAAATACATTTCCTTTCAGATATCAAGGATACATTTTCTAGGGAAAAGCAGGAAACTCTTTCAGACAAGAATAAGTAGTTAGTTAGTTTATCGGGTGATCAAACAAATACTTAATCTCATAAGACATATATCCACAGTTCAAGGAATCACAGAATAACAGAACATATAAACTTTTTCTGCTAGTTTTTTAAAGGAAATCCGACAAAAAGAACCATTCCCAAGTTGCTAATTTTAAACCAAACAATCCACATATTTATCTAGATATTGGAAGAAAAAAAGAAACATCTATGATTATATAACTGTTTATAACGAAATGCCTTTGCTTTCAGATATCAAGGATACCTTTTCTAAAGAGAAGCAGTAAACTCTTTAAGACAAGACTTTAAGTAGGTTATTGAGCTAGCAAACAATTACTTAATCTCATAACACATCCACAATTCAAGGAATCACACAATAACCGAAAATATAAATGATTCTGCTAGTATTTTTATAGGAAATCCAATTACACCTATGATTATATAACTGGTTATCACCAAATACTTTTGCTTTCAGATATCAAGGTTACATTTTCTAAAGAGGAGAAGAAAACTCTTTCAGACAAGACTAAGTAGTTTATTGAGCGAGCAAACAATTACTTAATTTCATAACACATATCCACAGTTCAAGGAATCATACAATAACCGAAAATATAAACTTTTCCTGCTAGTTTTATAAAGGAAACCCGATAAAAAAAAAGCATTCCCGAGTTCCGAATTTTTAAACAAAACAAATCAACATATTTATCTACATATTGGCAGAAAAAAAAAGGAACAACAAAGGCTTTTACTTTGAAATTACTAGCTAAGAAAAGACAGACACACGTCCATGACTACGAAAAACATTTCACCTCTCTTAAACGATGACTTTTTGTAAAACCGGAAGATTCGGTTGAAACCTCACCATCAACAGACTTATCCAATTATATTATCAATCATCTTGTAAACAAAGTTCATTAAATAGATTAAATAATACCCATTCTAACAAGGGGAAAAGGTAAATGCAAGGGAAAAGGATAAACAATTTTTTATAAAAATTGTAGGTAACGTTGAATTTTTTTAGTCGAGATATATCATTCAAACTTTCTTATGTCCATGGTTGCAAAAATGCTAGGGAAAATGATGAAACAATATGAGTGATAAGGAAAGGTCTTACCTTTGCTTAGAGTATGCCTGATTCTTGATTGATCCTAGTGTTCTGAGGAGTATGAAAAAGAGAGGACAAACACAACAAAAGGTCTTAGTTTGAGATTCATAACTATAAGGAACTTGAATAAACAACTAAGATAAATACAAGCTTTTCGATTCATAGCTAAGGAAGAAAAATAAACTGTGTGTGATAAATACTAAGAAAACGTTTTACCTTTGTCTAAGGAAGAGTTTTCCGGAACCTCTCTATCAACGAACGATTACCTTTTATATACTCATGAATGATCTAAAATCCCTAGTTTTCTCAAGGATTGATGGACAGCTGTTATTATCAAATCATTTTGTCGTATCTGTAGGACGAGCAGTACGAGTGTCCCTTTCATGCATAACGTTCTGATTATGCACTGTTGGCTCTGTCCGCTATTTGAACAGGCAGGCTTTGTTTGTAACAACCGGAGCCCATTTGGGCTTTACTTTGATGCCAGACCGAAACGTAATCTGAGACCTGTAGACTATAGTTACATTGAGTTTTTATTAATCAACAAATACTTGGTTTTTATTGAACGTGTAATTCCTAAATTATAACCTGCCAGGAAAATTAATTTAATTGTATCTAAGAGTTTACATAGAGAATGAATGACAAAAGATATTCAACTGGGGATATACTAGTTTTTAAGTAAGATATCATTTCAGGGAAAAATGATCAAAACTTGTAGCCTATTGGTACACTTCAATGTGAGTTAGACTAGCATGGTTTACTTCTCATATCCAATCTTAAACTATTAAAACAAGAGTACAAATAGTAATTAACCCTGAACTTTATTCAATAATTACAAAAGAATGCCATAGATCAAATTTCTTTTTTTCTTTGTTAAAAATTTAAAGTTAGATATTTAGGGATTTTATTGCCTAAAACGAAGGCCCTTAAATATTCTATTTTGTGAAAGCTATAATCTCGGCAATTTATTTTTGTTACTATAGTGTTGGGCTTAATCGAATGAAAGTTGTCAATAGGGCCCAACTGATCTGATTACATGTTCTAATGACACATTTAATTGTCAATATTTTTCAATCAAAGCATTATATATCATTAAATTATTTTGAAAAAGCGTTTTACCATTTAATATATTCTATTAAAACATATATATATATATATATATATATATATTATTGTAAAAAATAAAATATTCCGTTTATAATATATATAACAACAAATTTAATATTTTCATTTAAGGTCACTTTGTGACTTTTTATTACATCACAAATCACTTATTGCTATCCTAAGGTTCTTTTGATTAACTCTTAGTTATGTTTCCCTAACGAAAGGTAACTACAAAAAAATTCTAGTTTCCTTTTCCTTTTGTGTTTGATTATTTTATTTAAAAATATTTGGGAAAACTGTTTTTTTAGAGCAAAAAATGGTAACTATGTCCCTTTAGAATAATTTATATTTTGTGTCATATTTTCCTATAACACCCTTTAATATTTTTGAAAATAAATTTAATAAATAGTTTTACAAACAAAAAAAAATTGGAAAATAGTAACTTTTGATAAAATACCTATATGAACTTAGTGATATTTTTTCCAGTTATAAAAAAGTTAAAATTATAAATTTCATATTATGTTCTAAATAAAGTAGAAATGACATTCTACGAAGTAGAAAACGAAATCCACTTTTTTCATTGAATCTACAATGTTTAGAATACATGATCTACGTAAATAGGAGTATTCTAAAAATATTTAGAATACACATTCCGCGCTTAACCTATCTTTCTAAAATCTTTAGAAATCAAAATCTACACATTAATATAAATCTAAAACACGTAGAAACCGACTTCTACAGATTTACTATAAATCTAAAACATGTAGAAATCAAAATCTAAACATTACTATAATTCTAAAAAACTGTAGAAACCGATTTCTACATATTAGTTGTATTCTATGGATAAGAAATCAGTTCCTAAAAATATGGAAACAAAATATTTGTGAATATTCACTTTTATATTTTGAAAAAAAAATCGATTTTTTTTTAAAAAAATAAAAAAACGAAAAAGGAACAAAAAAATAAAAAAAAACGAAAAAGGAATAAAAAAATCACAATTTTAAGGGCATTACTGCCATTTTGAAAAAAATTAGTCTAATGGGACATAAAGTAGTATAGATTAGTATAAAGGGACATAGTTACCATTTTTTCGCTCTAAAAAAAACAATTTTCCCAAAATATTTTAACTTTTTCCTTTTTTTTTTCATTCACCGTAAATTCCAAGTCTCTTCTACGTCTTGTCTCCTCCACAAACCACAGCTCCGTCAAGCTCCAGCATTGAGTTGCGTCGAGCTCCCACAGCGAGAACTTCCACCATGGGATGTCCTTGTTTCTGCTGCATTTGTGTCGAAATATTACCTCCGCATCACTCCGCGAAATGACCCTAATCAAAGATAAACTCGGGTTTCTCGAATTCTTTTTGTAATTGTTTCGTTCTATCTTAAAAACATGTGTATTTTACTAGGATCTGTAGAAATATGATAGGATTGAGTTATAAAATGATGAAATCGTGTTTAAATGGGTGAAAAATCTTGAAACAAGTGGAGGCGTCGTTGTTACAGAGATTAGGTGAGGAGGAAGATGACTTGCTACAATTACTATTATGCCTCTCGTTAAAATAAAATTAAAAAAAAAGAAGGAAAAACCCAAAAGCACGTGGAGAGAAGGATTGAACCTGAGTAACTTTGGACTGCCTGCGCATAGTTAGTATTTCTTATGTATATACACGCTACGCCTCTAATATTTCTTATATGCATGTTGATGTACGTTGTTGTAATAATATTCACTAGGTGATAATCCGCGCCCTGCGCGGAGCGAGAAAATTATTAATGTATTATAAATTTTAATATGTAGGCATAATTAAAATTATAGGCATAGTAAGAAAAAAATATATGTAAGAAAGTACGGTTTATACCTAGGAATTTTAGTATGTGAATATAATTTTACATTCGATGTTCATGAGCATTAAATTGTATATTTGTTTGCATGCGGGTAAATTATAAATATAATATTAAATGAAAAATCCTCAGTAGTCTAATAAAATATTAAAAGAACAATGTATAAAAAACAAAAGAAAATTAAAAATTCAGACAAAATAACTGCTGCCAAACTGCAACCTTCAGAAGTCTTCGTTTGCAATCCTATTATGAGCAATAGAAAAGAGATCATGTAGAAATTTTAAAAATATTATTTAACAAAATCTGTAAATGCATGTATTACCTCAATCGTAAAGCATCAATTTCTGGAACACCAATGGGGTCGAAAACAATTTTGGAAATCCCATCAATGTTAGTAACCCTCTTACGTCGGCCTTATTAGCAAATTCAGAAAAATATTAGGAAAATATACATATAATATCAGCTCCTATTAACCTATTATATATACAATAAATACAATAGATTACCTTGTCCCCAATTAATTTGCCAAAACTGTAAAACACATAATATTATGTCTGCATCTATAGAATTCCATAAATCATTGAAAACATGAGCAAGTGCTCATATATTACACTTACCTTATTTGGTTAGACGATCACAATATTAATGCTACTCTTTAATCCCATATATTACACTTACCTTATTTGGTTATTGCGTGATTCTAATTGGCGTGAAATATGTACTATCAGATGCGTGTTGGTCAAGCGTAAATAAATCAGGAATATTCTTATTTTGATTAAGGTAATGATTTCGATTATTTGTAATTTTGTTTCCTTTTATATGCATTACATTATTATTGTGTTTCCTTTGAACTTTGACCAATTAAGCGATTTGAAATGTTGCATAGAAATGATCATCAAAAGAAGTAGTTGAAATTTCGAAAGATGTTACATAGAAATGTTCATAATTCCAAGTTTCTTATTAAAAAAGTATGATTATAATACTCATTGATATTAGTTAAAAAATGTTGGATTCAAAAAATGTTCTAAAAAATAGGATAACAATCCGTTTTAAAAAATGTTGAAGAACCACTCTCACCCTTTTAAAATTCATTGGATAGATGTCGAGATATATTTGTTGCCTTTTTCAACCGTAAATAATTCAGATTCTATGCCTGTCATAAAGTCCCGGTTTGTGATTAAAGCGGATTTTAATGCAGCGGTAACAAAACCGATCGAGTTGTAAATAAAGCATATTGTATAATGTATATGTCCAATGGCATTTGGTTGTAAATATTCTAGTTTTCAAAGGGATATTTTAAAAAGCTTGTGAGAGTGGCTTAGGTGATGACACCTAGGAAATGACACTCATGTAATAAACACATGAGGCCAAGGTTTATTTCTAATGATGTTTCTCCTTTAATAAGAAAGAGATATGTAGTCATATTTATAATATCCATGTGTACACTTGTGTGTATGTACAATTTATAATATCTATATGTACACTTGTGTATATGTCAGTGGCGGAGCCATAAATTTTTCCTAGCGGGGTCAAACTTTTTTTACACAATTATAATTTAAATTACATTTTATATTTATTCATATTTAGATATTTTAGCATCAATTTGAATTTAATTTAAGGTTATTTAATGAAATAAATAATATATTTAATTTTTTATTATAGAAATTGAGGCAATATCTAAATAATACAGTGATTTAAATTTCTAACTTTTTTTTTCTCGTAAAGAAAATTCCTAAAAAAAAAAAAATATAGAAAACTTCCAACTAATTTTTTACGTTTTAAACCCTCAACTTTTAAACCGTTAATATCATTAATCCTACATTGATAAAGTCTTATTTTCTTTACGAGACCTGTTAAATTGAAACACCGCGTTTCAGTTTAACGGGTATCTGTTTAGAAAAACGATTTTGTTAACGGAGGGTTAACAACATTAACGGTTTAATAGTTGAGTGTTTAATAACATAAAATTTTAGTTGAAGATTTTCCATCCGATCTAAAAATAATTGAAAGTTTAAATCACTAAAAATCCAAAATTAAACTATAAATATAAACAATAAATTTACCTGTGAATTTACATTATGTTATGTACATTAATATATATATGATCTATATGGATTAAGGTGTATTGAGAACCTTTTTTAGTTTCACTAAAAATGAATAACCCATGTTATGTCTTCAGAATGAGGAGAGGAAGTATGTTAAATATGGTGGCGTACATGTGTATATCAATAAAGACTTTTGCTAGAAGTGGGCCGGTGTTCCCCTGGTATGTACGACTTGGTGGTGTACACTATCTGAGTTGTACATGTGTACACATATGTGAATGAAAAATAATAGTGGCTGTAGATGAGAAATGAAAAACATATGTTATGTTTTCAAAGTGACGGGAAGGGGTATATTAAAGTCTTCGTCAATGATATCAACAAATGGTAGTGTACATGTGTACAATAACCAAAGATTAGTCTACACTAACTTAAAATGAAGCTAACATGAAAACACACACTAATCATTCTTGTTGCATGTAGCAATGGGTAAAGTGCATATTTGAAAGTTTGGAGTCAATTAAAAAATATGTGCATTCCATAATTTGGGGGTCAAATTAAAAACCTAGCTAAACATAAATGACCTAAAGTGCAAATAAAAGAAAGATGATTTGGTGGAGATCAATCATAATCATCTTCTTCTTCTTTCTAACTTAGCAGTCAACATAAGGAGACGAGTAGTCCCGTCTGATCTTGTTTGTTATTCACCACGGCGGCAACAAAGCATCACCACCGGAGTCATCACTCTTACCGGAGGTAGATAAAGTCGGATATCCTTGCCGCACCGGAGTCATCACAAAATCAGGTTATTAGCTGCAGTAATCCGATGGAGATGGAGACATAATCCGATGGAGATGGAGGCAGAAAATGATTAAGTTTATGTTTTTACGTAAAATCAAAAGAAGAAAATAAGTGTGGGAGATGAAGATATCTTATTGTGCTTAAATGAATCTGGGCCATTAAAATGTAAAGCAAAATACAAATCTAAAGGCTGAGAAAGAAAACAAATAAATGTCTTGTCACATATATCAGAGCAAATCTGGACCATCGATTGTAAAAATGGATGAGTGGTGTGGGTTAATTCCCGATAAAACAGTCTTTTTAGTTAGTCAGCTTTTTAGTTGCAAGATAACTAATTAGTTTAGAAAAAGAGAAGTTGTTTGAAGAAAGTGTCCTGATAGTATAAACTGTCATATTATGTAATAATAAACTTAAAACTGTCTTTGGGTGTAATTGTTTCTTTTTTTAAGCTTCTCTTTCTCATCTCTTCTCTCTCATCTCCTAAGCATCTTCTTTGTCACTTCTTTTCTTCATTTTTTTCTTCATTTTTACAGAACAAAGGTGAATAAAAGTTAGAAATTGTCCTTGATTCTCCGAGGTGGGTCATGGTCTCTCTGTCGTCGATTCACTGGAGAGTTCTCTGATTCCGCGACTATCTAGCTATGGCGAGCTTTTTCTCCATCGTTAATGTAACTGAGTCACGATCTCAATCCGCGTTCGTAGCCCTAACCATGGCGCGTCTTTGTCTTTGGTGACTAGCCGTGACACCACCTTCTTTAGTCGTTACCCTCGTCGTCACCGTCAAGCTCTAGTAGCAGAGTGAAAATTCGAGCAACAAGCTTTAGTCCTTTAGTTTTTACATTCCAAAGTCCAAACCATAGTAAAATCATATAATATGATATACATGGGCAGGAATCGTGATAAAACAAGTTGAAAAATTGCAAGAATCGCGAAAAGGTAATGGGGGTGCATATTAGGGTTTTCAGTCGAAAGAAACTGAAGAAGAAGATGAGGATACTTTTGTAATTTCGTATTCATTAATGAAAATAGGAAAACCCAAATAAACATCATTTTGACAGCTCGAACCCTCTACCTTTTGTGATTGATAAGGCACAAACCAATGAACTACCATGTAAGCGCGTGTATAGTGTACAAAACATATTATTATAATATTTATACTATATTTCATCTTTGGTGTTATTGATATTTGGGAAATTGCACCCTATATACATCAAAAAAAACTTAAATACACTAACTAACCAAAATTCCCCCCTCTCTCCTACTTTCTCTTCTTATCTCTCTCTACTCTCTCTCCCAAAATCTAATTTTCATTTTTTTTTGGTTATTTGGCAAATAAGCCCTTGATATTTTGTGCTGGGTTTTATACGTCTCTATTGATACAGTCATGTCACATTTATACATTCTAAACGACTAAACCATATCTATCAAATTGTATTTTAGGTGATATGACACCAACTCTCAAAACACAGTCCCCTAATTAGTATTTTCATAATTTTGCAAATATGTATTTCAACTTTCAAGTGTGTGTAGCAAATGTGTTCACTTTATTCACATGTACATTACGCCACAAAAAATATATGTAATCTTTTTTTTATCGAAAATATGTTATCTCTGTACATATGTACACATAACATATGTAATCTCTGTACATATGTACACATGTATGCATGTACATATTAACATGTATGACCAATAGTAAATTTTGATTATTATATTATAATAATTACTTTTAAAATTATAAAAATAATGTATTACAATTTTTATGATACAATTTGACGGTTTTATTGATATATGTACATATACACAAATGTACACAAGGATATTATAAATTGTACAAACACACGAGTGTACACATGAATATTATAAATATGACTACACACAAGTGTACACATGGATATTATAAATATATGTACATATAGTCATATACACAAGTGTACATATAGATATTATAAATTGTACATACACACAAGTGTACACATGGATATTATAAATATGACTAAATATGAATATTATTACAACAACGTACATCAACATGCATATTAGAAATATTAGAGGCGTAGCGTGTATATACATAAGAAATACTAACTATGCGCAGGTAGTCCAAAGATCTTCTCTAGCTCCGATGGTTATTGCCTCACCAGTCTTGTTAAAGTTACTCAGGTTCAATTCTTCCCTCTACGTGCTTTTGGGTTTTTCCTTCTTCTTTTTTTAATTTTATTTTAACGAGGGGCATAATAGTAATTGTAGCAAGTCATCTTCCTCCTAATCTAATCTCTGTAACAACGACGCCTCCACTTGTTTCAAGATTTTTTCACCCATTTAAACACGATTTCATCATTTTATAACTCAATCCTATCATATTTCTACTGATCCAATTAAAATACACATGTTTTTAAGATAGAACAAAATAATTACAAAAAAAATTCGAGAAATCCGAGTTTATCTCTGATTAGGGTCATTTCGCAGAGTGATGCGGAGGTAATATTTCGACACGAATGCAGCAGAAACAAAGACATCCCGTGGTGGAAGTTCTCGCTGTGGGAGCTCGACGCAACTCAATGCTGGAGCTGACGGAGCTGTGGTTCGTGGAGGAGACAAGACGCAGAAGAGATTTGGAACTTACTATGAATGGAAAAAAAAAAGAAGGAAAAAGTTAAAAATATTTTTAAATAAAATAATTAAACACAAAAGGAAAAGGAAACTAAATTTTTTTGTAGTTACCTTTCGTTAGGGAAACATAACTAAAACTCTTAAAGTTTTTTTTTTCCATCAATAATTTTATTTAGAATATGGGGCAAGCCCAACTATTACAAGGCCCAACCAGAAAAGGGCAACCCTACTCCACACAAACATGGACCCATAAGCCCAAAAAACTCTTAAAGTTAATCAAAAGTAATTTAAGAGCAATATGTGATTTGTGATGTAATAAAAAGTTACAAAGTGATCCTGAATGAAAATAACTCTAAAAATACAGAGGAGAGGAAAAGTTTTACGGTAATGTGATATTGATTGCATCGGTTTAGAGAGTAACGGTTAATCATTAGAGAGGAGACTCAGTTTGACTTTGACCTAATCGGCTCTATATTTAATGGTGAGAGTAAGCGACAGAGTAAGATAAACGTTTGAGATAGACGTAGACGCAGAGGCTACGCTTAGCAGGCCTCTTGTGAAAGATTCTTAAATACACTTCCACTTTCGATAAATAATATGGATAGATTTAGGGGTAGGCGTTCGGGTACCTATTCGGGTTCAGTTCGGATCTAATCGGGTTTTCGGGTTTAAAGATTTCAGTCCCATTCGGATATTTCTAAATTTCGGTTCGGGTTCGGTTCGGATCTCTGCGGGTTCGGTTCGGGTTCTGATAACCCATTTAAATTATTAGGAGTGTTCAATCCGGATATCGGTTCGGTTTAGGTTCGATTTTTTTTGGTTTTTGGTATTTCGGTTAGTAAAATATAACTACCACTCTAAATTTATATTTACTTCGATTCGGTTCGGTTTATATACTGTCGGTTTTCGGTTTATTCGGTTTTATACAAAAAAGCATAATTATTTAATTTGAGATCATATTATATGAATTTTAGAGTCATATTGTCAACAGTCATTTATCTCTATAATATTATATAAGAAGTCAGTTTCCTATGTGTCGCACTCATGTTAACTTTCACAGTGGTTGATTACGATGATACCCTTAATGAATTAAATATATCTAATAATCATTATTAATTTTTTTCCTTTTTTATTTAGTTTTCCTTTTTTCTCAAATAACCTGTGTATTAAAGAAAATTTAGAAATTTAAAAAACGAACATATCTTTTATACATAGTGTAATTCATAAAAATGAAAGTTTACAAAATAATCTTGATTTTAAAGTAAAGAAATAATTTTCCCTCTTAAAAGATAATCTTAAACAACATAATATATATTTTAAGGGTATTAAGCATTTTATTTAAATCAATCTATTTTTCAAATTATTACAATACAATTTAAATAACATAAACTAAGATATCTTTAATGAATAAATTTCTTATTATTTAAGCTTCCTTTTATATTTTCAAATAATATAAATATTTATAAATTTTAAAACGAAAATATTATATATATGATGCGATTTCATAAAAAGGAAAACTTAGAACAATAGATTTGATATTAAAGTAAAGAAATAATCTTTCTTTTTAAAATATATCGGTTATATTTTTATGCAACTGTGTACATATCATCACTTTATTTTTATAATTTTATTATGAAAATTAAAATATACCAAAGTAATGAAAAATTAAAAATATATTTACACATTTATAATGAAAAACCAAACTAATACAATGAATATAGTTAATACTATTTGATTAAATTAGATTAAAAATAGTTATATTATAATTTGACAGAATATATGTAACACAATATACCCACAATATGAGTAACTAGACCAATATAAATTTTATATACAAATACTATATTTTTATACATATATATTATAGAATGACTTAACATATTACTAAATAAATATGAAATTCTCAGCTAATAATATAAATATACTTACCAAATATTGCAATTAAGTATTTTGTATAACTTTTATATATATGCATAAGGTTTAAATACTATCATTGTTATATTTATTTATGTAATATTGAATCGATCAACACTTTAGTTTACATTTACTATTTGATTTTCAAAACAACATATATTAAATTATACATAATTTTAATAAAATACATTTACAAATTTAAGACCAGAATCAAACTACATGAAAATAAAAAAAAAATCAAAATTTAAATATGTATAACTAAAATATTATAGTTGAATCGAAAAAGTAAATGTTATCTAACATATCCAAATAATAACCAAACAGTCAAGATATTTTATATCCAAAATTATACGTCTAATTAAAATAACAGAATGATATTTAAATAAACTATGCATATTAATTACAATATAAATAACATAATAACTAAAATTAAAAACATAATATTAATAAATTATTATAATGTATTTATTTTCTAAATATTATATCCGTGCATGAGCACGGGAAAATCACCTAGTTAAAAATATATTACATGTTCAAATAAATGAACAAAAAAATAAAAATGCTTCTACCATCAAATAAAATAATCAAATCTATAACTAAAATCAAATCTTGAAATTTTGAAAATAAAAATATGAAACAAAACAAAAACATGAAAGAAAAGTTTTTCCACTCTTCCATATTTAGTGTTCATTAAAGTCATGTTTTTTTAATTGAAAAATTTTCATTAATTATTGTCCATCAAATTTATAATCTTCATATTAATTTAGTGAAGACTAAAATAAAGCAAAAAGATCAAAAGAAGACTTAGAAAATAAGATGTCTGAATTGCGATGTACTGTTATTTAATTATAGTTCAAGTGTTTACAAATTAAGATTCTTTAATACTATAAAATTATGGTAATAGTTATTAACACAAATTTAACTTATGTAACATATAGATTTGCATGTATTGTTATAAAATAGATACATATTTACATGTTTCTACTTTTAATCGGTTTTGTTCGGTTTATTCAGTTTAATCGGTTATATACCAAACCATATCCAAATCTTACAGTTTTTATAAAATTATATCCATTCGAGTTTATATGGTATAAACCAAAACCAAACCATAACCAAACCATATTGTCTATTTTGGTTCGGTTCGGTTTTACCATATTGAACAGCCCTATAAATTATTTTTAAAATTTTAATATTCCTTATATGCTTAAAATTTCTCAAAATCTATAAGAAAAGATAATATATTACCTATAAGTTTGTATAATATATGTCAAAATACCTAAAATTAACATATAAATTGGTTTGATTTGAATATCTGGATAGAAAATCAATAGATATTTCAAGCATTTTGGTGTTTTGAATATATTTTAGCTATTTTAAACATTTACTTTTGACTATTTATGATTTTCAAGTATTTTAGACAACTTAAAAGTATATTATATATTTTTTATGTTTTTAATATATATTAAAACTAAAAATAAGTAATATATTTAGGTATATAAATCTATTTCGGTTACATTCGGGTACCCGAGATACTTTGGTTCGGGTCGGGTTCGATTTTGGTTTCTTAGATACCAAAATTTTGAATCCGTTAAGATATTTAATCAATTTCGGTTCGTGAAGAACCCTAAGATAGGGAGGATCATTTTAGTTGAGTGTTGGATATGATCCGAGAAGGCAAACGACACTTCTGGAACTGAGATGGATTGAAAGGATCGTCAAGAGATGCGGAATGACTCTTGACATACCAACAATCTAAAGCTAACCACCAAAGAAAGAATGAATGTGTTGGCTAACCACCAAACAACACACAAAGATGAACTGGCTGACCACCAAATCAACAAGCCGGTTTACACCAATGAATTAGCTAAAGAACTCTCTCTCTCTCTCTCACTCAGAGAAGAAACAAAATAAACAACCAAAACTGAACTAATTTTATTCATCAAAGGGACTACATATTTATAGTATTTTGTAGTCAAAGACAATTAAAGAAAATGTGGGAAAACAATGCATAGAAAATACAAATTTGACTAGATCTAGTCAAGGCACGAAAAATAGAGAAGACTAGATCTGGTCAAGGCACGAAAAATGGAGAAGACTAGTCAAGATGTCCATGTTCATCCGAACCAGATGGATGCACGGGGTAAAGATAAGGACGCTTGCGGGACTGTCCGGATGGTCCGCCAGATGAGAATGCATGTCCGTCTTCTGTTTCTTCACCACCCAAGTCAAGTCTGGCTTGATCTAAGTCAAGTCTGGCATGATCCAAGTCAAGTCTGGAATGATCCTTGTCAAGTCTGGCATGATCCAAGTCAAGTCTGGCTCGACCGTGGGTCTTAGAATGTCGAGTTGGTCAGGAAGACGAGCTTCAGTACGGGGAAATCGGTCGTCTGGTCGTGGTTCCAGCCGAAGCTCCAATCGGGACATACACGGGATTGCTCGGTCAGTGTGTCTGGTACGGTCGAATGAACGAATCTCGGTCAAATTGTTCAGAACGTCTTGATCTCCATGCTGGTTGGCTCCAATGGAGTGATCCACGAACCGGGGCACATCATTCCATTCCTCTTCAAAAAGATTTGTCCTCAAATCTGAAACATTAAAAGGAAAAGGATTGTAAGCAAAAGAACCATAATCAGAACGTTGCTCACCTTGAGTTCGGTCCGGTTGGTGAATGGAAGAAGATCCTTCTTGATGACCATAGTTTTGCTCTCCACCTGACCCTTCGTTCGGTTCATGTGCGTAGTCATTGAAAGTTGGCAAAGGGTTTTCCTTTTCTGGTTCGGTTTCAACTTTCTCCAAAGTCACCAACGATTTCTGTTTTTGGCACTTGTTGGCATAATGACCGACCCTATAGCATTTGAAGCACCTGGTAGAAAGAGCCTTGTTTTTATCAGAAGACAACACATTAGTTTTTAAATCAGAATTTGAAAGAGAAGAAGAATTACTTTGTTGTTTTGGTGCAAAAGAAGTGTTGTTGTTTCTCTTCTTTTTGAGTTGCCGGACAACATGAATCGCCTTATGCAACATCTTTTCCAAGCTGGCATAAGTCTGAAGCTCGTTCTGATCAGGCACATCACGGTTGCTTCTCTTGGCTTTGGTAAAGGGACGATCACCAGTTCTGACCCACTTCTCACCATCGCACCTGTTTTGTCTCTTCTTTTGTTTCTGCACAAAGTCAAACCCATTAGAAGCAAACTGTTTCTTATCAAAAATCAATTGCTCCTTTTCAAAAACAGTTTTAAAAGGAAAGTAGACGTCTTGTTGTGGTTATGATTTCTTGAGAAGTCCAAACATCCTGAAAACACTTAACAAAGTTAGCAAATAAAAATCCTAACACTCTTAAGTGTTTAGCTCACGATTTTTAGATGGTCACTCAGAGTTCTTTCACTGGTTCAAAGGATGATAGGCAGTCAAATATCAGCAGTCAAAACCCAAAACAAACTTTGTGGGAAAAAGAAAAGAGAAAGAACAATGAAGAGATTTTTGTGTGGATCCGTCTTTAACTGTCCTAAGGCTGGGTTTCTCTTCAGCCAGCAGGGTTTCTCTTCCACCACTTCCCCTGGATTTCTCTTCAGAAGTAATTCAAACCAAAACTTTTTTTTAAAATCAAATCGTAGATCTCTTTTTTTTATATAAGTTATCGATTTTTTTTTAAATGGCGGTCACAAGGGAGTAAAGGAACAGCACGGATCCAAAAAGAAATAAGAAAAGAAAATGATGAAGATATGAGAAGATGAAAAGAAGAATGAAAACAAAGCAGCCAAAGTGGCTCTGATATCAACTGAAGAACCCTAAGATAGGGAGGATCACTTTAGTTGGGTGTTGGATATGATCCGAGAAGGCAAACAACACTTCTGGAACTGAGATGGATTGAAAGGATCGTCAAGAGATGCGGAATGACTCTTGATATACTCAAAATCTAAGACTAACCACCAAAGAAAGAATGAATGTGTTGGCTAACCACCAAACAACACACAAAGATGAATTGGCTGACCACCAAATCAATGAGCCGGTTCACACCAATGAACTAGCTAAAGAACTCTCTCTCTCACTCCGAGAAGAAACAAAATAAACAACCAAAACTGAACTAATTTTATTCATCAAAGGGACTACATATTTATATTATTTTGTAGTCAAAGACAATTAAAGAAAGTGTGGGAAAACAATGCATAGAAAATACAAATTTGACTAGATCTAGTCAAGGCACGAAAAATAGAGAAGACTAGATCTTGTCAAGGCACGAAAAATGGAAAGGACTAGTCAAGATGTCCAGGTTCATCTGAACCAGATGGATGCATGGGGTAAAGATAAGGACGCTTGCGAGACTGTCCGGATGGTCCGCCAGATGAGAATGCATGTCCGTCTTCGGTTTCTTCACCACCCAAGTCAAGTCTGGCTTGATCTAAGTCAAGTCTGGCATGATCCAAGTCAAGTCTGGCATGATCCTTGTCAAGTCTGGTATGATCCAAGTCAAGTCTGGCTCGACCGTGGGTCTTAGAATGTCGAGTTGGTCGGAGAAGACGAGCTTCAGTACGGGGAAATCGGTCGTCTGGTCGTGGTTCCAGCCGAAGCTCCAATCGGGACATACGCAGGATGGCTCGGTCAGTGTGTCTTGTACGGTCGAATGAACGAATCTCGGTCAAATTATTCAGAACGTCCTGATCTCCATGCTGGTTGGCTCCAAGAGTGATCCACGAACCGGGGCACATCAGTTCGGGTTTAGTATTACTTTTTTGGATCGGGTTCGGTTCGGTTCTTCGGATCCGGGTTTTTTGTCAGCCCTAAATAGATTTGGTTAAGAAGCTGATTTAACTAAAGTATAAAGTAAACTTTTTAATGGACTATTGAGTTTATTAAAAATGGCCCAATAACAAATACAGAAATGGCTCAACACGCGATTAATAAAGATTATTGTCCGATGATATTGTGAGTTTTATTTTAGTTGTGTGGGTTCTACTTTAATGAGGGAGGTGCCGACGTAGATAGACTGAATGGAGAGAGAACTCCCTCATTATATACATGATTTCTAAAATGCAAATGAAGATGTAGAAATTGGAAAACCAAAAGAGAAGAAGATAGAACTGAAACAAAGTCATGAATCATAACATGCATATATATATAATTAAACTCTCAGGTAGTTGTTACGGCAAGAGAACGGCATATAGGACAACACACATACTTAAAAGGCCATTTATCGATGCAATAGGTGAAATTTGTGCGTGCAATTTCTAAGCTTAGTATAACCAAAACCTATGTTGAGATGCTTTACTTGTCATATGAAGGCGTGATGTTTTTGGGGTTTCTCTCCGAATGTTACTGATATGCAGGTTTTATCCCGAGCAGATCCTCCACATCATGTTCTTATTGGGAGGCTGCTTTCCAACTTTGGGTTTTATAAAGCTTCTTAACGTATGCAGGTCGTTATCCCGTGCAGATCCTTATTACGATAATCATCGTATATTTAGGATTACATTATACTTTGTGATAAATACAACTAGTTAGAGATAATGTTTTTCGGTTTGTTAGGCTGACCTATGTAATGTATATATAATCTTCTTTGTACACGTTAATATATAAATCAAGTCTCAAAATTATTTTTAGTTTTTTAAATACAACGATGTTTAGTTTAAAATTTATTTTTAGTTTTTTTAATATCTCTTAAAAATAAGCAGTAAATAAAATTGTGATTGTATTTGAAAATAATATTATATAAATAAAATATAATTTATCGATATTTTTTGCTGTAACTGAAAGATATTATAGTCCACTAAATATATGAAAAATAAATGAAAAATTTCAATAATATTAATTATAAACAATTTTTAGTCAACTAAACATATACCAGTTTATGTTACTTAATTATTTTATGTAATCATCTAAGAAAATTGATAGATATATAAAAATATTTCTATTACTTTGGATTTTTTCTTATTGTTTAAAATAAATAATATTTATTTTTTCTAATATCAAGATTATCTGTATAAATTGTTTTTAATATAATCACATTATATACACATTTATAGTTTTCATCTAAGAAAATATAGATATAAATAAAGTATTTTATGACTTCAAAATTATATTTTATGCTATTAAAAAATATTTTTTAAATGTAATATTAATATTTTGTGAACTTTCCTTTTCTTATGAAATCATATTATATATACATATATTTTCGTTTTTGATTTCGTTTTTTTACTTTATAAATATTTTCCTTTTTTTATTGTATGTATATGTTTTTTGAAAAATTTTAAAATGGAAACTAAATAAAAAATAGATAATCATATTTTAAATGAAATATTTTTAATTCATTAAGGATCTCTATAATATTATTTGATAAGTCAGTTTACTATGTGTCGCTCTCACGTTAACTCTCACGACGGTTGATTACCCTTAATGAATTAACTTACATTTAAAATATTATTATTTATTATTTTATTTAGTTTTCTTTTTAAAAAATTTCAAAAATGTACACATATAATAAAAAGGAAATTTTTTATTAAGTTAAAAAAAAAAGAAGAATTGAAAACGAAAATATATGTATATATAATATGTTTTCATAAAAAATGAAAAGTTCACAAAATAGTAATATTACATTTAAAAAATATTTTTAAATAACATAAAATATTATTTTGAACTAATAAAATACTTTCTTTATATCTATATTTTCTTAGATGAAAATTATAAATTTCTATATAACATTATTTCATTAAAAACAATTTTCACATATAATCTTGATATTAGAAACAGAAATATTATTTCTTCTAAAACATAATTTAAACAGTACAAAAAGTTAAAATTAATAAAAATATTTTTAGATGATTACATAAAATAATTAAGTAACATAAACTAATATATGTTTAGTTATCTAAAAATATTTTATAATTAGTAATATTGAAAATTTTTATTTATTTTTCATAAATTTAGTTCACTATAATATCTTTCAATTACAGCAAAAAAATATCGGTAAATTATATTTTACTTATATAATATTATTTTAAATACAATCACAATTTTTTTACTGCTTATTTTTAAGAGTTTCATAAATTTAGTTGACTATAATATCTTTCAATTACAGCAAAAAATATCGATAAATTATATTTTACTTATATAATATTAGTTTAAATACAATCACAATATTTTACTGCTTATTTTTAAGAGATATTAAAAAAAACTAAAAAGAAAATTCTAAAATAAACATCGTTTGATCAAATAGTTGCAAAATAGTTTAATGAGGTAGATATATTATATTTTATCATTATTAAAGTTATTTTTTCTTAATATTAAATATGCTTTTAAATTTTATGTTTTTGTATTTGTGGATACCAAAGCAAATCTGAATTCTCATTTTCAAGATTATTCAAATAAATTTTAGTTTCCATTCAATAAATCAAAGGCATAAAGTTATTTAGAATTTTTAAAATATTTTAATTATTGTAAATACTGATATGTGCACATGAGCTTTCAAAAATGTATCAGCTACTTACGCATGTAACTTCATATTGATCATCCTTTATTTTCTAATATATTTTTAGAAAACATCAACATATAATTTGATAAATGCTATGAAAATACATGCACATTTGACTTAATTATAATAAAAAATAACTATACTTCATTTTTAATTTGAAAGAATATATGTAACTCAATATACTCACAACATGAATGATTCGACTAATCCAACTTATATCTAAAATCATAGATTTAACTACGATAAATTATATAATTTTATAAGAATAGTAATTTATTTTATAAATATAACTCAAAAAATATTAAAAATGAAAATAAAATATTAACCAACTGTTACAATTTAGTTCTTTTGTAAAATTTATATATATATAAATGAGACTTCAGAATATTATCGTTTCGTTATATTAATTTATGTAATTTGGAATCATACACTTTAGTTTTTTTTTTTCATTCTAAGCACAATATATCTTAAGTTATACATAATCTTCATAAAATATATTTACATATCTAAGATAACAACCACCTAAATGTAAATAAGAAATTAATCAAAATTTTAATATATAGAATAAAAAATATTACAGTTTAATTCATATATGCAATCTAATTTACCCAAATGATGACTAAATCGACTAAAAAACAACAAAACCGATTAGATATAACATATATAAAAATTAAAGTAATATAATATTATTAATATAAATTATGCATATAATATTATTAATATAAATTATGCATATAAATTATAACTTAATTTAATATTAAATGTAAGTAGTAATCAATTATTATAATATATTTACTTTAAAAATATTTATACCCGTGCATGAGCACGGAAAAATCACCTAGTATCAGTGTAATCAACCATCATGAGAGTTAACGTGAGAGTGACACATAAGAATCTGAGTTCTCAAATAATATTATAGAGATAACGGTTTAGACTAAAATACCGATTTAGACTAACTAATAAAACCTGATTTTTTTAACTTGTTTATGTTATAGTTTATTTGTCCTATAGGTAGCGAAAAAGAGTCAATAAAAGCCATAAAAAAAGAAAAAACTAATATAAAATCAAGTATGAATTAAAGATAAAACAAAACATAAGCAATAGAATAATAAATCCTTCCGGAACACAATATAATTAAAAAAAAGTAAATTAAAATTGAGAAAAACATCTCCGATGAATAATATCTTCAAAACTCCTCATTTGCAATCTTATTATGAGCATTAAAAAAGTTAAAACCTTAAGGCATATTAATCACATGACTTAAGTGAATTGTAAAAGAAATGCATTACCTCATTCTGACAATATCCACCATCACTCTCCACGTGGTCTTAAAGGGCTTCAAGTCGGCAACCGAGTTAAACAATGCCATGATTTTTTGATAGATTGAATGTAGTGGTATAATAGTTTTGAAAATGAGACAATTGTGAGTACATGTAGCTATGATGAACTCCTATTTATATATGCAAACATAATTAATCTACAATTAATGTTAAATTTCAATCACTTTGAAATCGAATTTATGGTGATGGAATTATAATCCTAAATTGCTCTTATAATTCCAATCAGTTTAAAATCGTGAATAAATCATGTAGTCAATTATTAAAAAAATTATGATGATTGGAACTATGATTCAAAACCATAAGCAATTATTAAAAAAATTATGATGATTGGAAATCATGTAGTAAATTCAGTCAATGTAGTAAAATCGAATTATTGCGAAATTTAATTGCATTTATAGCTAGTATGTCAATTATTATAAAATTTATGATGATTGGAATTATTATTCAAAATCGTAAGCAATTATTATAAAATTTATGATGATTGAAAATCATGTAGTAAATTTAGTCAATGTAGTAAAATCGAATTTTAAAAGAAATTTAATTGCATTTATAGCTATTATTGTATTTTATGCTAATATTACCATGCAACGTAAAATCGAAGAAGAAGATACCTAATTTGACAGCGACTTCATGTAAAACATGTTTAAAAGGGTGTAATTTACAAAACCGTAAGCAATTATTGTAGATCTATTTTCGGTCAATTATATGCATCATATCTATGCGACTTAATGTAAACATTTCTCTTTTCATTTTCATGCAATAAACTACTATATGGTCCGAGCTTATGCATTATATTAAGCTAAACATATAAATTTTTATTTATTTATTTTTGATTAACATTGAGGTATTTCAAACATATGCAAAGTTTATCTCCGAATCACAAAATATGCATATAACTTCATATATATATTAGCGTTCCAAGTATATATAATTGACCGAATATGATAGAATGCAACAATAATATCGAACATGAAATATGAAATGCATTAGTATGAAGACATTTTTATAAAATATGCTATCATGGTGCATATAAAGAGTTATCGATGAGTCCATGAGTTATTTATAAAGCTATGATATATATATATATATATATATATATATATATAAAGGTAAAGCTTATAAAATGACCAATGGCACTTGTTGTAAATTGTCTAGTTGATTAAGGATTTTTAAAATTTTGTTGTGAGAGAGCTCGTGAAAATGACACCTAAGAAATGACACTCATGTAAATCACACATGAACTCAAGGTTAATTAATTATAGTACTCCTTAAATAATATATAGGGGATTAGCTATGTATCTATAATCAAACTTACAAGTAGCAGTTACGGCATGCAAGAGAACGACATATAGGACACTGTGAACGCTTAAAGCCTTAAAACCCCATTTATCTTTGTGCATGCAATTTCTAACTTCTAATTAAGCCTAATATAACAAAAAGCCTACGTCGAGATGTTCAAGGCAGATAGGGCAGTCTTCTTCATCTTCACCTTTCCTTGACTCCTCCATCTTTTTCCAAACCCTAGGCGCGCAAAAACACTTTTGCCCATGAATCTTCTCTGCTTCTTTCTTTTACGTTTTGGTAAATCTCTTCCCGACCTCTTACGTTCAAGGATATAAATGTCTACGGCGCAATAACCGAAAAAGAGGCCCAGGGTTAGAGAGAAGAGCCCCCGAAGTAACAGATGTGGAGGATTCTATCACGGAATAACAACTTCCATATAAGAAACATCGCAGAGAAACCCCGAAAACATCCACCCTCATATGACAATCGAAGCATCTTAAACTCTTTCTTTTCTTTCTCTATACGAGAAAGGCGACGAGCCATCCCAGAACGTCGAGCCATCCAAGGATCTGATCAAGCACCAACCTTATAATGTCACATTTTTCAATTTAGGTTTTAAATAGTGTTCATATCTAACATGTTAGATGATGATTCCGTATAATATCCTTTTATTTTCTCTTGACCGGTTCCGAGGATATAAGTTTTGTACAAATATAATAATAAACTTATCAAACCGACTAGTGTACTCCGATGTAAAATGAGTGATTTTTGGATACTGTTTGGGAAAAAATAATCAAAATGAAAACTAAACTTCTGCTTCGTTTTTGTATGGTTTGTTTTTATATATGTAGCTCTGATTTGACTTGTTTTAGTTTTGATTGATTTTAGTTTGTTTCTTAGAAAACTGTAAACGTATGTAAAACCACATTTAATTTAGTAATTCCGAAGTGAAATTAGATAACAACGACCTCTTTGGTTGTTGGTCTTCGGTTTTAAGACACCTAAAAATATTAGTATAAGAAACATTTATATAGATATATGATTATGGACAATATATAGTGCTAACTACTTGAAATATTTAGATGTTTAAAGTAGGTATATGATTATGCTTTACTCTTGAATGTGAATTAGACCCAGCATGGTGTTATTCTCATATCCAATAATTTAAATAAAAAAATATATATCGAACTCAAATATAGTTGTTGTCAACTGCGAAATGATACGAAATCGACCCCTTTAAATCTCAAAATCTCGCTCCCTCATTCTTGTTTATCACTCGTATATTGGTTCAAACATGACAGCGTAAAACTCAAAGAGCATACCAATGTTCTAAAAATCAGTAACTAGGCGCTTTATAGAAGAGTATTGATTAGACGGATTATTCGGGGCCTAGGCGTTAGCAAAGTGTTGATTTATTTTATATATTTATACGTTATATAACATATTTTAGTTTTTCAGTTTAGTTATAAAATTATTGTGATGAATTATCAAAATTAAATACACAAAAAAAATTAGACAAATTTATAGATTTATAATAATATTTTTTTCTTAATTTAACATATTTAGATAAATTTAGATCGATTTAAACCGATTTAGAACATTTTAAACCAATTTAAATCATATAAATCAGAATTTAAAAAAAAAAATCGGATATAAATGAGTTGCCGTCTAGGCCGGGAGGCCCGGCCTAGGCGGCACCTAGACCGATTTTTAGAACCTTGGAAGATACATATATATCATCAACCCAGTTCTACTTGTGGGAGTGATACATAAATCCATAATGGAAACTACCTACAAAGTCATAGTCATATTTGAGTAAAACTGAATAGTAACACATTTAAAGATCCTTTGACATATATATGAACACGGTTGAGATAAATAAAGTTTAATAAATTCTCTGAAATATCTCTCGTACTTAACAAATTCCTAGAATACGAATGAAGATATGGAAATTGGAAAACCAAAAGAGAAGAAGATAAATAAAATAAAACAGTCATTAATCGTAAGCCATAACATTAGCCAACAAGCATATATAAACAAACTCATAGGTAGTTGTTACGGCATGCAAGAGAACGACATAGAGGACAGCGAGCACACTTAAAAAGCCATTTATCGATGCAACGAGAGTGAAATTTGTGCATGCAATTTCTAAGCCTAATATAACCTAAACCTCCGTTGAGATGTTCGAGACAAATAGGGCAGTCTTCTTCATCTTCAGCTTTACCTTTCCTTGAATCCTCCATCCTTTTCCAAATTTCAAAGTGCGCAAAATCACTTTGGCCCATGAGTTTTCTCAGCTTCTTTCGTTTACGTTTTGGTAAATCCCTTCCCCACCTCTTACGTTGAAGGATACAAATGTCTACGGCTGTCTCAACGGTGCAGTAGCCGAAAAAGAGTCCCATGGTTAGCAAGAAAAGCCTCCGAAAGATAACTAAATGTGGAGGATCTGTCACAGTCACTAGATAACAACCCGCATATAAGAAACATCCGCAGAAAAACCCCGAAAACATCACTTCCGCATATGACAATAGAAGCATCTCAAGCTCTTTCTTTTCTTTCCTTATACGAGAAAGGCGACGAGCCATCCTAGAACATCGCGCCATCCAAGGATCGATCTGTTCAAGCACCAACCTCAAAATGTCACATTTTTCAGTTTAGGTTTTAAATATTGTTCATATCTAACATTCGTTAGATGATTCCGTATAATATCCCTTTATTTTCTCTGGACCCGTTCAGAAAATAAAAGTTTTTAAAGAAATATAATAATAGTAATAGACTTATCAAAACGACAAAATAAAACATATTGGCCGTGGTGGACTTTAACCAGTAAACACTTTGGATCTATATATATGGGAAATAAATCGTTTTGTATGGTTTGGTTTATATATCTAGCACTGATTTCACTATTTTGTTTTAGTTTAGATTGATTTTAAGTTGTTTTTCAAAAAAAAACTGTAAACGTGTGGAAAACTAAATTTAGATAACAACGACCTCGTTGGTTGTTGGTCAATTACGTTTTGAGATACCTAAAAATATTAGTCTAAGAAACATTTATATAGACATATGATTCTTGACAATATATAGTACTAACTACTTGAAATATTTACCTCCAATATTTTGATGTTTCAAGTAGGTATATGTTCTAAAAATGGTAGATATTTTGGCGACAAACTAGAACCAGCTATATACTTCTTGAGTTTGGTGCTTGAATGGATCCTTGGATGGCTACATATCGTCGAGCCAAATCCAGTAAGATAATAGTATACATTTCCTACGATTCCATCGATAACTATTTTTTTGTTGTACTTTCACTGAACAAAAATTTATACTTCTCAAGGGTTTTTAGAAGGTTGCCAACCTCCCTCGAAGATCTTAATGTAGGTTAGCTAAGAGACTGCATGCACAATATATTCCAAGGCAATTGTATTGATCAGTGATCACTTGAACACCTTTTTCAATTCTCAGCAATTATATCCGAGTTCGATTATTATGATATAAAGAACTAATGGATATATGCAGGGCCGTCTAACAGCACGCGCAAGTAGAACGGTCAAACAGGGCCCGAAATATAAAAATAAAAAGTTTAATTTAAAAAAAAAATAAATAGATAAATTATGGTAAAAAACTTTAAAATTTTAGATATAATACTAAATTTAGAACTTATAATTAAAAAAAAATTAGACAAAATTATTAAAATTTTAAATTACTTGATAAAATGTACGATTAATAATTTTTTGAACAGGATCTAAAATTAATTTGAGACGGCCCTGGATATATGTTTGAAAGAGTTAGCAATATCTGAGTTTACTAAAATGAAAAGCTCGTAAAGCTAGAAACCTAATGAAATTTACTCTCATGTTAAAAATCAACCATTTCAAACAAAAACAAGCTAAAAACTAGTCCAACAAAAGGAATATTCATGCAATTCAAGATATCGGAAACAACTCTTTATTAGTAATTCCTCTCTATCATTGGACTTGGATGTTCAACGTGGAGCAAACCGTGAAAGATACGTTTGTAGCATCTTTTGATATCATCTTCTCTATGTAGGTCCACTTTTGATCTGATCTTATTATCTATATTATATGGAATGTTGTGTTTTTAAAAAACTGCATCGTGGTTACTTTCATATCGATGAATATTTTATATATCGAGAAAATATATGATTAAAGGCTGGAGAAAATGACGTGTGCTATATTTTCCCCAAGACTCGAAAGAACGATATTATCGTGCTGAGAGATCGGCAAGTTGTGGTGTACTGCTTGACTGCTTTTCAATTTTCTATTTTTTTTTAAAGCTTCTTCCTATATTAAAACATTTCAAAACGTTAACTATTGTATAATTTTACTAACAAAATAACTGGTGTTTTGCAACAATTATTAAAACTGCTCTAAACCGCTTAAAACTGTTTTAAATCTTTTAAATTCAAAAGTTGATTGAAGTTTGTGCGGAAGAGTAATTTTTTTTTTTTTTAAAAACAATAGAAAAACAAAAACAAAAATTAAAATTAAAATTTTTAGATTGAAATAATAGAAATACTAAAATATATCTATTATATTTTAATTTATATTATAAATTTTGAAAATAAAAATATAATATATAAATATAATTTTAGAGTTATTATAATATTATGATGTTTAATATTTTTATAATTATATAAAATATAAATATTATTAATTTATTATTTAACTGTTGTTGTATTTGGTAATTAACTAGTCATAAGTATTCCGCAAACGCACCAATTTTTAACTGCAATATCAATCATGCAAAATTTTTTAAAACAATTTAAAATTGCAACCATTCGCATCTGCTACCGTTGTGCATTGGTTATACGTCCTAAGGCTCTGAATAGTGACTGCGGGTTGAGCGGTGCGGGACAAGCAGTTTAATTGCGGTGATGTTCTAACAGTTATAAAAATGTATAGATATAAGATATATATAAAGATTTTTGTTACTGTTAACTGCGGGTCGAGAAACTGATTACCATTCGGAGCCTAAATCAACATGAACGTGACGCACGAAATGACGCACGAAATGGCGTAATAACCGGGGCTTCTAGCTCTAGTGGTAAAGGGCTTACAGCTGTAAGTACCGCCACCTGGGTTCGAATCCCGGCCACTGGGGAATTAACATTTCGGCATCGCCAGGGACAGAGGACCGACACGTGGTAACACGTGACTAGTCTGGATCACTTCTGTGAGGCCAGAATACCTCTGTATAATTCAAAAAAAAAAAAAGAAATGGCGTAATTTCCTCAACAGGACCACATGCATCAAATATAAAATATTCAACAAAACGATGTCAACGACTCGTTTAAGTAAATTACCTATATTTTAAAAACATTTCGTTTGGTGCCAATAATTTCACTAATACGACTATAGTAGTATAGTTTAAGCAACATATATGTTACTAACTAGTCCAAAAGAATTTATAACTTTTATATTACTGAAGTACATAAACAAAAGTTGTAAGAAAAGTACACTGACAATAATAACAATTTTTAGAGTTATCGAATATTAGAGTAGTGACATAATCACATGGTGTATTAAACTAGAAAAAGTGTCAATTTTGACCCCAACCATTTCAATCATGCCAAATACGACCCGAACAAATGGTCAGTACAAAATACGATCTTAATTCAATTATAATTCAAAAATACTATATGAACTTATTAAAACGTGCCTAAATATACATTGGCTTTACTAGAAGTTAGTCAACCGTTAACAAAATAAAACGACGTCGTTTTGATATACGAGGAAAAATACCAATTTCGACCCCAACAATTTTAGTCGTGTCAAATACGACTCAAACAAATGGTCAATGCCAAATACGACTTCAACTCAATTATAATTAAAAGAAAAATTACCCGAACTTCTTAAAACGTGCCTAAATCTATATTGACTCTAACAAAAATTAGTCAACTGTTGACAAGATAAAACATGTATTATGATACATTTTTAAAGAGACACACTAACAACTAAACTAAAGTAACTTTTTGAAATATTATTGCAGATTTGAAATTATATAAACTACTATTCTCCTTTATCTTATCAAATTTAAAACTTTGGTGATAATTGTTTCTGATTTATATAAATACATTAACATGGTTTTTGCTTATCATATATTTAATAAACTTAACTAAAATATAAATAATAAAATATTTATAATTATATAATATTAAATATACTTAAATCTTTGAAGCTATTTAAGAAAATCTTATATAATTTTTTTCTAACTATTAAACTTAAGTGGATTTTATTTATTTATCAAAGTTAATATTATATATTTGTGATATTTTGTTCAAAAATGTTAAGAGGCATTTTAGCATGGTTGCTAGTGTGCTCCTTTAAAGGGTATCATGGCATGGCTCTGAGTTTCGGAATGAACCTTTTTTTGTTTAAATATATCAAAACGACGTCGTTTTATCTTGTTAAGAGTTGACTAACTTCTGTTAGAGTCAATGTAGATTTATGTACGTTTTAAAAAGTTCATATAGTTTTTTAATTATAACTGAGTTGAGGTCATATTTGGCAGTAACCATTTGTTCGAGTCGTATTTAGCAGTAGCACGACTAAAATTGTTGGGGTCGAAATTGATATTTTTTCTTTTATACCAAAAACGAAGTTGTTTTATCTTGTTAATAGTTGACTAACTTCAGTTAGAATCAATGTAGATTTAAGCATGTTTTAAAAAATTTAGATAATTTTTTGAATTATAGTTGAGTTGATGTCGTATTTAGCATTGACTTTTGGTTCCGGTCGTATTTGGCACGACCGTAATTGACACTTTCCCCCTATTAAACTATTAGTACTATATCCGGTGATTTGAGGATTAAACTATACATTTATAAAATACACAGAATATGTAACTTTTTCTCTTTTTTTTTTGTTTGCAGAAAATGATTAAACGTGCAAATGTTTTTTCTTGGTCAAGACAACGTGCAAGGAAGTAATAATAGTAATTACTAATACTTTTAAAAATTAATGAAAATCAGTAAAACAAACGCATGCGACACACGCGCTCCATTCGCGAGTCAGCCGACAATTTCGCATGTTGTTACGAATAAAGTTAAAAAAGTAAATTAATTAAATTGGCGCTTCGCATCTCGTGATTCATTCACGTTAAAAATTTGACTGGAGCTCGTAAAATAACCCACGTGACTCAACACGTGTCGGACAACTAAAATAAATGCCACACGCATAAATCGCACTTCACGACGACGCACGTGCTTTAAGACCGTCTATATCCAGTGACGGAACCGGACAAACCTGTAGTGGTCTTTTGCGCCAATGGTAAAGGAGAAAAAGGAATCTTTTTCGTTTATTTTTAAATTTTAAAAATTTATATAAATAAATAAAATCGTGGTGTTCACATGCCTCATGCGATGCTTTAAAAGAGAAAACTCGGTGTGTGTGTTTAACTTCATCCCACGTTTTTCATTTTCCTCCGTCATTCTCATTTCTTCCTTTTTTCCGGTGACCCTTTAAGCTTTTTCTTCGTGCCGATATTTGTTTGATTCCGGCGTTTTCTAATCGCTCGAGGTTTGAGATCGAATCATTGTGGTTGCTCCGCGGCTTTGTATAACATGGAGAGAGATTTTCTCGGGCTGGGTTCAAAAAATTCACCGATCACTGTGAAGGAGGAAACCAGTGAAAGCTCCAGAGATTCAGGTTAATTTTAAATCTCTCTGTTGGACTAAATTCTTCAACCTTATTAGTCGATTTGTTGTGGATCCTGGATTAATTATTTGTAAGGAGTTACTACTAGATTGAGAATATGTTTTTTTTTAACCTGACTTTGTTGTTTGGTCGGGGATTGGATTGTCAGTTTGTCTCTTGGAGGAGAACATTGTCCTTAGCTTTCTCGGGAAACGAACTGTGGAATTTTATGAAATTAGTATTACTCCTACTTTGTTTAGGAACCGGTGAAAACACATGTTTTAGGTCGTACATATCTTAAGCTTGTTTTTTTTAGGTCGACACAATCAAAACTCTAGGGAGAAATTTTGTTTTCATGAGTCTGATACTAACCGAGAAAAGTATTAGTTTATTTTAGAAACGAATACGTAAAATGCTGGAAAAGAAAGATTGAGTAGAGACAAAAACATAGAGAACAGAGACGGTTGGTAGTAGATTAGTATACAGATAATTTTCACTTTTTTTTTGAAAAAGTTTTAAGATTATTTATATTCGATGATTAAATATTTGATTGTGTGTTGATTAAGTGAAAGTGGTGTTGGGTATTATAATCAATAATATATAACTGAATGTACAATGAGAATTAATAGTTTTCTCACCACGATGAATAAACAAATTACGTCCACTTTGTTTTCTTATTAGCCAAAACGTGGCATTCCATAAAAGTAGTGCATCGACCATGTGCTGTGTTATGTATAAAGTTGAATCTCTCTTTAATTTTAAATTAAATAAATAGTAATAGTAATAAAATATAATGATTTTGAATAATTGTCTATTTATTTATTTATTTGGGACATGGTTTCTAAAGGTGGTTTTGTTGCCTCGTTGAATTTGTAAACAGTATCGGTTTCTTTATCACATAGTTGGTGACATCTTTATCATAAGAGAAAATTTATTTGTATGATCTCGAGACTTTATGGTTTAACGGTAACCACTTCATGTCTGACTTTTAAACTGATGTAGTTCGTTTGTTTCGTTTCCTTTTGCAGCCCCGAGTAGAGGAATGAAGTGGTCATTCCCAAACAAAGCCTCTGCTACTTCTTCTCCTCAGTTTCTAACTTTCAGGCCATCCCAAGAAAACAGACATAGAAACCTTGGAAACTATCATCTGCCACACTCTGGTTCCTTCATGCCATCATCCGTAGCTGATGTTTATGATTCCTCCTACCGGAGCACTCCTTACAGTTCTGTTCAGGTATTTTCCATATCAATACCTATGTATACCAATTATCAGATTGATTGGAGTTTATAGACCCATGTGGCATTAGGTCAAGTTTGGAACAAGTTTCTTTTGTGATTCCTGATTGATCAACACTTAGTGATTTGTTTGGAGTGTAAGATAAGCTTCAGTCTAAACAGTTTCCTTACAATTATATTATGTTTTTTTTTTGGTTTCAGGGAGTTAGGATGTTCCCTAGTTCCAAACAACATGAAGAAGCTATCTCAGTTTCCATGTCTAGGCCGAGTCTCCAGTCTCATTATGCATCAGGAGGAACAAGCTTCATCAACAATAGCGTAAACTCGCAACCTTTGGTAGGAGTTCCTATCATGGCACCTCCAGTATCAGTCCTTCCTCCTCCAGGTTCCATTGTTGGGACAACTGATATTAGGTACGTACCCACTGCTTCTATCATTTCTTTGTTATTCATCATATCATGAATTGAAGTAACATAATCTATTTCATGGCTGACTCAACTTTCTTCTTTTGTCAGATGTTCTTCCAAGCCATCAGGATCATCACCTGCTCAGTTGACCATCTTTTATGCCGGTTCAGTTTGTGTTTATAATGACATATCTCCTGAAAAGGTAACTCAAATCACTTTCTCCCATATGTGCTTTAATCATTTGCTTTACTAATATCATTCCTCCATCACAGGCCAAGGCGATAATGTTACTTGCTGGAAACGGTTCCCCTATGCCACAAGTCTTTTCACCACCACAAACTCATCAACAAGTGGTCCATCATGCTCGTGCCTCCGTTGATTCTTCAGCTATGCCTCCTAGCTTCATGCCCACAGTCTCTTATCTCAGCCCTGAAGCTGGAAGTAGCTCAAATGGGTTCGGAGCAGCTAAAGCAGCAAGAGACTTTACAACAACATACCTCAGCAACCAAACTAACGCATCCAATATCAACTCTTCAGTGGCAGCTTCTTGTTCTGCCAATGTACCTCAAACAGGTAAAATAGGTAAACCAAAGTCTTTTTTATACCTAATGCTAACTAAACTCGCCTAGCTTTACTGCTATTTGTATGGGATGTAGCTTCATTCTGGTTATGTTTCTTATGCAGTGGCTTTACCTCAGGCTCGGAAAGCATCTATAGCTAGATTCTTAGAGAAACGCAAAGAAAGGTACACACAGCAATTCTTCATAGACGAAACCAATTAACGATCTCTCACACTTTTGGTTTTGCAGGGTCACAAGCCTATCGCCATATTGCTTAGACAAGAAGTCATCAACAGATTGTCGCACACCAATGTCTGAATGCATAAGTTCTTCTCTCAGCTCTGCAACCTAATCTCATATGCAGTGATACTCTGGTGGTTTTTAGGTTATTGTATTTTTTGTTACAGAATTTTCCTTTTTCTCCTTTCCTCTGGTTACGCTGAGTTTATTCTTAGCTTATACATGTGTAACTTTTTTTTCTTATATCGCTACATACACTGAGTTTCTCAATAGTTGTATTACTTCGATCATCTTATTTTGGCCGAATGCAACAACTACTTGGAAAATTTGTAGAAAATGTTGGTTTCTTTATTTTTTGTACATATCATTCTTCGATCAGTTCAGTTGGGTTGTCTCAATATGGAAAAGCCGTTTAGGAATGCGATATTAAATTATTACACCAGTTTTGCTAATTCATAGTATGTCAGAGGTGAACGAGGCCAGACAAAGGAATGGACAGGGCAGCTTCTCAACTATGGACGTCAATGAATCAAATATGATAATATGAAACCATGTCAAGGAAATGGCACCAACATCAGAGGACATGATAAGTTTACGACTGGGTCATTTTTAAAGAAATATCTGCAATAATTAGAACACATAGATTGAATGAGGTTTTCTTCTCTCTAAAAAACCGATTAAACACATATTTTCAGGTATTTATCATAACTAGGTTTCCTTTGTTTCTCTAAAAATAGAGGTGAGGAGGAAGAGGCTAATGTGGGAGCAACAGAGTTCATAAGCCGAGGGAAGACGGCAAACGAAAGCATTAGTGCTCCCGTCTATTTTGGCAGCTAAAAGGACTGAAGCACCACTTTCTCAAGCGCCCAGTGACGTACTGCCTTGTATCAACTCGATAAAATAAAATTCATAGACGCAGAGACTTTTACAGAGACTAACTAAACTAACTATCGATGACACATTCTTGATATGGGCGTGTACTATATATTGACAGCTACATCTTGAAAACCCTAATTGTGCTTCGTGAACCCTGATGCTAATGAGCTTATTTTCCCCTTATTGGGCCTTTCAGATTTTTTTGGCTAGGTAGCTAAACTCATTTGTTTGATCCAGTAGTACTAGATTGGTAGTGGTGATTGCTACTCGTTAACTTCAATGCATTTAATAATGAGAAATTCTTGGGTTCACCCACTAGGGTGAACCTCTAGATTTACCAACCAATAGTGTTTGAGTATTTAATATTTGATATCTTTTAAAAAAGGAAACAAAATTGAATTTCCAAATAAGATTATATTTTTCAAATAAAACAATAAAAATACATAAAAATAGTTACAAAATAAAAATAAATAAATATTGTTAAACCTTTAGCAAAATACTAAATCCTATACCCTAAATCCTAAACTCCAAACCCTAAATTATAAACCTTAAATCTTGGATAAACCGTAAACCATTAGAAAATTTTAAACCCTAAATCATACATTAAAAACTAAATTTTAATTACACTAAACCCTAATCACTAAACCCTAAACCGTTGGATAAACCCTGAACCCTTGGATGAACCCTGAACCCTTGGATAAATCATAAAATCTAAATCAAAAATATTTAAAATTAAACCCTAGAGTTTATGATTTATCCAAGGGTTTAGAGTTTACCCAAGGGTTTAGGGTTTAGTGATTAGGATTTAGGGTTTAATGTTATTAAAATTTAGTTTTTAATGTATGATTTAGGGTTTAAGATTTTTCAACGTTTAGAGTTTATCCAAAGTTTAAGGTTTAACGTTTAGGGTTTAGGGTTTAGGATTTAGAGTATAGAGTTTAAGATTTAGGGTATAAGATTTAGTATTTTGCTGAAAACTTAACAATATTAATTTATTTATTTTTTGTAACTATTTTTATGTATTTTTATTATTTTATTTTAAAAATATAATCTAATTTGGAAATTCAAGTTTGTTTCCTTTTTTAAAAGATATCAAATATCAAATACTCAAACACTATTGGTTGGTGAACCTAGAGGTTCACCCTAGGGGGTGAACCCAAGTATTTCTCTTTAATAATGCCTTTATAATTACAAGTGTCGTTAGCTTAATTATTTTTCTTAATAACCCGGAGTATCATGGCCTCTATCGAAATAAGTCCAGACTAGCGGTGAGTATCCGTATCTAACCATGCTATCGGCCAGAATACGTCTCGGTCACCGGACGCTAAAGGAATCCGGGGCCGAGTGATAAATTTTTGCTCCCAATGACCAACAGGATTCGAACCCGAATCTGTATTAAAGCCGAAACTTCCTTAAAACTACTAAGGCGACCTTCTTTGGTTTAACTTAACTCCTCTTGAAACTACTAGGTTGTCCTCCTTTGGTTTAACTTAACTCCTCTTAATGTATCTATTTTCGTTTACTCATGTGTTTTTCCCATGAGCATGCTTAAATTTTACTAACATTTAGGATTTGTTTGATTCAAAGTCCAAAGATGTTACCTTAGGCTACAAGGTTTGTTTATGGAAACCTGATGACAAACCGTAATACCAGCGATAAAAAAATACTCGGTTTGCCGCCATAAGAGGAGTCTCAAAATCAATCAAATCTTATCTTTAAAAGTGAGTTGGTGTTCATTACTGAATTACATTTACAGACTTGGTTATCTCTAATCCAATCTTCAAAATTTATTTTATTATTTCCATCTCATTAAGTTATTAACTCCTAATCATTACAGTTTTTAGTTAAAGCAAAACACTTGAAATGTTTTTTTTTTCTCTTTTTAAAATGATTTGAGGTGAAATAAAATGCTTTCTTTTTCCTTTCTGTTTAGGGGGTTTTGTCATAAAATAAAACTGACCAGTGGTTCAAGTTTAAGGAATAGAGCTGTGTTTCGCTTAATTAACTCCTTGTGTCGGAGTCGGACACTCTCTCTCGAAGATCTCAGGGGCAAACCACAGATCGAATTGAGGAGGATCTCCATCAGTTATCCTCTCGAAGCTGCATTTTTTTTACCGTTGCTGAAGCTCTCCAATTTCTGAGTCTTCATGTAAGTTTGATCTGGATCGATTTCGTCTATTTACTCTCTCGGATTCAACTTTTTTTTTTTTTTAATTCTCCGTAAAGATTCAAAATTTTGTTTTTTTTTTTGGAATTTTGACGACAAATGAATTTACAAAAAAATTGACTAACTTTGGCTCTTCTGTGATGCAGTTTCTGAGGAATGAATTTCTTGCTCCGATCTGCTTCCTCCGCTACTCATCGTCCCCCGGTGAGCGAACCACCACCACCTACACCGCTTCCTCAACCTCCGCCTGAAGCAACTTTGGAAAGAGCCGAAGAGCCTTTCCCACAGTATCCATCCCTAGAGGATCATTTAGATAGATCTGGAGACGACCATGGAAATGGAGAGTCAAATGCAAACACAGATGTCTCTGGTATCGACAGATTCTCAGATGTATCTGAGGAAGAAGGATGGATCTCAATTCCATATAGTAAGTACAAGTTTTGATTTTTTTAAAAGTAACTGTCTTCTCTACTTGTCCTAATGTGGTGTGGTTGGTGATCTCTTATTACAGAGGAGATCCCTGACAACTGGTCGGAATCAGTTGATATTCAGTCACTACGGTCCCTGGATCGCTCCTTTGTGTTTCCTGGTATGGCACTGTCTCTCAACCCCATCTCATCATTTTAGCTATTTTGTAACTTCAGTGACATTTTTTTCTATTTTAGGGGAACAGATTCAAATCTTTGCATGCTTATCCGACAGTAAAGCAGACACAGAGATCATCACTCCTTTCAAAGTGGCCGAGGTGATGAGCAGAACTGTAAACAGAAAAGCCTCTCACAAACAAAACGGAGATATCTCTGATGGGGAGAGTTACGAGAGTATACCATTAGACGGCCATTTCGCAGCTCAGAATGGGCACAAAGATGGTGAATCGATCTTGAGGATGGAAGATCACAAGAGACGGACGGAAGACTTGCTTTCCAGGTTTCAGGAGTCTCATTTCTTCGTTAGGATTGCTGAGTCTGGCGAGCCTCTTTGGTCAAAGAAAAGCTCTATGGCTGTAGATACGGAGGAGGGAGATGAAAAGAGACCTTGTGTTAGTGCTTTTGTAGATAGAGGGGAGTTTGATCCTGATGTTGCTGGAGGTGTAGCTAGGAGTAGAGCTAAATGCTGCGCCTTACCCAATGGAGACATAGTGGTATGTGATAGTACTTTTTGTTACAGTTGTTGATTAAGTTACTGATTCTCACACAAGACCTTTGTTTGGAAGGGTGCAGGTCTCTTTACAAGTTTACATCGTTGACTGTCCCAAAGAACCAGTCATTGAGATACTGCAGTTTGAGAAGCATCAGGACAGGGACCCACTTTCTGACTCGGATCATGAACACAAGGATCCATATGGGAATCTTCTAAAGTGGTTGATACCGTTGGACAACGTTATTTCTCAGCAACCACGTTCGTTACCACCTCCTATAAGCTCTAGCCCAGGTCTCAGCAACAGTGCACACAAGCCAGCGATCTCTTCCGCCTCAGGCTCTCAGCTCTTCTCGTTCGGCCATTTTAGAAGCTACTCCATGTCTTCTCTGCCGCCAAACACTGCACCGGTTACCGGACCGGTGAAAACACAGAGCTCTAAACCATCGTTTGACATTGAAGATTGGGACAGTTACTCAGCTCAGAAGCGTGGGGCTGAAGAGCTCTTATCTTTCCGGGGTGTTCCCTTGGAGCGTGATAGGTTCTCTGTTCGGTGTGGACTCGAAGGTATATGCGTTCCCGGCAGGAGGTGGAGGAGGAAACTCGAAATCATTCAGCCTATTGAGATCAATTCCTTTACAGCTGACTGTAATACAGATGATCTTCTCTGCGTTCAGATTAAGGTGCGTCTCTGCAACGCGTTAAATTGGTGTTACTGTGGGATGCATCTTAAGTTTGCCTTTTTTTGATTGGCAGAATGTTGCTCCTACACACACTCCAGATATTGTAATATACGTTGACGCAATAACGATTGTTTTTGAAGAGGCGGGGAAAAGTGCTTCTCCTTCTTCAGTACCAATTGCATGCATTGAAGCTGGAAACGAGCATAGTTTGCCGAATTTAACTCTCAGGTTTGTTTAAACGACCAGTAGGTTTCAGAAGTCTTCAGTAATTTAACTCACAGTTTGCTAACGTTTCAGGAAAGGTGAGGAGCACTCATTCATCGTGAGACCTGCCTTTTCTGTTGGGAGTAATGTGAAGCCCTCTGCTGCAAGAAAAGAACTCAAATCATCGAGTTTGTCTCTTCCATCTGTAAATTTTGAGAGAAAAGGGAGCGGTTTAAGTGGTGATCAGTATGCGGTTATGGTGTCGTGTCGATGCAACTACACAGGTAGATCCCCGTTGCTGTGGTTTGTAGCCATGTTTATGTCTTTTTTTTTTGTTTTCAGATCTATTTTTGTTTCTTAAATGCTTTTTTTTTTTAAATTTCTTGGTTGGATTCAGAATCAAGGCTGTTTTTCAAACAGCGGACAAAGTGGAGACCACGAGTTTCGAAGGATCTGATGATCTCTGTTGCTTCTGAAATGTCAGGAGAGCCTTGTGGCCCTCATGGGAGAGCCTCCCAGCTACCTGTTCAGGTCATTCTCTCTCTAACTAACTCTAGAAGTTAAATATAACTAACTACAGTGTAGTTCTAATCTTCATATTAAATCAATTACTCGCCATGTTCAAAGATTACCCAACTTAAACTCCAATGGAGTCTTTTGTATTTGTAGCTCATACTTATATTCTCTACTGCTTTCAGATATTAACTCTTCAGGCATCAAACTTGACACCTGAAGATCTGTCATTAACGGTTCTCGCTCCAGCATCCTTCACATCACCTCCATCTGTGGTGTCCCTAAATTCCACGCCTACCTCTCCTGTAAGCCCATTCCTAGGGTTCTCGGAGTTCACAGAGAGGGTACAAAGCGAGAAACGCAACACAACAGCAAGGCGTAAAGTGCAATCGTTACCAACAATGCCACTGGAGACGACAAGGACAGAGACAACAACAAATGATGAAATGAACTCTGCTTCTTCCAACAACCCTTCAGATGTTGTTCCGAAGAGCGGCTTAGGGTGTACACATCTCTGGCTACAAAGTCGAGTTCCCTTGGGGTAAAAACCTATAATACCAACATGATTTAGTTCAGGTTGTTACCATTGTAAATTGATAACCTTGGTTTTACTTTGTAAATGTGTCAGATGCGTTCCTTCAAAATCTACAGCGACGATCAAGCTAGAGCTTCTCCCTTTGACTGACGGCATAATCACTCTTGACACTCTCCAAGTCCACGTCAAGGAGAAAGGTAAACACAAACACTTCTCCCTTTCCATGAAAACATCCATATCAACAAGTAAAGTTTCGAAAATAAATAATGATCTGCTCATTGTAGATTTTTCAAAATGATTTTTTTATTTGCTGATAAAGAATCTTCAATATGGGTTTGATGTGAGTCCTAATCATAAAGTGTTAGATGCTCCTGTTTAATGACTCAACACCAATTGCTCATTGTAGAATCTTCAAAATGTTTCGTCTTCTTTTTCTTTCTTTGATAAAGAATCTTCAAAACGTTAGATGCTCCTGTTTGAAACACTAAATGGGCTTGTGGTGGCAGGTCGTAGGTACATAACGGATCAGTCACTGAAGATAAACGCAACGTCAAGCATTTCCTCTGGAATGTTTTAGTGTCTTTTTTATTCAAGATAAACCCAATACCACTTTTTATTCAAACACTGAGCAGTGACATTTAACAGGTCCATGTTCATTTCAATAGGGCTTCGATTGTGCGTGTTTAAAACATCCAAAAGATGTTTCAGGTTTGAAAGAAAAGTTATATGATGTAAAACCACTTTTGTCTCCTATTTATTTCAAAATGTATTTGCTAAACACTTCTACATTAATGAAATAAGATAAGTTTATTTTACATCATCATATGGTCACAATCACAGATATTAGGAAAAAATTGGACATGAAATCTAAAAATAGAAAGCATATGGAATGTGGTGAGCACCGGAACTTAGATGCACCCGAAGGCAGAGGATCATAACTCTGCAAATCTAGCAAAAACCCTTAACTCTCTCCGGCGATCAAAAATCTTGGGGGAGACGGCGACGAAGATGGCGACATCGTTGTCTAAACTCCTAACGAAATCGAAAGCTCACAGCCACGTGTGCTCCACCTCCCATTCCCTTCACAGACAATTCCGGCTACGCCACTTCTCCGCCGTCGCCGCGCTTGAAACCCAGACGAGTTCCCCCGCTCCACCGCAAGGTTTGCCATCAGCCATACTATCTCTCCCAATGCTTGAGGTTGGGATATAGCGAATTGAGAGCTTTTTTTTTAAGTTTCAGATAAGAAACGAGGGTCGAATTGGTCACGCTTGCTGTTGTTCTTGCCTGGTGTGATTACCTTCGGCCTCGGATCATGGCAAATCGTTAGAAGGGATGAAAAGGTTGGTCTTTTTTTCTTCTTGAGCTCTTTAGAATCAGTAAAGGTTTCACCTTTGTCCTCTCCTTGGTGTTTTTAGCTTGATTGGAGTTTGTTTTAGCTGGAATTTTTTGTATATTTTTTATACGTGTCGAGCTTCAGACCAATACTTGTGGTTTTTTTGTAATGGGGGGAAACTAGTGAGATCTGTGTTCTGTCATCTGTAATCCTGCTAACACTCTCTTGTGGACATTCTGATTAGACACACACTGATCTATGTATAAGCAAATGTGTTGTGTGCCCCGCCATGTACATTAGTTTCAAGGAGTGGCACTCTTATAGATTGCAAATGCTTGAGCCCTTATAATGCATCTACTGCTCCCATGTCTTGATTGCATTTTTCTTTTCTGTTCTGTTCTGTTTCCTGATGTCTTTCCTATTTGTTATCTTCTGAATTGTTGCTGAAGCTGGTGCATTTGTCATTATTTGGCTGAGTAAAACCTTCAACCTTGATTCGCTCTTTGTTAACGTAGATCAAAACGCTGGAGTACCAACAACAGCGTTTGAAAATGGAGCCTATAAAGCTAAATACAGAACATCCTCCTGATAATAATCTGGATGCCTTGGAGTTTAGACGGGTTAGTTGCAAGGGTGTGTTTGACGAGAAAAAGTCTATCTATCTGGGTCCACGGTCTAGGTCCATATCCGGAGTGACTGAAAATGGATTCTCTGTTATCACGCCTCTGATGCCAATCCCTGGTGACGTGGATAGGTGAGGGTAATGATCCTTTCTCCTTGCTTTTAAGTCTTTCTATAACCATTCGTCCATGTTGTTGAAAAATCAACTTTTTGTCAACTAGCATGCAGTCGCCTATTCTGGTGAATCGCGGATGGGTTCCTCGGAGTTGGAGGGAGAAGTCAACAGAATCTACTGAGGCGGACTTCGTTACAAATGAGTCTACAAAAGCTAAACCACTCTCCCATGAACAAAGTTCCTGGTGGAAGTTTTGGTCTAAGACGCCAGTGATTACTAAGGTTGGTCTTGTTAGTTAACCCTCTTGTTCAGAAACTTCTTTCATTTTGCGTCTTTATCAAATCTTGTTACACACGTTATGACTTGTGAAAACTGAAACCTTGCAGGAGGATGTGCCAACGGTTAAGCCTGTAGAAGTTATTGGTGTGATTAGGGGCGGGGAGAACCCGAGCATATTTGTTCCAGCCAATGATCCAAGCACCGGGCAGTGGTTCTATGTAGACGTTCCCGCAATGGCTCGAGCCATAGGTCTTCCTGAAAACACAATCTACGTTGAGGACGTTCATGAAAACATAGATCGAAGTAGACCGTATCCTGTCCCCAGGGACATGAACACTTTGATCCGCAGTAAAGTCATGCCACAGGACCATCTCAATTACTCAATAACATGGTAACTACATACAGTGATACAGATACATGAATCGTTCTTAAATTGTGCTATGGTTTAACGAAAGAGATATGTGCTTGTGTCCGTGTCTGATGATGAACAGGTACTCGCTCTCGGCGGCTGTCACTTTCATGGCTTACAAGAGGCTCAAGCCAAAGTCTGCCCGCAGATAAGCTTTATCCGGTCAAGTAAAATCTCATTCTTTTCGTCACTTGTCTACTGAAGTAATAATCGCAGTAGATGATGGAGTTTTAGGTTTAAACTTTCATAATCTAAAGTGGCACACTAGAATACAAATGATATTACATTTCTTTCGATTACTATCTTAATATTCCACTGTCAATAGGATCTATGCCGCAATGTCCTCGACTTTTACTTCTTATATTGATATGGTCTGTTTGTTTAACCAACATAAGGATCACATTTTTTAGTGTTACAAATTGGTTAAACCAACATAGAGATTACATCTAACATTACAATAATAAGTTGGGTTAAAACTAATGTTCAGAGACCTGACTAACAAGGAGAGTAGAGTTGACTTGTCATTCATCGAGTAAATGCACTCTAACAGCTACAACCACACGTCCTGAGAGTTCAAGTTCACAAACCACAGTGTCTCCTGTTCTCAAGTTGCACCTTTCACATACAGCTGCCCAGCCAAGGAAACTATGTGAACCGCCGTAATCCTTGGTGTAGCCATCGAGTGTTTCTCCATCGGGAAGAAGGAAGTGCATGTGGGTATTAGGAGGACTAAACTCCAAGTCATACTCCTCAATCACCCACGTATTCACATACTACTTGTTCAAACATTAAAACGGACAAGTCTGAATTAGAAGCAAATAGACATAAGCCAAGTCTGCAAAGAAACTTAACATGCTACAACTATTACCAGAACTGTGTTCGTCTTCGTTAGCGTCTTCTCGAAGTAAGGGTTTCTCGGATTTAAGAGGTATCGCTTAGGGTTTTCGACATGAGCATAACCCTTTCTTGCTCGGCTACTTGTTCCTCCGTTTGCTGAAAATTCAGACGAGAAATACAATTAAAAAAAAAAGAGTCAGTTCTTAGCCGTAAAATGACAATAATAGGTTTGAGTTTGAAGAGCATGAGTATGATTTGTTTCAATGGTCTTTACCAGAGGCAAAGGCAGGGGTTGTCTCCTGGTGAAATGGTTGAGTCTCAGGTTCACCTTCAAGAGGTACTGAAGTGATCTCGCTCCCATCTTTCTTGAAGATTCTCACTTGAAAATAGATTGTGTCTTGGTGTGTGAAAAGCAAGATATCATCTGTATCTAAAAGGTTGTCATCCACAAACTCATCCCAATCTTCTTCGACCATAAACAGACCATTCTTGTCTTGCTGGAGCCAACATTGCCAGGAATTGTTCCAGAGAACACTAAGCACTACCCTGTGTACAAACGCCTCACCAGCGCTTCTCACAAACTCTTCCGGAAAAATCCTCTTAAGAGAGCCACAAATCAGATGTTATTAATACTGATATTAGACGAGAAAACATGAGACTGAAAGCTATAACTTTCCAGTGCAAAGCATAAGCAGCAAAACATGAATTTAAAAGCTTGGTTTGTAGGTCAAGCAATGCAGAGAAAAAGGTATAAAAATAACTAAAATCAACACCAGCAGAAAAATGAGCCAAGAGCTAATGAAACCATCAACTAGAGTCTGATCAAAGTCTAGCTTCTTACATTTTCAGAAACAACATCGAGAGAAAAGAGAAGAATCAACTGGAAAGACGACTTGTTACAAAGCACTTTCGAGCAGAACAGAGAGAGAGAGAGTTACCATGGATTTAGATTTCCAGTTTTGTCCTAGAGACAAAGACTTAATGAAGCTAGGGCTGCTGAGATTTTCTCGGTTCTCACTCTCGGGCAACATTGTCTCTTGAAAGCTAGATCGGTTCTGCAAATTAGGGTTTGTGAGGATAAATTGCATCTGATATAATAAAAAAAAACAAAGCGACAGTACTGGAAACAGATAAACATTTACTTTCGCCTCTTTCTTCTTACCTCTTGTCCGATAGACAAAGCAGAGGACTCTATAATGAAATAGCTTTTATGGATTATTCAAGCCTTGTTCAAAAAAATAAAATGGATTATTTTCAACCCTGTGTGACAGTCAGCGTGCGTACGAAGCTTTTGAGTTAAATTGACCAAAGTACGCCTAAGTCATAGGGTCGTAGTCTCGTGGAGCGGATTTAGCATAGAGCTTTTTTTTCTCTGTGGTAAAATTTAGCATAGAGCTTTGAAAGATCTGGACCATATAAAATTGAAATTAACAATATAAAATCTAATTTATTAATTTAGGGTCATATTTTTATCCACCATTACAAATCATAGTAAGACCACTTAAAAAAATTAGTTAATAAGATATATTTGATTATTTACATTAATAATAAATCAGCTATAAATTTGAATTTTATTTTGTTTTTAATTATAACAAAATCTTTTGAGAAACAGTTTAATAATTTTTATTTAAAATTTTAAATATTTTTATAAAATAACCTATTAATTAATTTTGTAATTGATAATATAATATTATTATAAATCAATGTTAACTAAAATTGTATTATAAAACACGGAAATGAAAATTATATACTATTTTTTTATAAATTCTATATCTATATTTATATTATGTATCATATAAAAATAGAAGTGCTATATAAATTAAATATGGCAAAATTATATTAATTAGGTAAATAAACAAAAAAAATTAAATTGTTTCATTTAATAAAATTATCACTCATCATTAAAATAGGTTTAAATTCATAAAATATATAATATTTTATAACAAAATAAATTTATGAACATATGTTAAACTTTTATATCTATAACTATATATTATATTTTTATTTATTTTGAAACTATCAACAATATATTTTTTAAAATTTTTATATACAAAATTATAATAGTATATGATAACTTTTAGTTCATATATTATTTGAAAAGTATGTTATTAGAAAACTATGAAATTTTAGTAGTTCATTTAAAACATTAATGACAAATCAAATTTTAATTATATTTATAATGAAATCTGTTGAGAAAAATTTAGAAAATCTAATCTATTAATTTAGGGTCCTATTTTTATCTACCATTAACAAGTCATAGTAGAACCATTTAAAGAATTAGTTAATAAGACATATTTAATTAGTTACATTAATAATAAATTAGCTATAAATTTGAATTTTATTTTATTTTTTAATTATAAAAAATCTGTTGATAAAAAATTAAGCAGAAACTTACTTAAAATTTTAAATATTTTTATAAAATAACATATTAATTAATTTCATAATTAGTAATATAATATTGTTATAAATCAATGTTGACTAAACTTTTATTATAAAACACGAAATAAAAATTATATACTATTTTTTATAAATTATATATTTATATTATGTATTATATAAACATATAAGTGCAATATGAATTAAATATGACAAAATTATATTAAATAGGTAAATAAACAAAAAAAAACTGTTTCATTTAATAATATTATTTTCTTAAATTATATAATATTTTTATACAAAATAAATTTATTTACATATGTTAAACTTTTATATCTTCAAGTATATATTATCTTTTTTTTTTTTTGAAACTATCAGCAATATATCGTTTAAAATGTTTATATAAAAATATATAAAAATATAAAAATATATAATAACTTTTAGTTCATATATTATTTAAAAAGTATGTTATTAGAAAACTATGAAATTTTAGTAGTTCATTTAAAATATTAATGACAAATCAAATTTTAATTATAATTTTTTTTAATTGTAACAAAATCTGTTGAAAATTTTTAGAAAATATCATCCAAAATTCAAATATTTTTAATAAAATAAATTTATTATAAAATAAATTTATTAATGTAGTAACAAAAACAAAATTCAAAATTCATGCCGAATAAAAAATATATTAAACAAATTACTATATATTAGTAACAAAGTAAAATGTATTAAACAAATCACTATATATTAATAATTTCGAATAAAAAATATAAACAAAAAATATATATATAAACAATAATATTAGACAGTTACATAATACAAAATACTAAAATAGAAATTATATATTTAAAACATTTTTAATAATATCAAATACATTAATAAAATGAAAAAATATATGCACGAACGTGCGAGTTAAAATCTAGTTTCAATTAAACTTCAAACGTATCCACGAGAATATTGAGTAAACTAGGATAAAGACATGCGCTTTGCGCATGGTGAGTATTTGTATATTTTTACGATAATTTTTTTATATATTTGATCATTTTATTTATACATATACAATGTTTTTATTGTTATTATATAATTTCTTTCCAATGGACCGGATCAATTTTTATTAAAAATTGTGGAACTAAACTATAATTATTATATCACGGATTTATCGGATTGAACAATAAACACATGACACAACATCTTTATTTTTTTTCACCGAACATATTCTTGAAAAAAAGTGAACAGTACTGTTTCCACGGTTGAATTATTTTGACATTTATCTTTCATATGATTTTGAAAAGTTTTAGATCAACCATCGAATTGGTTCATGTAATTTTATCTTAGTCATATGTTTAAGGAAAATTTACATTTTTGTAATTTAAAGTCGTTTAAAAAAATTAAAAATATAACATATAAAAAATCTAACATATAAGAAAAATATAACATATAAGATTTCTTCATTCTTGTAATTTAAAGTCATTTAAAATTTTTTAAAATATAACATATAAGAAAAAATCAAATTTTTTATTATATGGTTAATGTGATTGTTTAATTTTTTTTATAATATAAAATTAAACAAAAATGAAGAAAGATTCAAATATTGTTATCAAATCTTTATTATTCATAGTCACTAATTTCCATATATATGTTAATCATATTACATAATTTCGTAGCTTTTATTTATGGAAGGAATAGACACTTCTTATATTTTGAGTTAATATAATGTTTTATAATAATTGAATTTGGACCAGAATTTTTTCAATTGATTTTTAAATTGTCACGTAAGCTAAATTGACATCCTAATTAAGTGACACCTAAACATAATCTCTTTTTAATTAGTACATACTTAAGTTACAACTTTTTAAATAATCCTCAATTGATATATATGGGATTAGATTATCCAAAAACAATAAAATCTACACAAACACTAGCTATGGACAAAATATTGGACCTCTGACGAAGTAAACCAAAACCCAAAAAAATAGTATTGAATTCGAAATTGAATGGATCCAAAAAATTAATATTTGAGGAACTGTAATAAAACCAACTCATTCTAGAATATTCAGACTATTTAAAAATACTGAATCATAATTATATACTTGAATATTAATTATCCTAAAATATTTATAATATCAAGATATTTAGAATTATCCAAAATAGCTGAAAACATTAAAAATAGTCGAAATACATATATGAAAATAATAAAACTACTCAAAATTTCTAAAAGATACATATTGGTTCTCTATTCAATTATCTAAAGCGAATTAATTTTCATATTAATTTTTATTTGTTATATACTACTTCAATTTTTGTTGTTTATTTTTTGTTTTAAAAAGTTAAGATATATTCAAAATTTTCAGCTTTGCATATAATTTATAAATGGATTCACGAACCCAAATCCTGCAAAACTTCGAATTTGAACCAAAATTTATGAGTATCTGAATGAATGAGGTTTAATCGTTAACCGCAAAAATCTGAAAATGCCCACCCCTAATTCAAAGCCAGAGTACTTTTTGTAAGACATTTGGTTTAGTTTGGTTTACTGTTACTTGCCCACAACCAGAACAAGATAAAATTAAAATCACCCTTTCCGGTTCTACGGACCAATCAAACCGGCCCTTTATTCCAATCATCTATAACACCTGAAACATCCAATCTAAACCCCACCAGTTTCACTCAAACTGAAAACTCAAACAGCATCGTGTGCTTGTACTTCTCACCAGCCTTAACCACAACAGACGGGAAATTCAGCTGGTTAATCGCGTTCGGGAAGCCTTGCGTCTCAAGGCAAACACCTGCATGCTTCCCATAAACCGCATTCCCTTTCCCAACCACTCCATTCACATAGTTCCCCGTATAAAACTGCATTCCCGGAGCATTGGTCCACAAGTCAAGTATCCTCGAGCTCGCACCGTCTCTCAGCTTCGCCGCGTGTTTCAGCCCGTCCTTCTCTTGATCAGGACAGTCCAACACGTAGTTGTGGTCGTATCCTAAACCCACCTCTCCAATAGACTCGCCTATACGTTTCTCCTCGGTGAAATCGAAAGGAGTTCCCTTAACCGGTAAAATCTCCCCTGTAGGAACTGTGAACTGATCCACAGGAGTGACATGAGACCCCCAAATCTGGATCCTGTGGTCAAGAATGTTTCCTGAGTCGTGACCCGCTAAGTTCCAGTATGTATGCTGAGCTAAGCTGATGGGAGTGTCTTTGTTCTCAGGAACAGCCTCCATGTCAAGTCTCATGGTCGTTGCTGACGTGAGAGTGTATGTCGCCGTGACAGCAACCGCACCGGGGTAACCTGTGAAAGGGGTCAATACACATTGATTATATATTTAGCTTATGGAATCGCATAGATATAACAATGAGATGTAACCTTCTTCTCCATCGGCGCTGTAATATTTGAAAATGATGAAAGGTTTATCACCGTCTTTCTTGTGTCCAGCAACGTCCCATATCTTCTTATCGAAACCTTTGCTACCACCTACATATAGAGAGAGTAGCATTTACGTTTTTTTTTTTTTTTTTTGAACTGAGGCTTTCTATTAAAAAGTAGCATTTATGTTGCACACATCTGATTAACTTTGAGAAAATGCTATAGAAGCGTACAGAAGAAGAGAGAATGGTTTCTATACCGTGGAGGCTGTTGGGAGGCTTGTTGATGGGAAGAGTGTAGTCGACTCCATTGAGACTAAACTTGCCCTCTTTGATCCGATTGGCTACACGACCAACTATGCAACCAAAGTAGGGTGCAAGCCCTTTCTGTAACAATCATATAATACACATTACCATTGTCATAGCATCCAGATATTTTTATCATAAACAAAAATATTCACTACAAAACCTGAACATATATATATATATTTCTTAACAAAATGATTCAGACACTATGCATGCTAAGAATTCCAGACACATCTGTTGTTGTTCCTGATAAATTCTTCTTCTTCTTTTTTTTTGTAACACTTCCTTATAAATACTTTATTCACAAATTCAGACCATAGAAATCACATGGGTGGAGTTTGAAACCAGATACATCCAAAGCCATTAATAAGAACTCCTTTGTTTATTAGATCCACTGAAACCTTGTCAAGATCAATAAAAGAGTTAGGTGAATTTACCACGTACGGATCCACGGAGTCGAATCCGAGAACTACATCAGCCGATTTCCCTTTTCAATTGTTCAAAAAATCAAACTCGACCATCAGATGATTGATTCGGATGTGGAGAAAAGGAAAACATATAAAACGGATGAATATAGAGATGAGAACGAACCGTTCTTGTCCGGGACAAACAAGGAGGTGATGGTGGCACCATAATTTGAGATCTTGACATGCATTGATCCATTGTTGAGCTCGAAGATCTCAGGAGTGTTGTTCTTGCTCTGATCTGCCATTACCGATAGTTTCAAAGGTCAAATTAGGGTTGAGGATTAGAAGGAGGAGATGCCAAGTGATTAGGTTCTGTTGGTATGCAAAGAGAGAAACGAGGGGGAAGTGATCAGTTTTGTTATCTTAATGTATCAGTGCTGACGTCATCTTAGTCCCAAACTCCTCTGTTGTTTTCTTTGATTTGGCCCTTTTCTGTAGATTTTTTTACCATACTATGATGCAAAAATCAGACTTTTTACCTTACTACAAGATTTTTATTAGCGTTTTGAAAGCGCGAGATTAATTTTTTGACAATAACCTTTCTTATTTATCTAAATTTTTAATTTTATATATAACTAATGTTTACATGAACTATTTTTTAGTTGGTATATTAGATGATTACAATTTTAGGCGAGAATTTTTACCCGCACAAAACATAATATTATTTTAATTTAAATAGAATTATCATTTTCAGTTTTATTTCTCGTTTTAACATTTTTTTAATTTTTATATCTATTAATAGAAGGCGAGAATATATTTTATGTTATCAAATATAATCAAAGTTTAATCCGATTATATATAATTTTCAATACTCATAACATTTAGTTTTTGATCTGTTAATTTCACATGTACAGTTATTTTAAATTTAATATGATATATTTTTTTACTAAATAACCTATGTTCTTTTAAATAAATCTGAAATCTTTAAGAAGGATCAAAAATATCGTATTACTATATTTATATCGAAGTAGGATAATACATTTATTTAAGTCATCTCGCCTAATTTTATTTTTATGTTTAAAGTTATAAAATTTAAATAAGATAGTTTTGTTTTATTTGCTCTTATTATTAGTAAAAACTTTAGCCAAAACTGAAATAGGATCATTTTTATTGAAAATATATCTACCATTAGTTTTTGTTAGGTATTAAATTACAATATCAAAACTGACATTTATATGAATTCCGATTTATCAAAGGTTGATAGTTAGTAACAAATTGGGTGGTTAGTTATTAAGTTTTTGAACTATGAAAACAAACAATTTTTTTGGTTAAATAAAAAATTATGAATATTTCTATGAATTGGTTGATTTAATTTATAACAAAACCCACCTTTTGATGCATATATGATTTTTCTTATACACGAAAAATATATATTTTAGAAATGTTCTATGTATGTGTCACAAAAAAAGAAAAGAAATGTTCTATGTATATAAATATGAGAAAAGACCAAAATAGCACTAAATCAAGTTTTTGTTCCCAAACTAGCACTCAATGCCAAAAGTCACAAAAATAGCACTCAAGGGGTGGGGTTTAGGGTTTAGAGTTTAGGGTTTAGGGTTTAGAGTTTAGGTTTTAGGGTTTAGAGTTGAGAAGTGGGGTTTTGGGGATAAGATTTCAAATTTTGAAAAATAAAAAAATTTAAATTTTTCAAAAGATAAAATGCTATTTTGGTCATTTTAGTTTTTGAGTGCTATTTTTGTGTGATATAAACTTAGAAATGTGCTATTTTGGAGATTTGCCCTATAAATATTACTCAGTTTGAAATTATTATATAATACTTAAATTATATTATGTTTTTATGTTTAGAATATATTCTATTAAAATATCAAATATATTTGATTAGATATTATTTGGAGTAATGTAAATGAAACAAATATATTGAAAAAAAAAATTTAAGATTAATATTTGATGTATTAGGCATACTTGATTTTTTATATTAGTTTAATATGGTAAAAGAATTTGTTTCTATATTTGTTTATATATCCAAATTTATTTATTTGTTGTATTGAATATTTCAGATTGTAATTTTAGAACTTAAAATATTAATCAAAACCCGTTCGAATGACTTTTGTTATTTAGACCACATTTTCAAAAGTCTCACAAAACCAACAGTTAGTCTGTATATAAAAATTTGAAGACGATATACTTATGGGTAATAGGAGGTAGACCTTATATTATAACATTTCAGTTCTAATAATAATCTATGAAAATTTAAGCCCTCTGTAAAAAAAAAACAAAATACCAAAACCTCTCAAGTGTTCACAATGTCTGGTATAGTTTGCTTTTAAACAGTTTCTGGTATAGGGTTAGTGAGTTACAGTTATATTATTTTCTTAAAAGTAATATGTATGTCCACTTATATAAAGATATGGCTTCTTAAATAAAAGAAATAAATAATTGAACACAACATTTATCAATGTTCCTATTTTAATAGAATAGAAGATCCAAAAATCAAATCGGACCGAGCGGTCAAACCGGTCCGACCATAACTTATTGAAAAAGCCGAGCTAGATTTGGTTTAGAATCGGAGTTTAAAAAAAACCTAGTAAAACCAACTTAAAATCGGTAGAACCAGTTATTCGGATCAAATTTAAAATCCGACTGCGAAAAATCAACATATAATAAATATATTTTCAGTTGTTATAAAATTTATATTTCATAATCAATGTTTGATTATCACAATTTAATTGTTTTTCTAATTAATTCTATTTTCTTAAGAAAGAATGTAAAAAAAAAACTTTTTTATCTTTCATATACTATTCTTATTTTACCATATTGATTGAGACTTTAATTGTATAAATAAATAAATATAGCAATTTGAACGGTCAATCATTTAGTTTTATATATTTTGAATTTACATTGTATTCACTTGTTTTTTGTGTATATAGTTATATTTATACTTATATTTTATTTTCTAATTAATTGAAAAAAAAATAAAGAACGTGTTATACGTGGAGATACTTTTTAGGTCTACTAGTGTTAATATATGATTATATATATTTAAACTTTGAAAAATGATTCGACTTGTTGAACCAGTATCCTGTCCGGTTTTCAAAACATTGTCTCAAACTATAAAATAAAATAAAAACAGATAATTTCCTATTTTTACAGAAAATATAAATATTTAATCACCCTGCAATATAAATTTAGACTAATATCCATATACTTTCTGTAAAAAGATGGAATTTGTATTAGTTTGATTATATTGTGAGAAAGTGAATGAAAAAGATATTTATCCGTGTTTTGGAAAATAAAAAGAAGGAACAACAATAATAATAGTATGTACGATCAGAGCTGCTTCTTCGCGTGAAATTAGATCTAGCGGTAAGCTTTTTCAATTTTCAGGTATCCTATGAATAAAACGACACAAACTATAAAAGTTCATCTAATTTTTTTGCAATTTCTTTGTTTTCGTAAAATTTGAATTTATTCTCACCAAACAAATAACAGCAGCTTTCATGCAAAGTTTACCAAAACAAAATGTTCCCATATAGCATTGGTTTTCCCACAAAAAATATAAAGATATCAAAAGCTCAAGCATAGAGAGAAATAGAGTAAAGAAGAACAATCATTTCAAAAGCAAAGCATTTGTCACTTTCTCCTGCTTCCTCACCTATCATCCAAACCAAAAGCAAACACTACTTTCCTTTCCCCCGATCCGACGTCGTTTAATATCTCAGTGAGACATATCTCCAAACATCATCGACCAGCGATTACACAGGAAAATGCAAGATCCGCGCAACCAGGTTCCACCTTCTCCCACAATCTCCTCCGTCTCTTCCTCCGATCTTGATACAGAGGTCAGTTTTCTATAAATCTTAAATCAAATAATTAAGCTTTATTTCCATAAATCCCTTGAAAATATCATATTTTTTATTACAAAACTAAATTAACTTGTGTTTTTTTAATACATACTGAATTTAACTTTGATTAATTCGAAGTCTTGATTGAGTTTTGTATTGGCGATGTTGATATTAGTCGACAGGATCCTTCTTCCATGACAGAAGTGTAACGGCCCGGTTCATGGCCCAAAAATTCTCATAAAAGATTGGGCTTCTCTACGGCCCATTTGACAAAAACCTAGGGTTCCCTTCACCCTTTCCTATAAAAAGAGATGCAGCCCCTTCTTTTCTCTCATTTCTGAAACTTGAGCGAAGCTCTGCAGAGATTTAGAGAGACTAGGAAACCCTAGCCGTCAAGCTTCTCTTTTCCTTTTCTCTCTTCTTCTCTCACGCCTCTCTTTCTCTCTCTCTCTCCGTGATCTCTCTTCTCTCTCCTTGCCGCGAGCCCCCCCAAGAGCAAGCCGAGCCGCCAGTGGTGGTGGTGGTGGTGGACGTCCAAGGGGTGGTGGGGTGATCGTCCGAGTGTGGTGATGGTGGTGGCTGTGTGGTGTTGTGGTGGTGACCAGATCTCGTCTCTCTCTTGTTTACTTGTTCCAGATCTGTTCAGATCTCCTCTCCCTTGTCTCTTGTCTCCAGATCCAGATCCGGATCTAGGCTAAGGTGGAGTGTTTCGAACCCAACCTTCTTTCATGGTTCTGTATACTCCTATATGTTGGGGTTAGGTTTGATTAGACCCTGTTTGGGAGTTAGGTTGATAGTACATGGTATTGCTAGGATGATAGATGAATGGATCATGATGCATAAGAACCCTCATATTGATAAATGGGACTTGATGAACTGAATTGAATTGTTGTGGTAATGGCTGTTTGGTAGTTGATACTTGTATGTTTGGTTGTGTTGTCCCATGTGTGGTTGTGATTGAAGTTAGGATGCTAGAGAGAAATAAATGCTAGGATTATAGATGAGTAATGATTGTTAATGTTATTGAAGTAGAACTTGAATGCGATGTGTATTGTGTGACACCGAAAACGGGTGGCGTCTAGTGATTGAGTCCAAGTACAAGTAGGAATGAAAAGGGAAGTAATTGGGAATGGGAAGGGTTAGGTGAAAACGATAAGGAAGTGAAAGGATAAGTAAAAGGATGAAAGAATGTTGTTAAGGTTAAGCATGGGTGGGAAAGCATATAGAGAGTCTAAGGAAAGTAGGTGGGGTAAGTGGTCCACGCTAGGTATCCATAGGAGATGTGGCGAATCCACATGAATATGGAAGCACCCATAGGAGATGTGGCCAATCCACATGAATATGGGGTAGAAGCCTAGTGGGGGGCTACCCACTGAGGAAAAGAGGAAAAGAGGAAAAGAGGAAAAGATGAAAAGATGAAAAGGATATGCATTGTAGGGTTTTAGCTCATGGTCGGGTACAGGAAGTTAAAGAAGTCATAGGATCGAGTCGGACTGGTAAGATGAGTCGGTTAAGTCTAGGGATGGCGTGTGTGGCAATGAGTGAGATCATTGTATTGATTGATTACTAGGTTGTTAGAAATGAATGGAAGTGTGTGTGGAAATTACAGATGGTGATAGGAAATGATAAAATGCATTAACTGATTGTAGTGGCTAGTCAGTCCTAGTTCCCGCATAGAGTAGTATAGAGTGTCATGCGGGCAGGCTGGTCTAGAGTCACTTCACTGAGTAACTTGTTGCTCACCCCCTCCATTTCCATTTTTCCCTGTGCGCAGGACTGTAAGTAGAAGTATATGGATGTGGGTGTGACGATATTTCAAAGAAGGTTATGCGCTCGTCTCTCGGGACCAGTAACGGGACACGTAGGGTTGTCTAAATGAGTAGACACGTGTCCATAACGCCCCTTCGATAACCCCGGTCGGACGCCGGGGGATCGGGCTGTTACAATTGGTATCAGAGCGGGTTAAGATCCCTTAGTTCCGTCCTAAGGGATCAGCATTTCCGACGTTTAAAAAAAAAAAAAAAAAAAACTTGTTTTCATTAAAAAGAAAAGAGTTTGTGAAAGTTTTGATTCTCCTAAAAGATCTGAAAACGATTTCAAAACCACCCACTATATTTATACTTCTAGTATGGTTCTGATCGGATGTCTACTTGAAAGATGTCTTCGACAATCAGTAACGACCAGAGAGACATGAATGTAAGAGAATACAATAAGGATGTAATCCCCCGAGGAGATTTGTCGGGCACCCTCTAAGGGAGAGAGAACTGATTCACCGCTTCCTGAAGGAAATGAAAACCGATTTGAAGAATAGTTGTGACGTGCAAGATTACTGGGATCATGAGCTAATCAAGATTACGTGCAGAGTTATAGTTTTGGTTGTAAGAAGATCATAGGCTAACCAAGCATCACATACTCAGAGCCCAAGGGGAACTTGCGACATCGCCATTACCACAAGGCGGTTTCGTTGTGACAAGAACGGAAGTGCGAGAAGAACCACACTAGGATATAATGGATGGGAGCATACTACTAGTACAACCAGTAGGACTATGATAGGAGGTTCGTTCATCAAGGAAAACATGGTCAGACCGAAGGACTCAAGGATGAGGATATGTTCGGTGCGGAGTAGCTAAACACCAAGTCAGGACCTGCTGCGGTTGGAGTTTGGAATGATATGAAGTGACAGAATTTTGGGATGCGTATTTAGAGGTGTACCAGTGTTCGGGGATGTTGCAGTATGTTAGGGATAGCATCGGGGCTTAGCGAGAATCTATACGGAGGTCAAAGATTAATGAATAGGAAGAGAGCTAGGAAAGCAGACCGTGACCAAGCACATGGAGTTAATGTATTGTATTGGCATGTACTCATAATCCTCGATAGGAGAGGAGAGTAGTCCGTAATGGAATAAAGATTAGGATATGGATATAAGCTATCTTGATGTTGTAAGCTTAAGAGTTAAGTGTAAAGGAGAATGATTTGTATTTGGAAGTGAAAGCTCTAAGTATTGGATACCATTGCTGCAGTCGCCGGGTATGCAAACGCTTTTGAGCATTTTTTTAAGGACCCATGGAACTGAAATAGTGCATACACCATAGAGCGGAAATACAGAACATTGTCTAGTCAAAGGAACCATATCGGTTAGCACCATATAGTTCGTTGAGTTGTTGGAACCTACAGCAAGTAGCTTTGGAGTTCACTAAGAGCGATTTGACATTACGGTATTGCCAGATTCTGATATCAAAGAAAAACATCCAGGAGACAACATTATGAGTTGGTAATGGACATTACCAGTTGTAGAAGTGTGTCTTTAGATCAACTGATGCGCAACATGTTCATGTGAAGTGGATGTACGATGCCGCAAGCGTATTAAGATAAGCACGCGATAGTGATGATCGAAGATACAATATTCTATTCCACCGAAGAGTGTGACGGTATTTGGGAGTAGCTTGTTAAGTTTCATGAGATGAAGTGCTCGCTAAGTTAATCAACGGAGATGTGGTTGGGTACCACGCAACGGTGAAGGAAGAGACCATGGGACAAGTTATTGGTCGCAATGGGCATTATAGTGGGCAGCAGACATATTTATCAGAATTCGAAGAGGAACTGCCATGGGTAAAGATAAAGAGGGTTTTAATGGAGCTTTGCAGTTGAGATTTGTTAGTTGAGAACAGTGGGGTGTAAGGCCGTATATGATTGATGCAAGAGTTGTATGTGTCAAATGGAAATGGAACATGATAACAATATATTTTTGTTGTTGGGTCGCCAAGGATATCGCAATCAACCTATGTGGTGTACATGTGTGTTGAGCTTAGAGAGGAAGTAGGTTAATGGAGCTGATATTAGTTGAATCCATGCAAGACATTAGCTACGAGTCGAGCAAATGGATATCCCCTATGAGAATTGTATTAACAACCATGTTGAATCCCTTATGTCGGACCAAAGTGGGGGAGATCTGAATCTCGAGCCTGAGATGATCCAGGAAACCGCTTAGCAGATATAATTGTTGATGATGAGCTGCTTTATGAAAGGATAGAAGAGGTACATGACCATTAGAGAATTACGTCGACAAGAGTGGTGGTGATATGGAAATGCATATGAGATGAAAGCAATCTAGGGATGAGAACGCGGTTGGAGAATCGATGGGGATTTAAGAAGACGTTGGATCTCCGTGAGGAATATGGAACCTGGCCTGTTGCATGAACCATTAGATTTCAAAGGACGAGTTGTTTACCCATTTGGGTTCGGGATGCTAAGTTGGATTACCGACACACAGAATTCGGGGACGAATTCCATTCAAGTGGGGGAGAATTGTAACGGCCCGGTTCATGGCCCAAAAATTCTCATAAAAGATTGGGCTTCTCTACGGCCCATTTGACAAAAACCTAGGGTTCCCTTCACCCTTTCCTATAAAAAGAGATGCAGCCCCTTCTTTTCTCTCATTTCTGAAACTTGAGCGAAGCTCTGCAGAGATTTAGAGAGACTAGGAAACCCTAGCCGTCAAGCTTCTCTTTTCCTTTTCTCTCTTCTTCTCTCACGCCTCTCTTTCTCTCTCTCCCTCCGTGATCTCTCTTCTCTCTCCTTGCCGCGAGCCCCCCCCAAGAGCAAGCCGAGCCGCCAGTGGTGGTGGTGGTGGTGGACGTCCAAGGGGTGGTGGGGTGATCGTCCGAGTGTGGTGATGGTGGTGGCTGTGTGGTGTTGTGGTGGTGACCAGATCTCGTCTCTCTCTTGTTTACTTGTTCCAGATCTGTTCAGATCTCCTCTCCCTTGTCTCTTGTCTCCAGATCCAGATCCGGATCTAGGCTAAGGTGGAGTGTTTCGAACCCAACCTTCTTTCATGGTTCTGTATACTCCTATATGTTGGGGTTAGGTTTGATTAGACCCTGTTTGGGAGTTAGGTTGATAGTACATGGTATTGCTAGGATGATAGATGAATGGATCATGATGCATAAGAACCCTCATATTGATAAATGGGACTTGATGAACTGAATTGAATTGTTGTGGTAATGGCTGTTTGGTAGTTGATACTTGTATGTTTGGTTGTGTTGTCCCATGTGTGGTTGTGATTGAAGTTAGGATGCTAGAGAGAAATAAATGCTAGGATTATAGATGAGTAATGATTGTTAATGTTATTGAAGTAGAACTTGAATGCGATGTGTATTGTGTGACACCGAAAACGGGTGGCGTCTAGTGATTGAGTCCAAGTACAAGTAGGAATGAAAAGGGAAGTAATTGGGAATGGGAAGGGTTAGGTGAAAACGATAAGGAAGTGAAAGGATAAGTAAAAGGATGAAAGAATGTTGTTAAGGTTAAGCATGGGTGGGAAAGCATATAGAGAGTCTAAGGAAAGTAGGTGGGGTAAGTGGTCCACGCTAGGTATCCATAGGAGATGTGGCGAATCCACATGAATATGGAAGCACCCATAGGAGATGTGGCCAATCCACATGAATATGGGGTAGAAGCCTAGTGGGGGGCTACCCACTGAGGAAAAGAGGAAAAGAGGAAAAGAGGAAAAGATGAAAAGATGAAAAGGATATGCATTGTAGGGTTTTAGCTCATGGTCGGGTACAGGAAGTTAAAGAAGTCATAGGATCGAGTCGGACTGGTAAGATGAGTCGGTTAAGTCTAGGGATGGCGTGTGTGGCAATGAGTGAGATCATTGTATTGATTGATTACTAGGTTGTTAGAAATGAATGGAAGTGTGTGTGGAAATTACAGATGGTGATAGGAAATGATAAAATGCATTAACTGATTGTAGTGGCTAGTCAGTCCTAGTTCCCGCATAGAGTAGTATAGAGTGTCATGCGGGCAGGCTGGTCTAGAGTCACTTCACTGAGTAACTTGTTGCTCACCCCCTCCATTTCCATTTTTCCCTGTGCGCAGGACTGTAAGTAGAAGTATATGGATGTGGGTGTGACGATATTTCAAAGAAGGTTATGCGCTCGTCTCTCGGGACCAGTAACGGGACACGTAGGGTTGTCTAAATGAGTAGACACGTGTCCATAACGCCCCTTCGATAACCCCGGTCGGACGCCGGGGGATCGGGCTGTTACAAGAAGCATCACACTCGGAACACTCATGGGGTTTAGTTTCACAGCAACCATGCCGATGATGCCATTCAGAGCTTCTTCTCAACGCCACGTGTCTCCCTCCATCTCAATCTCACGTGCCTCCAGCTCCAACCCTACAAGACGCAACCAGAGGAAGCGTCCTCCTCCGAACTCGTCTGAGCGGCATCGCCGTCGCAAGTGGTGGCGCTTTTGCCGAGACGACGACGACAACGCCGGAAACGGGATGCACCGTGGGTCCGGAGAATGCAGACGGTCATCGCTCGGAGAGTATTTGGAGGTGGAACGGAGGTCTGGAGACGAAGCTGTATTTGGCTCAGCCGAGGCGGAGCTAGAGGGTGCGGTGGCGCGTTATAAGGAACAGCAGCCGGCGGCGGTGGCGGAAAGAGCGTTGTTTGCTGACGGGAGGGTTCTTCCTCCGGCTTCAGCTGAGGTTGTTAGCGGAGAAGGTACGGAGGCGGTTACGGCACTTTGTAGATTCCCGGTTTCCTTAACCGGTATATGCAGCGGAGGCGGAGGATAGATCCGTCGGTTGTATTTTAATATTTGTGTGTTCAATATTCAATATTTTTTAGAATGTGTAATCATAGTCTGTGGAAAAAAATGGGACGCAGTTCAATAACAGCAACAAAGAGCCGAATGATTATTCAGAAATAATGATTGATAAGGGAGAAAATTAAAGTAATTTGTGGTAAACTGAGATTGTGTAGTTGATGAAAATTGGAGGCGAGACAATGTTACCGGCGAAGCCGACCCTTGTTCTTTTAATGTGTGTGAAATTTGTCCTTTATCCACTTCTTCCATCTTGTTGCAACAAGACTTTTGTTGCATGATGTTTGTATCAACTTGAGACGTAAACATTCAAATCACTCTAAGTTAAACTAAAATAAAAAAAACATTCAGAATCAGTTCAAAATCTTTATATATAAAAGAGGGTTGTATCCCTCCTCCTTGTGCCACATGGGATGCCACATAGATAACTCGTGAGCTCTCGCGACGACACGTGGCAACGCAGCGTTTCATTAAACTTGAAATCTGGGCTTAATTCATTCGTCGTGTATTGGGCTATAGGTTTGTTGTTCCCGGCCCGATAGACGTTGCCAGCCTCGGTGACTTCTGATCTTCTTCACGTCTTCTGGAACGGAATGTGTTATGGCTTTTTTCCGTGATAAATCTCATTAATTCAGATGCCCACTACAAGTTCTTCAATGTGTTATTGCGTCGGCGAGGCTGTGGGATTTCGGGTATAAATATGTCAGTATTTCTCTTCTGGAAATCATCCTCTCTTCATCTCCCTTCTACTCATCTCTCTTATATAGTGTTCTTCTCCGATTTGAAGTCCCGCAAGTGTTCATCCGTTGAATAGCCAGAGAGAAGATTAAAAGTGAAGAGAGTAATAAGGATTCTGCTCTGATCGATGATAAGCCTCCTACTGCAGCCTCTGTGAACGTTTTTCTCAGACAGGCATTGCATGCTGATGTTCGGTCTCTTCTGCTTGATTGATTGTACAACCGAGATGAACAGGTTCCGAAAATAGCCTTCTACCTGTGTTTCTGTTTACGTTTTGTTTAATGGCTTATTCATCGATTTTTCTTACTGATTTGAAGGCTGGCAGCTATTCTCTCTCTTTCTCTTATGGGTTTTTGTTGTTCGCAGGAATCCAGATCGTAGCTCTATAGGTTCACATGATCCATCAAGACCCAAAATGTTCATATTCATCTGTACATCCAATTGTTCCCATAAAGGTTGGGTCTATCTAATTCTCTCCATCAGATTTCTGGAACAGATGATTCTGTTTTTTCTATTAATATAGATGATTTTTTCAGTCTGATTGAGATGTTAACTAGATGTATATATACTCTGGGAACAATTGCTTTTGCAGGAATATAATGAAATCATCTAAGCTGTTCGTCGGTCAGACTATCTTGGAAGACCACTGAATATCGAGAGTAGTTTCCACTGGCTGTGCTCATGGCTTTGGTTTCTTTTTCTTTGCTGGTCCCAGTGTTGGTGTGATAGCCATATTGCTCATTCACATCACTGATGTTAAAACTGTAAGTTTTCATCACATCCCTTTTGAGCGATTACTTCATTGCTTCAGTACAATCAATCTACTTCCTACAATATTTAGTTGTTTGGAACAGAGGTTACTACTACTGCTCTTCCAAGTAAAGCTATTCTTTTTATTCATTCTTTTTTTCCCCATGTCTTCTATATTGTCGCAAAAAGCATAAGCGATAGTCTCTTGAAAAATATTTCTCTTGATCTTGGTCAAAAGTTTTTGTCTTCCGGACAGAAATAATAAAGAGAATATTATAAGTTTTTGTCTTACTCTAACTCAGCTGCTTTCTTGAATTCATTGGTCTGATTTTATTCACAAGTATGACTATGCCTTTATCATACTCAAATAAATTGGTTGACATGATAACAAAATTCCAAACATATGAAACATCTGGAGTTTATTATGTATTAACAAAATACACTTTGGCCAATGATATTGTGCAGATAGTTTTACTCGCTAAAAAGTTAAATGTGGAATGGTTTGTCGACCAGTGACATGGAGACGATGGATCTGGGACTATTCTAAGGATCACCGCTATTCTATTTAACTAGAGCATGTGTCATTCAAGTTCATGGAACCTTGGTAACATTCGGAGTTGGTCATGTGCTCAAACTCTGGTATCCAAAAACAAAGTAGCGATGGACATTGCAGGTAGTGTGACGTGAGAGCACAGATTCCAATCTTATATTGCAAGGTTTGGCCCAAGTTGGATACAATAACATCTGCTAACTGAAGCTCTTGACTAGCATGGTCTGAAGGGATTAAGGGTGAATTTCCATTTTCATGTCCCTTATGCCATTGCCTAATTCGTTTTTTCTTTATATTTTTTTTGTATGGAAACAGTTGAATTTATCAAAAGGAATCATTCAGTGTAAAAAAAAGAGCATGCGTCATTGGTATCAACAAATTTCAGGATTTGATTTTCGTATTTTTTATCATAGTTGTAAGAATATTTGTATCCGTTTGAGATTTAAGATTTCACATTTTGGTTTCAACCTTAAAAATCTCTGACCACAAACTCATACCAAAACATGGAGGACTTTTTTTACCAAATGACACTCTTTTTTTCCTACAAAAATATGCTTTGTTTTCTATACGTGCAGTGACTACAATTTCATTTTTGAGGTGTTTTACCTTTGTATTGGTTTGTTGATACTCCATTGATGGTAAACAGAATGCTCCGGAACGGAAAAGTAAATCTATACTAATACCAAAATATTTTGCGCACTAATATATTTTTGTTTACGATGGAATAATATTATAAGAAATAAGAGAATAAGTCATGAGAATAACAACATAAAAAGTATACACTAAACTAGGGATTAGAAAAATATCCAAAATCCCACCTAAAAATATCTACCAAACTCGAACGAAAATGGTAAAATATTGGAATGGTTTCGGAATTTTTATTCGAAGAACTGAAACTGAATCTCACACGAATCAAAATATTTTAGGTACCCAATTTTTTAAAATTATAATTATATATTTAAATATAATAATTAATTTAAAATATTATATCCAAAATATTTAAAATACTCAAAAATACTCGGAGATGTATAAACATTTTAAAATGTTTAAAATGTTTGACGCAGTAAAAAAAATCAAAACACTAAAATATTTAATGGTTTCCCACTCAATTACTCTAACGAACCATTTTTCATGATAGTTTTATGCATTTAGTTATACATAATTATAATATATATATATATATATATATTACTTTTATTGTGTAATTTGAATATCTTAAAATATATTTGGGTTTCAATAAAATAAACATAATTTAAATGGGTAGCCAAGCCCGTTGAACCGAACCCGAACCAAAACTAATAAATATCAAAATAAATTTTAAATCTCTAGATCCTAAAACCTATAATCTGAAAAGACATGATCGGATACCTGAGTATCTACCCATGCATAAAATTAAATTTTAAAAATATCAGAACAATAATTACATTGTTTAACTGCACTTAAAAATAAATCAACAACATATCATTCTTATAGTCACAACCATTAAGATATCTCAAACAATATTATAATTTTTTTTTAAAAAATAAGAATTTAATAGTAAAAATTATGAAAACAATGGCGTTTCACGTCACTAATTCGAGTCTTAAGAAGCCGGCACGTATCCGCATCTAAAACATGGCGTTTCATTAACTTGGAGTTGGAGTTGGAGATTGTGTGGGCTTTTGGTGTAACTCATAAACATGCGGGAATATTGTTGTGTGGGTCTTAGATCAAATTAAAAATAATACTTTTAACATTATACTTTTATATTTTAGTAAACAAATAATGTCGTGTTCTTCGTTTTATGAATACGCCATAAAAAAGCTCTCATGTGATTGTTGATATTCAATCCGATCATACCGGTATGACAAATTAATGTAAATCAACAGAACCGAGTACGATGATTTTAATTGGATTTACATGTGTCGAAAATACAATAAAATTTTTTTATTTATTTGAATGTGTAAAATAGCCTGTAAAAACCAAAAAAAAAAAAACTAAATGAACTAATAGGTTTATAGTATATTAGTGAAAGTACATATAAAATGTATAATTTTATGTAGTGAATGCAAAATTGAATTTACTAATTTGATATACATATACTGAGCATTTAACATATGAATAATGTTTTAGCAAAATAAAAACATAGGAATAATTATTTGCTTTATCCATTTACATCAATTTATTTTTTAAGGTCCATGATTTCACGATAAATAGTGTTCCTAACTTCTTCTTTTTTCATACAATAGCGCAAACATATTATTATATATTACTCCTACTTAGCTATTTGAATAAACGAACACTCTGATATTTGAAAATTTTGAACGATTACTTTTGTACGGTAAACGGTTTTATTTCAAAGTATTAATACACCAATGCAAAAATATATTTTGCAAATAATTACACGCATCTGCAGCATAAGCTCTTTATTACATACGAGCATAGATTCTATAAAAATACGTATATGCAATATTATCATTTAATTTAAATATATTGTTAATTTATAACGCAAGTTTCCACAGTATTAATAACTTCTTAATTAATAGTAAAACATCTCTAATAAATTCTAAACTTATTTAATAACGATAGACCGTATTCAATTTAAAGAGTGGCAGAGAAGTTGAAGTATGACTTTCATTAATAGAAAACTATCACATTTTAATTAAAACATGCACAGACCAAGGTACTCACAGTAACAAAAGGTTGTTTTGGCTTAGATAATATAATATTTTCCTTAACATATTTCTGGCATGATCATTGCATAACGGTATGTGGACATTATTGATTTTATTTTATTAGTTCTTTCTTCATAGAATAATGAAAGTTACTATCATTTTAATTTAGTCTAAAAATATTTATTAAAAATAACAACATGATATCCAAATTCTATTTTTTATTGTTTATAATATCATTTTCAATCTACAATTTTTTTAAAAAAAATGCTTTATAAAATTAATGTAAATTCATATAAAATAGTTTTTTTTCTAACTTCCCGCCCGTAGGGCGGGCCGACCCTAGTTTCAAATAAAACAAAAGACATAAAAGAAAAACTGATACTACTAGACTTGCAACAATTTACTCAAATCTGAAATTCTAAAGGAACCGAGGTCAAATTAGGAACATACGCACAGTGAAGGAGACAAACCGACCTTGCCAAGTTGCCATACCCTATCTGAATCTTATTGCACATGTCTCCCTTCACTATATAGATGCAAGGATGCCCATATTCATCGTCGCCACAACACATGAATAGGGTTTTATCATAGACGAAGTAACTAACGCCATACATCTTGGGAAACAACTTATGGCAAGTTAGTTGCTGTCGAGGTCATCAAGTTTATCCACGCCATTTCTTCTTTATCATCAATCTTATTTTCCATTACCCAAATTTCAATCTTCCTTGATAAATAGCATTGCTTTAACAACGAAAACCGATTTCCTTTACAAACCGCAAGTAGAAGTTCATCTAAACAAGGATTTTCTTGTAAGGGAAGGAGACAAACGGTTTTGAAAACCTCCCTAGTGAAATCAAAGCTTTGGATGAAATTCTCAGGAGTCTGGGGACTGTAAGCAATCCAATATAAATTTCCATACAAGGACACATATGACCGTATAACTATTTCAGGTATGTGTACCTCGTCAGGTGTATTCTTTGGAAGTGTAACATGACAGTTTTAACTTGTACTGATTTTATTTGAATCTTGTTGTATTCTGATGACTATTTGTCCAATTAGGATGATTAATGAAATGCGAGAAAACATGACAAAACAGGTGAACTATAATTGTCTCTAATACAACATGTCAGGATGATGACAAGAACTCAAGCATTAATGTGTCCACTGACCGTGTTAAGAGTGAAGCGTCTTAGATAGCTGTAAGCGTATTTGATGTTATGTGAACTTTTGAATGTTGTTTCGTTTACCTTCAGTGTTTCGGTTAGATAGATAAATAAAGATTTGCTTCGATCAATCTTTGGTTTTAAATTTGTTGAATAATCTGAAATGTTTCCATACTGTATTTGGCGTTTTTTAAGTTTAGATTTCGGTTGCATTGTAGTGTTTCAAAAGATATAAACTTCATGTCTTAGTCAGCTTGCCGTTTAATTTCATGATAACTGATGGAAAGTAAAGCTGCTTAGTTATCTGAGAATTGGTTAAGTTATATATAAACGCTATGACATGAGACTCAAAGACTGAGGAGAACACCAAAAAGCTAGGCAATAAACTTAAATATTCCCACACCAACATGAGTAGAGACAATGAAACTGGTCCTCTAGAGACATCAAATCGAGACAGCTACTTAAGAGTACGAAGAAAAGCATTATATGATCTATGATAGTGAAAACAGAACCAACCAATGCAAACTGGAAGCTACGTTTTCAACTTGTTCCAGCACTTAGCTGATGAGCCTGCGACTCCCAAAAGAGTCTAACAGTGGAATAAATCAAAGAAGGTTCAGCCATTGCACCATTACCATAGTCACCACAAGCCAATCTCTTCTTAATGTGAGGAATGAGTGTGATCTCAAAGCTCATCAAGCGAACAAAGATGCCTTTCAGCGAAAGGATTGTTCCACATCAAAGTATTTGTGGTAAATTGAGATTGTGTAGTTGATGAAAATTGGAGGCGAGAAAATGTTACTGGCGAAGCGAAGTTTGTTCTTAATTTGTGTGTGAAATTTGTCCTTTATCCACTTCTTCCATCTGGTTGCAACAACACTTTTGTTGCATGTTTGTATCAACTTCAAACATAAACATTCAAATAACTCAAGTAAAAAATGAAAAAAAAAAAATCAATCACGTTAAAATTTCAAAAAAAAAACAAAAGAGATGCAACAACTTAAAAAGAAAAACTGATAATAATAGACTTGCAACAATTCACTCAAATCTGAAATTTTAAAGGAACCGAGATCAAATTTGGAACATAGGCACAGTGAGAAAACCAGCTGACCTGGCCATACCCTATCTGAATCTTATTGCACACATCTCCCTTCACAATATAGATGCAAGGATGACTAGCTTCATCGTCGCCACAACACATGAATAGGGTCTTGTCATAGATGAAGTAACTAACACCACACTTCTTGTGAAACAAATTTGGCAAGTTAGTTGTTGTCAAGGTCATAAAGTTTATCCACACCACTTCCTCTTTATCATCAATCTTATTCTTAGTTACCCAAATTTCAATCTTCCTTCTTAAAAATTTTTGCTTTAACAACGAAAACCGATCTCCTTTCCAAACCGCAAGGCGAAGTTCATTGAGACAATGGTTATCTTGTAAGGGAAGGAGACAAAAGGGTTTGAAAATCTCCCTAGTGAAATCAAAGCTTTGGATGAAATACTCACCAGTCTGGAGATTGTAATCAATCCAATACAAATTTCCATACAAAGACACATGTGACCGTCTATCTATTTCAGGCATGCGTACCTCGTAAGGTGCATTAATGTACCTCAACACGTGAGAAGCACACTCGTAGATCGCAGCTACCTGGGGTGGGTGGTACAGTAAAAGCTTGTGAACCTTTTGGGGTCCACTGTTGTCGTATCCTAAGCCGAAAGCATTGAACTCTTTGCCCACGGAATACAACTTTATCAAGTTAGCCTGTCTCAAACATGGAGACCAGAGCGCTGTCTCCATCTTCGAATGGAATGGAGGATATTTACAGAACAAGAGTTCATCGCAAGTAGTGATTCTGCTGTATTGCAAATTTGAATCCCTACAAGAAGAGTGTAGCTCACGCAAAGTTACCCTTTGATCGATGATGTCTATTGAATAAATCTTTGATTTGGTTAGGAAGATGAAGTGGGGACGGGAGAGAGACAAGTGCTTGTTGATGAAACTCTTGTTGTTTAAGAGAGAGTTCCATCTCTTAGACACGGCTCTGAACCGAACAAGAGACTGAGGTGGAAGACGAGAGAGTATTTCTTCCTCCAGTTCCCACGGAAGGCTAACATGCAGATCCATTAGGTTTTCTGTTTACGATTAACTCTGATAATAATATAGGATATCTTTTTCTTTTTTTATTTAAGAAAGGTTACGATAGGATAATCCTTTTTGTTGGAGATAATATATTTAGATGTGTGCAAAATATATTCTAACAAACCTGTCCAATTAAATTAATAAAGTACCAAAGTTCACTCACATAGAAAGTTATGACGTATTCATAAGTCTGCTGATGGTTAAAAAATGCAGGTGTTTCAAAAACGTCAGACACGCGATGCTGCCGGGAACACATTTGAGCTCTCTCCATGATCAGGCAAAAGGAGCTTATGTGAAGAACAAGAAGAATCAGAATCAGGCAAACCAAATCTCTATCTATCAAGAGTGTCTAGCTTCGCTTCCGATTACTTAACCTTAGATAACATTCTTTGCTGTGTGGGATGCAGATTTGCTGGATATGGCAGAAAGTGAGCTCAGTAAATGAGAGAGGCTTCCAACGTTTCTTGGACAATGTTCAATACAAATCCAATGGGATCTTATGCTATGAGCGTGTCTTTGGACAAGGCTTTGTGAGCACTGGTGGAATCGGTTCAATCATAATTTCCTCTTGCTTGTGTTGTATGCGAGATGTTTTGTGTCTTAACCTATCAGTACTATAATGTATGTTTGTGTTATGTTTCTTGTGACAGAGACAACCAACGAGTTTGTGGAGAAGATGAATCTGAAACCAGGACAGAGGGTGTTAGATGTTGGTTGGGGCATTGGTGGAGGTGACTTCTATATGTCTCAGAAGTATGATGTTCATGTCGTTGGTATCCATCTCTCAATTTCGTTTGGTTGCATTGTCGTGTTTCAAAAGCAACAAACTTCATGTCTATGTCATCTCGCCTTTTGATTTCATGATTACAGATAGAAAGTAAAGCAGCTAGGTGATCTGAGAACTGGTTAACTTATAAACCAACGCTGCTATGTGTGAGACGACTAAAAGCGTGAGGAGAAAGAACACCAAACAGCGAGACAATAAACTTAAATATTCCTACAGTAGTAACACGAGTGAAGCCAGTGAAAATGGTCCTCTAAAGATGTACAAAGACAAGCATTAAAACAGAACCAACCAATGCAAAGTGGAAACCACGGTTTCAACTTTGCTGACGAACCTGCGACTCCCAGAAGAGCCTAACAGTGGAATAAATCAAAGAAGGCTCAGCCATTGCGCCATTACCATAATCACCACACGCCAATCTCTTCTTAATCGGAGGAATGAGCGTGATCCCAAGCTCATCAAGCGAACAAAGATGCCTCTCCGTGAAAGGATTGTTCCACATCAAAGTATTCATCGCAGGCGCAACGAAGACCGGTTTGCTATAATCCCAAGCTCGTACGATACAAGTCAGAAGATTATCACACAGCCCACCAGCAATCTAATTTAAATAAAGGACAAAAAGTGAGAGCAAAGTAAAAGTCTTCTAACGGAATTTAGATTTTTATTTATTTATTAAACCTTGGCTAATGTGTTAGCAGACAAAGGAGCGATGACCATGACGTCAGCCCAGCGTCTGAGCTCGATGTGAAGTACTGGATCGCCGATCTTGTTCCAGCTCGACCACTCGTCTTCGTCGGTGTAGAGAGTGACTTCCCGCGGGAGGGAGAGCCTGTCGAGGAAGTGGAGAGACGATTTCGAGACGACGGCTCTCACTTCGGCCCATTCTGCGAAGCAGTGGCAGAGGTTGCCGAATTTGATGGCGGCGACGCTTCCGCTCGCGGCGAGGAGGACGCGTGGCTTCCGTGGTGCGGTCTGCACTTCCATGTCGTCTCTGTCTCGTTTGCCGTTCTCCATTGGCTCTTTGGGAACCGTTACAGATCTAGGGATTCGGCGAGGGAACCCTAACCGAAGAAGATTGATCTGCTCGAGAAAAATATCAAATTGTTTTAGAGGGAAGAGAAAGGACGGACACTCTCATTCTAGCTGGTCAAATGGGCCGTTGACTCCCTCTTTTAAGGCCTTCAATCTCTTGTATGGGCCTATTATACTTTTGTATGGGCTTTTTAGTTCTTAGTAAAGGGTCTCTAAGGGATTCAAATAACTCATCTCTTATCATTTCTTCAACTTGCTTTGGGATTTCTGTGAATTTAAAAACTAATTGTAACCATTTTTAAGATCATGATCATGGACGATGATAGTAAGAATTTGTCTTTGATTATATATATTATTATAAATAATCATCAATTTACTAAATGTTGCTATGATATACAAATCTATAGTTATTATATGTTAATGTGTTGCATAATACATACACAAATTATAAATAATTATCTTCTCTACATCCATTCCCTTTTTTTGTGGCTAATTAGTAGATCAACCTAATCTTAAACATGTCTTCTGATTTGCACATTACATGGTTTGATTAGGAAGATACTAGCAACGCAATTTTTAATATGAAATTGTTCGTCCTCTTAAAACAACTAATATCAGGAAAATGAAAGCAGAATAAAAAGGAACAAAGATTCATAAGAGGGAAAAACATTCAACACTGGAAATAACTCCTGATTTACATCAACCTTCTTAATGTTTTAGTTAGTGACACACTGACACAAACACCATCAAAAGAGTCTTTGTTTTTTTTTCTTCCAAAAGACTAAAATTCCTTATAGGTTTTTAATTAAAGATAGGAGGATCCAACACCTAAATACTAAAAAGAACACTCCTAAACCACAAACACCAAGGCTAATGTCTAGGCTGTTTTTTGAGAGATCATTATTCTTCAGAACAGAGCTTCTTGCATTGCCTCTGCATCTGTCTGCACCTGGGTCTGGTCTGTCGGGGCTTGATCTTCTTCTCCTTCTCTTTCTTGTCCATGTCCCTCTGCTTCTTGTGGTTCTTCAGCTTCGGTCTGTGGCGCTGCCTCCTCTGGCTGCGCTTCTTCCACGGCTTGTGGCTCAACCGTCATCATTGATATTAGTCCTTCCAGCTTTTGTGCTGCTTCCACCGCTGCTTGATTATCGTTGTTTGTAATACCAGTGTTCAACACATTCAGGATTTCTTTTGCTTTCTCATTCTAAATCATTCAAAGACAAAAAAACCAAAACATAAATATCAAATAAAAGAAAAGACTGTTTATTTATTAATAGACTTAACTTACACAGAGGTCAAGCTTTGCCTTGAGTTCTCCATAGGCAGACTCTAGTGCACCAGTAGCTACCGTGACGGGCCATGGGTTCTAGGTTCATAAAAAGGAATAAACGTTAGACATAGGTTCAGCAACTTCAAGACAGACAATAATGTTTGAATAAAGACAACACTTTAAGTAACACGTTTCTACTTAAAAGAAGACAAGGAACTAAGACTTGTCACTATGTAAAGCATTAACCAGATTAATTATCAAACTAAAGCAAAACACCACCTACCACTAAAGTCTTAATTATCCAAATGAAAAATCAAATATAAGGATAACCCCAAAGGCGAGGGACACGATTATAAAATATAAACACATCTGAAAACTAGACAGGTTTAGATTCTTTCTTACACGCTCAAAAGCAGGAAAGTGACACCGACATAATTCACAAATCATTGTCATAAAGTATGAACCTTTTCAATTCCTAAATTGACGGCGGAGCAGTGAACAACTATGCACACAATACTAACATAGGATACTAGATCACATGTGGACATGAGAAAGGCATTACCTTTCTGGGTCTACCAACGGGACGTCCTCGTCCACGCTTAGGCTTCGTGATGAGCCTATTCTTAACACCACCGATCTTAGGTGGTCTTCCTCGTCCACGCTTTATCCCTGGCGCAGCCGCTACAGCTTCTCCACCAGCTGGAGCAGCAACGGGGACGCCACCAGAGTCAACTCTCCTTGGCCTTCCACGGCGTCTAGCGCCGTTAGCGACGTAAGGAAACACAGAGGCGGTGGAGGAGACTGACAAGGGCTTCCTCTGTCTCCCGGCAGCTCTACGACCCGGTGGCCTGCCTCTTCGCTTCATGATCACAGACATGCCCGCAGGTCGAGGGATCGGAGCAGATCCGTCCTTTCTCGGACGACCAGGCCCTCTCTTTGCAGACTCAGTACCCGTCTGCGTCGGACTGGCGACAGGAAACTGAGGTTGCTCCCAGCTTGGCTGCCCGTTAAGCTGGACAGCGTTGGGTTGAGCAATGATGAGTTGTTGTTGCTGCTGCTGTGGTGAAGCTTCAGGCTTAGGCTTCGGAGGTCGTCCACGTCCTCGCTTCTGCGGCTGAGAAGCAGAGAGAGGCGCCGGATCAAGAGGAGATTCAGATCTGGGAGGAGGAGGAGCCAGACCTGCAGCGGCGGCGGCGGCCGCGACAGCGACGCTCTCGGGAGCAGAGGAAGAAGCGGCGAGCTTGTAAGACTTCTTGACCATAGAAAGAACGCCACAGTTCTTCAAGGTCTTGAGATGGTGAGCGAGCAAAGCTTGGTGATCGGTGGGTAAAACAGGGTTAGATCTCTCGATGTACCTCGATATCGCCATCTTGCTCGAACCCTCAGGCTCGTTCAAATGCGCAATCGCCTCCACAATCAACTACACATACAGAGAGAGGAAAAGGTAAGCACTTTATTAAAAGGGTCATCTCAATTTAGTCGAAAGGTGAAGACTTTTTAATAAAGATCAGAGCTTACTTCGGAGTAAGGAGGAGGCGTCTGCGTTTGCGTTTGCGTTTGCGGCTGCGGTGGGGAGACATGGGTGTTGAACGGAGTTTGGTTAACACCGTAAAAGGGGAGATTCGGAGCGGAGACGAAAGGGCTGTTGGAGGGTGGGTATTGAGGGAAAGGAGAGTACTGTTGAGGACGGTGAGGATCACTGGAAAGAGATGGATCCATTGGATTTGGAGACAGGAACAGTGAAACCAAAGGAAGGAAAAAAAAAAGAAAAAAAAAGACAGCGGCAGGTGAGATTTAGTTTTTAGGTTTTTTTTCTTTCTTTCTTTCTTTCTTTTCTGCCTCTTTTGATAAATTGTTTTGGTTTTGTGAAAAATATATAAATGTGGGGGAAGAAATATAAGAGATAGAGTTAGGTTTGAGAGAGAGGTGGAGGATTGAGATATGCGAGAGAAGATGATAGGGTTGAAATGCTATTACCTTCATCTCACCGTTGGATGCTTTTTTATCATTGGCTTTTGGCGAGGATCGATGACGTGTCGACTTGTTTTTGTATTTATATTTTGAGATTTGTGTTTCTTTAGTTTTTATTTTATTTATTTGGGCTTTTACCATATGGCTACATTTTCGATCCAAATGTACTCAAATTAAAAAATGGACCGCCAATTTTTTCTAAAAGACCCGCCTCATTTTCAGTGTAAATGATTTTGTAAACAAGGACTGATAGTATATTATTTCTTTTTCAAAAATCAAGAATTGTCAACTTGTTTCTCGTACATAAAGCAAGGAAGCGTAGCAAGCATTGTTGCATTTATAAAGGGTGACTCGCGTTTGTAATAAACTCCGATGTTTTGTAGCTGGCTGTAATAAAACTCCATTAAAGAGTGTATGATACTTATGAAGGATGGCTCGCATAATTGCGTCGGTTGACTGAGAATCTGAGATAATATGGGCGAATTTAGAGAGAAAATGCTGGGAACATTAACTGAAGAAAGTTAATTATTGGATGCACTGAACTTCTAACATTTTTCTGTAAACTTACCCTGAGAAAAGGAATTGGGTGTATGTATATGCATCCAATCCTTACTCTCTACATTAGTTTACCATCTAGATTTTATTTTTAAATACACTAATATAAATTATTTAATTTGGATCTATAAGCTTTTCTATGTAAAACAACTATGACCCTGTTAACATTGGAGTCAACCATATTTGTTCCTACTTTTAAAGAAATCCAAAGTTGAACTTCTAAAATTGAAAATCAAATTTCAAACTAACCAAGCAGATAAATCATTGATAAATACGTTTAAAATACAAAATATTGTCTTCTTACGAATTTCCCACTACAAAGCTGAATGTTTCTTTAACTGTCAACTCGATTGAACAAACAATTTTAAATATATTAGTATATGAAACTTACGTGTGGATAACTATCATCTTACTAACATATATGATTGCTAAATAACACGTATATTACTGCACACAAAATTATCAACAGATTAAAAGGAAGGGTGTACTGGATGTTAATAAAACGAATAAGTAGAATTTAAAAAGATGATAATTAGTGGAATCTAATACTAGAATGAAATTAGTATTCCATTTGTTTCAGAACAATTTTTAAGCGGAATGATTTTTCAAAAGAATGTTGATTTTTTTGGAACGAAAAAGAACAATATAAAATGAGATAGAATGCTCTTTTTTTTTTTAATTGCTACTGTGAACATTTCGTGGAATGGAAGGAATTAAACATTCAGAAGGTTTATATTCAAAAAATGCATTCCAGTTGCATCCGAAATCTAAAATACCAAGTTACCAGTAGAGGGAGAAGAAAAAGAATTCTAACGTCCCATTATATTTTGACAGAATCTAACCATAACGATTTCCTTAAAGTCTTTCCAATGTTTTCTTTGCTGGCCGCTTAAAGCCTACCAATCTAATACACACCAATTATAATACATTTATCACATTCACCACAGTGGATATATATAGCGGATAATGGTGACCATTCAAGCTCCAAACCTTAACCTCATAGCCAAGTCGCTTTCAATGCAACGTCTATCTACGTTTGTCTTTATATGTGCGTGTGTTGTGTGCGTGCGTGAGCTCAAATCATATTTAAGCAAAGTCAAATACAGAAACAAACAAATATGCGGCAAATAAAAGACGAGAGAGAGACCGGACGACAACCAAATAGTCAAGGAGCAAAATGAATAAATACGAATCACGCTACCATGTCTTGACAATACTATTCTTACCAACATCTATAGTCTATAGAATATCATATTATCCACACGTTTACATACTTTGTAATGGAAACGTTACATTTTCTATAGTTTTGGTGGAAACGTGTTTGCTTTTTTGCTTTGTCAAAAAACTCAAAGCTTGGCTCTAGTCAGTAACAAATAGCAAGTGTAACACACAACCAATATAAAAAAGAAAAACTGCATAAATAGTTGAATATGGTTAAAATAGAAACTATGTTTGACAAAAAGAGGGATAAAAAGAGGATCGAACAATTGTAGGCTAAATCAAATCAAAATAGTTAATCATTTGATCAAACTAAGATTCTGTGTAATGGGACTCTAGAATTTGTATATATTTTGCGACTTTAAGCAAATGATTTACGTGACTTATAGCAAAGATGTGTCTGGCTCTAGCGAGGGAAATGTTTGATCTATAGACTATACCACACGTGTAGTTCAAATAAATATATGATAAAATATACATATTTTTGGGTCGCAAACACATTTTATTCAATGATCAAACAAATACATTGGATGCATAATGTAATAAAAAGGGAGAAAAAAAAACTGCAAATGAAAGAAAAGAAAAAATGTATGCTGCACCAAATCCATGTTGCTATTATTCTCTCTAGGTTGGTAAATGAGGAAGGTCTCAGTCTCATATAGTACGTTCACTGAGATTTTGGCAACATCAGTATTAAGAGCATGTCCATCAATAAGAACCTCTTATGGGTTCTAATCAATAAATTAGTAATAAATATAGTGATTTGAAAGGTTTAGAACCTTTGTTAATCTAATTTTATTTTTCCTCGTCCAATGGTAGAACCTCATTGAGGTTCTTAAAAAAAATTTTAAGTTTTTTTTTTATTTTAAAGTTGAATGATTGGATACATAGAAGGAAAAAAATCAGCTCAAAGAACCCTTTTTTTAGTTTTGAACCTATAGAAAATGAAACTAAATATGAAAAAAACAAGACCTGCATCAATGTGAAGGAAGGCAGGTGTACATAAGATGCAGAGGCGATCCATGAAGTAGTAGAAAACAAAGATGTGTAGTTGCAGTCAACCAAAGGCTAATAAAAATCCAAATTTTCTTTTTCAATTCTGAAATCTGAATGATTGCAAAGGCACTGCTTTCTGACAATAGGAGTTCAGACATGGAAAGGCATGAAGAAGAGAAACAAAACAACGGATGATGATGATGGTGACATGGAAGATATGTATCTCCAGACTCAACTAAGATTTTAGGCACAAAGATGAGATGATAAAGGTAGGCATGAAAACGTAGGAATGTAATTTGCAGGGAAGAGGTTGGAAACTCAATGGCTTCTATGGAGAAAGTCTCCTGCCACCAAACAAACACTTAACAAGCTACAACTTTTTCATCACTTTTTTCTTATACTACTGGTTCCTTTGATTTCTCCTAATACTGAATCCATGTTACTCAAAGTTACTCAAAATCAAGCATCCTATGTATCAAAGTGAACATCAAATAGATTGGCGAGTACTTGCTGAACAACCGTTCCAGCTCCGATTGGCGAGTCTCATACTTCCCCACGAACACCGGCCTCATACTTACAGATGAAGATCGAATCGCTGCAACACCAATAGAATAATCAACTGTTCCTCCACCCTCGAGAAACTTCCGGACCATCAGAGAACACAGAATCCGCCGGCGAATCACTCCGGCAAGTGGAGGAGAACTTCGACAAATCAAGATCATCTCCAAACATCATCTCCGTTGGAGATCTCCACAGAACCGACGACGAAGAGATAGACCATTCCACAGCACCGACGACAAACAGATAGACCATCCGACGACGAAGAAACCGATCAATCTTCATCTCCGTGGGAGATTTACAGAGAATCAATTATTTCGCTGAGAGCGACCAAGGGAGGAGAGAGACTTCGACAATATCGAAGAGAGAGAAACGAAAAAAAAAAAAAAAAAAAGTTTTCGCTATAGTGATGAACCAGGTTCACTAGAAAGAGGAGGTAGAGAGAGACAAGTTCATCACTATTCCTTATTTTAATACTTTTTTTTTTGGAATCTGTGTGAACCTTCACTAATGGAGATGCTCTTAGAGCACCCCCATTAGTGAACTTATGGGGGGTTCACACACATTCCCAAAAAAAAAAATATTAAAATAAGGAATAGTGATGAATCTGTCTCTCTCCACCCCTTCCCAGTGAACCTGGTTCATCACTGTAGCGCGGGCCCCACGGCACGTGGCGGTCCGCGACTGGTCCGAAATTTTTTTTTTTTTTTTTTTTTTTTTTTTTTTAAACAAAAATCAATTAAAAAAAAAAAATAATAAAAAAATGTTTTGTGAACCCCTTTCATGGGGTTCACTAATGGGGATGCTCTTAAACTCCTTTATTTGGCACCGGTTCTGAGATAATTAAGCATTTTTTATTTAAATTTATCTGCTTTTTGCTTTAGAACCTCCATTTAAACCTCCCAATGGAGGTGGTCTTCAACATCAATCAAACCATTTTTCCACATGTTAATGGGCCCGAGTTGCCAGCCTATCAACACAAGGCTTACTTCTATAATGGGCCTCAACATGAGATGGACATATCTACGTGCAGTAGCTCTTGCCCTCGTTAGAGGTTTTGATCTCTTTGGTTTGAAGTGCATCAGAGTTCCAAGAAGGAACTATATTCAAATGGATCTTCATAAATAGGTTTGTACTTTTTGTTAGAATTCTTATGGGTCTGTTGTTTCGTTTATCTGTTTGTTTTCTTCATATTCAGAATTGAAACTTAGGGTCTAGACATCTTCGGTTTTGTTTCTGTTAATGTCTCCAACTAGGAACTGTTGCAAATCATCGTTGTATCAACTGATTTAAGCGACAATTTGGGTTTATTACACAATGTTCCTGGTGTTTGGCTGCTTAGAAAATGGTGGATCAATGCAAGCTTACCATTGATGTATGTATAGTTGTTACCAGTTGATTAATGGAATTGTCAAATATTTGGATCAGTACTCTCTGATGTCAATACTTGTACGCTGTGAAAAAACTGCATTGTGGATTTTGTTGCTTCTTGAGTTTGGCCTGAGCTCTGAATTAGCTTTTGGCTGATCTAAATCTAGTTTATTGCATATGTTGAGAAGAGGTCTCATGAGTTTGAAAATAGTAGAAATGCTATATTGTGGATTTGGTTTCTTGTTTATGTTTCCTCTGTTCTCATCCAGAATCTAGGGTACTTTATGTGCATAAATGCTCAGAATCCAATGTTTCCTGGGAAGAATGTGGGGGCACCAATTGAATATTATTACTGATTTGCTTGGATTTGGTTTCTTGTTTATGTTTCCTCTGTTCTCATCCAGAATCTAGGGTACTTTATGTGCATAAATGCTCAGAATCCAATGTTTCCTGGGAAGAATGTGGGGGCACCAATTGAATATTATTACTGATTTGCTTGGATTTGTTTACTTGTACTTTGTAGCCATGGTTTAATGGCAAGTACTTTAGGCCTAGCTCGGGTTAGATTTATGTTAATTGGTACGAAACCTTAAGTCGTAGGTATGTGGTCCACATCTGAGAATATTAGTGCTGTAACATTAACAGACCACGGTTGGATCAGTTTTTGCTATTATCAGTAATGATGATCGATGTCTTGTTTTGTTCTGTTTTCTTTGCGGTTCACTAATCAAGTTTTAACTTAGTGGACAATACAATAATGAGGTGGTGAGATTTTATATTTTCCAGTTTCTGTATATTTTGTGTCGGTGTGCTCGAATCTTTTTGTCTGCATATCTTTGTCAAATATTATACTTTTCTTGTGAAAATAAGATTCATTTAGATAGTTATCTGATTAAAAATTTAATTAATCAACCAACCTTATTAATAAACTAACAATCCTAATCAATCTCCATCATTACTATTATAAGTGTGAATACCAACATTGATCCTCTCCAGATCTCAGTCACATCGTGTCTCTTAGTTACCTCTCTCTCTCATGTTTCTTTTTCTCCTCCTCCTCTCTGCTTCTCGCTCCGGTGAATCTTCGCCGTCCGGAGACGCCACCGGTGATCTTAACAGAAAAAGTTTTCCGGAGAGGTTCGTGTTCGGAACCGCCACGTCAGCATATCAGGTTGAAGGCGAGACGTACCAAGATGGGCGTGGTCCAAGCATCTGGGATGCATTCGTCAAGATTCCTGGTTAATCATCATTACCAAATTTTAATTACCATTTAACCTGAGTAATATTAACCGTTTCGTTTTTTTTGGCCACTGGTAAAAAATAAACAGGCAATATTGCTAACAATGCCACGGCTGAGTTAACAGTGGACCAGTATCACCTTTACAAGGTAGGTACCACTAATCTTTAACCTTATAGATTTTTATCTGATCATAATGTTTTAGTTTTATAAGTGTGTTCAATGTTCATGATAATTAAATGTTAATCCAATATCAGGAAGATGTAGATTTGATGCAGACACTGAACTTTGATGCCTACAGATTTTCCATTTCATGGTCCAGAATATTCCCTGGTATTATTAGTGTCATATTGTTTATATTAGAGATTAAGATTGATATATTATAACTTCAGGCTTCTGAACACAGATGGAACCGGTAAAATCAACTGGAATGGAGTTGCTTATTACAACAGATTGATAGATTACTTGGTCCAAAAAGGTATAGCACATTCATAGACAGTTGATATGATTATATGATTTTTTTTTTTTTTGTCTTTTGAGTATACATTAATGCTTAGGGATTACACCGTATGCGAATCTGTACCACTACGATCTTCCTCTGGCTTTGGAAAAGAAGTATAAAGGCTTGCTTGGTAGACAAGTTGTGTAAGCTCCAGTCTCTTCGTTCTCTAGTCTCTTATGCTAAACCTTCAAACAACGATCTATTTATCTGTGAGGCAATCTACAGGGAAGATTTTGCGGATTACGCAGAGTTTTGTTTCAAGACATTTGGTGATAGAGTGAAAAACTGGATGACATTCAACGAGCCACGAGTAGTAGCTGCTTTAGGTTATGATAACGGTATATTCGCACCGGCTAGATGCTCTAAAGCCTTTGGAAACTGCACTGAAGGAAACTCTGCCACTGAACCTTACATTGTTGCGCATCACCTTATCGTGGCACATGCATCAGCCGTCCAGAGATACCGCCAACACTATCAGGTACATAATAACTCTACAGGGTCCTTCATATATATATGATGGTTTATTGATGGAACCGATAAATTTTCAGGAGAAACAAAAGGGAAGGATTGGTATTCTTCTTGATTTCGTTTGGTTCGAGCCTCTTACAAGTAGTGAAGCAGACAATGACGCTGCTCAAAGAGCAAGAGACTTCCATCTCGGATGGTAGTGGTTCAAACTCTTGACGTGTTTAACACTCATTGTACCGTTTTGATGAGCTTATATCCTTTTAATGGGTGTTTTTGCAAAGGTTCATTCACCCAATAGTATATGGAGAGTATCCGAAGACGATGCAGGACATCGTGAAGGAGAGGCTTCCAAACTTCACGGAGGAGGAAGTGAAGATGGTGAAAGGTTCCATAGATTTTGTGGGAATAAACCAATACACGACTTATTACATGTCCGCTCCACATCCCACCGCCAAACCTAAGGATTTAGGTTATCAACAAGATTGGAATGTCGTTTTTAACTGTAAGTTCTTGTTCATATGTATACGTTCGTTCGTTGGCAGGTGATAAGTTCTTGTTCATAGATTGCATTGTGACAATTAATATGTAGCATTACTGAGAAACCTCAATCTCTACACATGCAGTTGCAAAGGATGGGAAACCAATTGGTCCAAGGGTGAGTAATGATTTTTCATTTGAATTTTCTTAAGTCTCCTTTATTACTCAGTATTTTCCTTATGAATTAATCTAATTTTATTTAGGCACATTCGGAATGGTTATACAACGTACCATGGGGAATGTACAAGGCCATGATGTACGTTAAGGACCATTATGGCAACCCTACTATGATTCTCTCAGAAAATGGTATTAAAAAAAAAATCTTCAAGATCTTTCTTTGTTATATATATCCAAGATTGATAGGAATGTGAAGTGTTACATTTGAGTATTATCTTTATAGGTATGGATGATGCGGGCAACATTACTCAAGCTCAAGGAGTAAATGATACATCAAGAATCACGTATTATAGAGACTACTTAACGCAGCTTAAAAAGGCAGTAGAAGATGGAGCCAATGTAACTGGATATTTCGCATGGTCTTTGCTGGATAATTTTGAATGGTTATCTGGATATACGTCAAGGTGCAGAATCTAACTGATCAATATATATTGTGTATGTGATTATTTTCTGATAATATGCTAGTCTAAGCTAATGCTTTTATTTTTGTTTAGGTTTGGAATTGTGTACGTTGACTACAAGGACTTGAAACGATACCCCAAGATGTCTGCTTTATGGTTTAGACGTATTTTGGAACGGGACCAGTGATGAGATCAATGGGTCCATGATTGGATATTTGTGGTCTTTATTTGACTTTCCAACGCTAATAAAAATTTCAGCAGCAAGAAGTTTTGTTCTTGTATATACGTTGTAACTTTCAATAATGTGTATGGCGTTTTACATTGAAGTTTCTCATCATCACCATCATCCTCAAGATTACATCTAATATGGTGTTAAGAAATAACAAAAACTTATTCTAAAATGTGTGATTATCAATACAATTCTTGTTTGGTTCTTTACTTCTTTATCATGTTTGTTGTAGATACCATAAAGGAATCTTCATAGACTTAGACTATCCACGTTATAGAACTAGGTAGATGCTACATTGCTTTTTAGACTCAGTAATGCGATGTAATCATATTCCCCTGCGACTAAAGAAAACTACAGCAGGACGATTTGCATCACATTTTCTTTGGTTTATATTTTCACATTTTCAACCTTAAATAACGTTCTTTGAAATTTGGGCGTTTGCATTTACGTATAGGATCAAAGATAGATGTAGTTTTATTGTATTTAACATGTTGTCGTTATTCTTATCTCACTCGCAGTTTAGTGTTTTGGAGAGTTGTAGGAAGAGGACGTTTTCACGTGAAGATTGTGGGGGCATGGTCCAGTCCTGCCTGCCTATGGATCCACGAGGACTGAACTTATTGTATTGCGATGTGACTTCTTTCCCCTTGTCGGCTTCTGTGCGTCCACGTTTTTGGTTCTGGCCCTTTACGATTCGCGTGATGACTTTTCTCAAAATGTGGGCCGGACACGATAACTCAATTCTTTTTTTATTCTTTTAAAGTTCACATATATTCAAAATTGATTTATAACTTCTAAACCTTACTGAATATATTATTATACTAGGATGAGATCATATAAAAACCATATATTCAAAGTAGGATTATTCAATCCGGATTTTGGTCTGGTCTCGGCTTAGTTTTTTGATATTTTGTTTATAAAAATTAGATACCATATTAAAATCATATTTGTTTTAGTTTGGTACCAATTTTTTGTTTATTAAATTTTGGTCTGGTCTCAGTTTGGTTTTTTGATATTTTGGTTACCAAAATTAAATACCATATTAAAATCATATTTATCTTGGTTTGATTCGGTTTATATACTGTCGGTTTTTAATTTATTCAATTTTATACTAAACAAACTTAGACTATATTTATCTTTTATAACATCTTATCGATTTAATTTGGTATGATTAAGAATCAAATTTATTAAGTACTACTCTAATTTTTAAATAGAATGTTTTTTCTATTATATTTAACTATTAAAAACAATTGTTAAATAAATTGGTTTTTATAAATTCATAAGATGAACATTAAAAAGATTAACAATATACTAAATCATAATAGTGATACAATCGTTTATAAATATTTTAAAATTAGGTTATGGTCGTTTATATCTCCTATTAACTACTACGAATTGCACTTATTATAAGTTCCATTAATTTCCAAATAAATATTATTAATTTTTGCATTTTAAATAGAGATACCTTCCTTAGTTACATATTACCGAATTGTGTATCAAGGCAATTATATTTGACATTTAATCATAAATTTTTTAAATTAATGATCTTTAATTACTTTTTTAATAATGAAAACATAACAAACCCAAGAGTAAGACAATCTTCCGGCCACATTTTTGTTTCAATTTCGTTCAATTAAAAAAATAATTTCCACATCAAACCAACATCAATAATACACAAACCGGGCCACCTTCTTATGTTTTCGAAAACAAAATATACGGCTTCCGATGATTTTGTTGCAACTTTAGTATATAATTAAGTCTAAACATATGCAATGAACAAACATTATGCAATAAACAATATTGCCACAACGTCCGTGTTACATAAACAAACAACTTCTCACAACGTGATCATATACAATCCTATAGAGTTCTTAACACATGATTGTCCCTTACACAAAAATTTATACTTTGAAATTTTTTTCTTGTTATCTTCAGAAATCTAAACAAATGGAAGAAGACGTGTTATTATATACGGTTAGAAGTATATTTTAGATAACAATAACAGTAATCCATATCGAGTATACAATCTTCTTCTGCTCGTGTTTAGTTAATCAAACATAAACCATATCGAGTATATAATCTTCTTATGCTCGTGTTATTATATACAGTTTTTATAGGTAGAGTTTATTTATATAATGTTCTTTGTGAATCCATATTCGATTTTGGACAAAAAAATTTTCAATTGATTGTAAAACTGTCACAGAAGGTAAATTGATATTATAATTAAGTGACAAACTAACAACTCAACAAAGCCTTTTTGTAATTATTATAAACTTAAGATTATAATTTTTTTAAAATATTTCTCTATTAATATATAAGGGATACACTGATCATTGACATAAAGTCCGTAGAGGTGATATGCACATAGCAAAGTGAGACACTGATCTTGAATCTCCACATTTTTAAAAACCAGTGTAATATATATATATTGTTGTCTTGACTTGATGACCTCCAAAATTTAAGAATCATTATATACATAGCTCGGACATTAGACACACACGCTCATTTGAAACTATAGTGAAAACTCTATAAATTAATAATGTTGGGACTACACCAAAACTATAATTTTTTTATTAATTTATAGAGATATTAGTTTATCGACATACTAATTGAACCAAAAATTCAATTTGGAATTATAAAATTATATTATTTTATAGAGATTTTTAGTGTATATTAATTTGTAGAGTATTAATTTAAAGATGTTATACTGTATGTATAAACTTAGCGGATCATAATTTACAAGATCCAGTAATATTTTTGTGGGAAAACAAAAGACAAGAAGAATCCCTGTAATATTACTCCCATTGATTCGCAGCACGATAAAAACAAACAATGTCTGGACTGGAATCCTACGTACTACTATTCTTTAGTGTTGTTTTTTTTTTTTCGTTACATACTTATTTAATGAGATACGTACTTTGAAAATGTTATTATACGTTACATTAAAATGGATAATCACGTAAAACGTGTCAATAATTTTACCTTCCTCTGGCTTTTCCGCCTACTTGCTCTGTTTTTGATTGTATTGCTCTCTTTTTTTAATTGTGTGGCTCTGTTTCTGGTTTTATTTATAAGTTTATAACAAGCCGGATTTGAGTTTTGTTATATATTTAATTCATGTTTTCGTAAATTTTTTTCTTTCTGGATGAATAAATTTTAATTTTACAAAAAAACTTCTGATTTAACATTTTACCAGAATTTGACAAAAAAGGTACTGAGTTTTGTATTTTAAACTTACTTATTTATGTAAAGATATTTTACCAAATTTTCCGTTGACCAAGAATCTTTACCAAATTTTGGAGATTTGTTGACGAAATTGTATATATTTTTTAGTCTAAAAATCTGAAACTGGTGGAACATCCACATTTTTTTTTCATTTTATTCATCTTACAAATCAATTTTACTGTTTGTACAACAGTAAAAACCTTATAAATTAATATTTGATAAAATAATAGATATGATAAATAACTATATTTTTTTTCTGGTCTCTTGTTAAACCGATGTGAAATATAACATGATTCGTTAAAATAACAAAATAATAGTATTTAGAAACGGTTTAGATAAACATATAATCTCGTTAAAATCATAAATCAATAATTACTGTATATAATATTTTATATAAACATACATAAAACATTTTGTTGTTTATTTTCTTCTAAATAAATTTTATCTTTGATTTCTATTTCATTTTGTTAAACATCATATAAAAGTGTATTAATATAGTCAATATACATAAAATATATCAAATACTTTAATCAAAAAAAATGAAATTTAAATTTATAAACTTCTATCAATATATAATATCGTGAATGAAATATTTTTCATTTTTCTAAATAATAACACTCTTAAAATGTAATTTCACAGAATAATTTTTTTAAATAAATTAATAAACTATAAAGTAATAAATTATCATAGTGCAAGTATTATTAATTTATAGGGTTTTAACTGTACTAGATTTTTCATAATATCCAACCTCCAAAAATATTACATAATCATAAACCATTAATATTTTAAAACCATAATTTAAATCAAACTATAATCTTATCCAAATGGTAAAGAATCACTCAATTACATCCTCACATATCTGTCAATCATTGTATTATTATTATTTTGAAAATAAAATCTTAAAAAGAGCCTATAAATAACCTTTAAAGACACACGAGTTGTATCATCCTCAAACAAACAGTCAGAACTCACTCACCACCATGAGACACCTCATTGCACCTCCGTGGCTTCTCTTTCTTCTTGCCCTCATCCTCCTCTGTTTTCTCAGTTCCGGCGAATCCTCACCGTTCGGAGAGAAGATTAAACTGGACACCGGCGGTCTAAGTAGACAGAGTTTTCCAAAGGACTTCTTGTTCGGAACAGCCACGTCAGCTTATCAAGTCGAAGGCGAAACTCATCAAGATGGTCGTGGCCCAAGCATTTGGGACGCCTTCGTCAAGATTCCTGGTAAACTACATTTCAAACATATTTTTCTTGTTTGCTTACATAATCATAATATCTTTTGTTTTTGAATGAAACAAATCATAATACCAATGATTGGTTAGTTAATAATGATATAAACAAAATTAAACAGGGACTATCGCCAAGAATGCCACGGCTGAGCTAACAGTGGATCAATATCATCGTTACAAGGTACTAAAGCGGCTGAGGTTAAGGATTCAAATACTTTTTTTGTAAGTGAATCATTATAAGTATGTATTTTATATTTACATGTGTGTTCATGATAATCACATTTCAGGAAGATGTGGATTTGATGAAGAAACTTAATTTCGATGCTTATAGATTTTCTATTTCATGGTCCAGAATATTCCCTGGTATATTAGTAATCATTTATGATTTATATTTTAGATCAAGATTCATGTATAACTTCAAGCTTTATGAATACAGAGGGAACCGGTAAAATCAACTGGAAAGGAGTTGATTATTACAACCGATTGATCGATTATTTGATCCAAAAAGGTATAAAATTATAACACATTCATATAAAACTGATTTTGATTAGAAAAAAATAATATAACGATTTTTTTTTTGAACACTATAATATAACGAATATATAATTGAATACCTAGGGATTACACCGTATGCAAATCTGTACCATTATGATCTTCCATTGGCTTTGGAAAAGAAGTATAAAGGCTTGCTTGGTAGACAAGTTGTGTAAGCACCAAGTTCTAACTACATATATACGCATACTCTTCTTGATCTCAAATGCAAATCAATAACCGGATTAAAGTTGTAATCTTTGATTGATGCAAATTTTCAGGAATGATTTTGCGGATTACGCAGAGTTTTGCTTCAATATATTTGGAGACAGAGTGAAAAACTGGATGACGTTTAATGAACCGCGTGTGGTAGCTGCCTTAGGTTATGATAATGGTATATTCGCACCGGGTAGATGCTCTAAATCATATGGAAACTGCACACAGGGGAACTCAGGTACTGAGCCATACATTGTTTCCCATCACCTTATCTTGGCCCATGCAGCAGCCGCCCAAAGATACCGCAAATATTACCAAGTAAACAACAACTTATAAGTGGATTTTTATTGGTGTGATGAAACATATATGACTCTTTTGTCGAACTAATTAGTAATTACTGAGTACTCGTTTTTTGTGTGAAAATTTTCAGGCGAAACAAAAAGGAAGAATTGGGATTCTTCTAGATTTCGTTTGGTATGAGCCGCTTACTAGAAGTAAAGCAGATTATCTTGCAGCTCAAAGGGCAAGAGACTTCCATATCGGATGGTAAATGTTTAAAGCGCTAAAACATCTAAATTACTCATGTTTTTCAATTACTCTTTTTTCTTTTCTTTTGGAGGCTTACAAGAATACACTTTTTAATAATGTTGGAAGGTTTATTCACCCAATAGTATACGGAGAGTATCCACAGACAATGCAGTATATCGTGAAAGATAGGCTTCCGAAATTTACAGAGGAGGAAGTGAAAATGGTGAAAGGTTCCATAGATTTCGTGGGAATAAACCAATACACAACTTATTTCATGTCAGATACTCATAACGCCACCATACCTAAGGAGCTGGGTTACCAACAAGATTGGAATGCTACTTTCGGGTGTAAGTTCTTGGAACATTCCATATGACTATTATCTGTAGATTTTGAGTTTTTATTTGCAATTCTTTTTTCGTTAATATACTTACAGATGCAAAGCTGGGGAAGCCAATCGGTCCAAGGGTGAGCTTTACATGACCTTTGCTGATGTTCTTTTAACTCTAATTAGTTAGTGAGTAAATTAAATTTAAATCCGTTTACCATAGGCGTACTCGTATTGGTTATACAACGTACCATGGGGAATGTACAAAGCCTTGATGTACATGAAGGAACATTACGGCAACCCAACTATGATTCTCTCCGAAAATGGTATAAAAGACACACAAATCTCTTACTATAGTTTTCTTTATTTTGTACTATTTTTCTAAAAAAAACTATAGAAGTATTGACGTCTAATAAATGTTATATACATTTATAGGTATGGATGATCCAGGCAACGTTACTCTAGCTCAAGGACTACACGACACAACGAGAATCAAGTACTATAAAGATTACTTAACTCAACTTAAGAAAGCTGTGGATGATGGAGCCAATGTGAAGGGATATTTCGCTTGGTCATTGCTTGATAATTTCGAATGGCTGTCAGGATATACTTCAAGGTATACGCTAGTTAAGTTAAATCAATGATTATGTGCGATATTTCTGAGGACATGGAAGCATTGTTGTTTATGTATTTTTTTTTTCTTTATTGTAAAGGTTCGGGATCGTCTATGTTGATTACAAGACCCTGAAGAGGTACCCTAAGATGTCTGCACAATGGTTTATGCAACTTCTGAATCGAAACAAGAAATGATCTCGCATGCGTTCATGGATGCATTTAGATTGTAAGGTTCGGAGTTGATCGTTTGAAGAGTTTATGGTCGTTTTGGTCAGTTTGTTGTCTATTATAAGGAATGAATTGTACCTTGAACTATATCCTTCTTTGACGTTTCAACGCAAATAATAAAAGGTTCAATTAGCAAAAAATTTGCATTTTGCCACTCTTACAACTTTCAAAAAATTGAAGCTCATATATGGAGTATATTTCAATATGTTATATTTTGTTTCATTTCTTTTGAATTTCTTTTTACAAGTTTTAAAGTAGATGTTATATATTTATTTGAAAATTTATGCCTTATTTTCGTATTATGCAACACGAGTTTTATTTGGTTGACTAAAAAAATGTAAGGAAATGATAGGCTGTTAAGCTATTCGTCAAATTCACATATTTTTTTCCGGCAATCCACATATATTACCCTTTTTTTTCTGGAACTAAGGCAATCTCCAACCACGACACCAAATATGATGTAAAAATTACATCAAATTTGGTGTTTTGGTGTCATATTTTTTGTGTCATCTCCAACTATGACACCAAATATTACACCAAAAGTAATATTATATATTATTAATGTTTTTCAGTTTTAATAATTTTATTTTTATTTATAATTGATAGATAATTATTTATCACACATAGATATTATATTTGTTAAAATTTTGTAATTTTACGTTTATATAATTTATTTATATTTATATTTCGGTTTAACAATATTATACTTTTATGTATTTAATGTATATATATATATTAAAAATTACAAACTATTATTTATGAAAGTTTAATTAATATGCATTTTCGGTTTAACAATATTATACAAAATAATATATGTATTTAATGTATATATATATTAAAATATGAATTTTCGGTTTAACAATATTATACAAAATAATATATTTATTTTATGTTTTGAGTTTATTATTTCAAATTTAATATGCATTTTAATCTTATCCAGCCTATAGTATTAAAAATAAAGTATAAAGTTCAATGATATTTTATTTTAATAATATAAAATATTACCATTTAGTGATTTCTTACTTAAAAATAAAATAAAAAAATTTAATTTATAAAACTAATTAAAAAGTACAAATAATACAATATTTATGTTTAGTTACAAATTTGAAGTAATTAAAAATAATAATTGAGCTATATTATTAAATGTAAAAAATAAAATATGTATATTAAATATTTAGTGTGATGAATAGTATTACACCAAATTTACTTTACACCAAATTTAGTGGGATGGTGTAATTTTTAGTGTCCCATTAGAGATGAACTTACACCAAATTTAGTGTTTTACTGACCCATCGGAGTCGGTCTAACAGAGTAACACACAAAAGCGACATATAGGTAACCATTTTCTTTACCAGGCTGTGATTCTGCTATGAAATTTCCCGAGATTATGATTTCAGTTTATGTCGTTGTAGAGAACGTTTCGTCATTGACTGCACCATCGATCGAAACATGCATATTTGTAATTCATGATATTAAACGATATCGTTTTCGGGTTTTGTTTAGGTTTCGTTACAGTGTGTTGAAGCCTTGAAGGTATGACGGAGATGGACATTGACGAGATAGAGGCTGCTACGGAGATCGATCTATACGATATATATAGGAGAGCCTTTTCTCCAAAGGTTTTGTAGGAAAGCTGCTACGTCGTTCTTTGAAGAGTATGGACTCATAAGTCATCAGCTCAACTCCTACAACTTCTTCGTTCAACACGGGCGTCAGATCGTGTTTGAGTCTTTCGGTGAGTTGCTTGTGGAGTCGTCGTTTGACCCAACGCAGAACAAGGACCATGAGTGGAGATACGCGACTGTGAAGTTCAGAGAAGCCCACTTTCGATACAGATGGTGGCAAGGTGCTTGAGTTACTTCCATCGCATGCGTTCACTCATATTCATAGGCCCAACTTTCTACCAGCACTTAACCACATGGCAGAGGACAAAGTCAAGTTTAGGAATACTGGACCAGTACACCCGCTCACTCGCCAGCCAGTTACAGACAGAAACAGGTTTGGTGGAATCAAGTTTGGAGAAATCGAGCGAGACTGCCTAATTGCTCACGGTGCTTCAGCTAACATGCACGAGCGTCTCTTCAGTCTTAAGTGATTCTTCACAGATGTACATATGCAGGAACCGTAATGTGATAGAGAGGGCGGCAAGCAGTGGAAGAAGGATCAGAGGACCATACTGTAGGCTATGCGAATCTTCAGACTATGTGGTGATGGTGAATGTGCCTTATGGAGCTAAGCTTTTGTATCAGGAACTATTCAGTATGGGTATTAATTATTCTCAACTTCGATACCATGCTCTGCTGATTGTCCCAGTCTCTTATGTTTATAAATTATAGGCTAATAATAAGTATGTATGGCGTAGAGACATAGACCATGTCTTGAGAACTTTGATTTGCTAGTAAGAATGGTATTCTTAAAATATGCTGTCTACAACAGCTTGCTGTTTTACTGGCGGTGGAAATGAAGAATGGAGAGGAGTCACATTCTTATGGAAGGAATTAAACAAAAATTGCCAAAATATAAAGGTCTGGGAGGGGTTTATAAATAAGACAACTTCAAAACAATCGAGCCTAGAAAAACTGGAGAAAACAAAGACAGCCAAAGTTCTCTGACACTCATGTCTCTAGTAACGACCAATACCCCAGACCCTGACAACTCCATCAGTGTAACCACTGAACAATGTGCTTCCATCTGCACTCCAGTTCAAGCTTGTGCAGTAGTTCACCTGCATTTTTTTCCCATTATACCAATTTTAGTTAATAAAAGTCTCAGACATAACTAAAGAGTTATGTTGGAAAATGGTTCCTCTAATCTACGTAAGCCACTCCTAACCAAAATTTCAACTTTGGTGCAATCCCAATTAAATGAACAACGACACGTACCTTCTTCTGGTTACCAGTTCCGACACCACCATCACACTTCTCAGCCTCAGCCTTAAGATCAACCTTCAACTCATCAACAACACTCTTACTCTCAAGATCCCAAATCTTAATACTACTCTCCGTCGCAGCACACAGCCAGTACCTATTCGGACTGAAACAAAGCGAGTGAATAATCGATCCACCCTCAAGAGAATACAACTTCTTCCCCTCAGCCAAATCCCACAACAATATCACACCGTCTTTCCCGCCACTCGCACACAAAGAACCATCAGGCGAAACCGCCACAGTGTTGAGGTAACCAGAGTGCCCCGCGAGAGAGCTCTTCAGCTTACAGTTCTGCAAATTCCACACCTTCACGGTCTTATCCCACGACGCTGAGACAATGGTGGGGACAAGCGTGTTGGGGCTAAACCTCACACAGCTAATCCAATCCTTATGACCATCAGCTTCCGAGATCGTGTACTTACACTCACCGAGCGTGTTCCAGAGCTTGATCGTACGGTCACGAGAGGCGGAGACGATCTGACGGTTGTCAACGGAGAAGGCCACGGAGAGGACGTCTTTCGTGTGTCCGACGAATCTGCGAGTGGAGACGCCGGTGGCTAGGTCCCAGAGACGGAGCTCGCCGTCCCAGCTTCCGGAGAGGGCGAACTGGCCGTCGGAGGAGAGGACCACGTCTTCGACGAAGTGAGAGTGGCCTGTGAGGCGGCGCTGCGCGACGCCGTAGGATTTTTCGTCCTTGGTGAGTTTCCAGAGGATGATGGATTTGTCGCGGGATGACGTGACGATGATGTCGGAGTTGTCGATCGGTGTGGCGATGGCGGTGACCATGTCGGTGTGGGCGCGCATTGTGCCCTTGAGTACGAGTCCCTCGGCCATTGTTAGGGTTTTTTTTTTCTTCTTCTGATGAAAATCTGAAAATGGCGTGAGGGAGGAGGATGAGTGTAGTGAAGATATTTATACTTAGGGTTTGGTGCGGTTTCAGCGAGGAGGCTATACTTAAATGGGCCTAAGTTGGATTACATGGGCCTTTAATGAACTAGTCCCTTAAAGGCATCACCATTTTATTCTACAGTTTTAATTGTGTGCAAGACAGAAATCTCTCCATCCTTTGACTTGATTTTCCTGGATAACTTGAGAGGCTTTTGGCTATCTTCTATGTCGACCAATTAATATCCTTCCCTCTGTTATGTCAACAGTTTGCACCATTTTTTTTTTTGAAACTAGTGTTTGCACCATTTTTTTCATTTTATTTCCGATGCTCTTTAGATTGTTGTCAGTCCATAGATGAAGTGGTAGGCCGGTTAGTTGGATCCAGAAAGAGATTTTCCATGAATAGTCCTCATCAACAATAGGTCCCCACTTCCCAACGAACCAAATCTATTATATTTCGTTTATGTAAGACATGCAAAAATGAATAAGATTAGCGTTTTCTTTATGAACTTTTAGAGATTTTTGTTTTTGTATTTGGAAGTTCAATAATAATATTAGTATTTAGGTGTTGATAACTCATCAAATCTTTTTTCTTAGAGAAGTTCTTTGTTCCTCTGCCATAGAAACCAGAGGCCACTTGTTTATTACTTGTCAGTATAGTTTCAGTGTGTGGCTGGAGGTGTTTAGGCGTTGTCGTTCTTCCGCGAGACGTTTTACAAATTGGGCTGAACTTCTGTCTTGGATCCGATCATCCTCTTCAAAAAAGGTGACTCTACTTCGCAAGCTAGCAAGTTAATCGGTGGTGTTTCACCTGTGGAAGCAAAGGAATAACGTCGTCCACAGCAAAATCCGGCTTCCGGCTCCAATGATGTTCCAAGCTATCGATAAAGAGATGCGGAACATTATTTCTGCTAGAAGATCTGGCAAAAGATTCAGGTCCTTAATGCAAGTGTGGTTGAGATGATAGTGTAACATGTTTTGCTTATTGTTCCAACTTGTTTTTATTTCTTTTTGCCAGGTTGGAACAGATCTTAGATTATTATTTTGTAGAATCTTCAATTATTTATGATATTTACAGTTTAGCAAAAAAGAAGTTCGTTGGGTATTAAACGAACAAACTTTTGAGGGTCAACATAATTAATAGTATAGATTGTTATCAAAAGAATTAGGTTACATGGATTGGTATTGCTAATGTATCATTAATCATGTTTATCTTTGCTATTTTCCGCTGTAAAAATACCATTAGTTTCTCATTATTATTGTTTTGTCATATTCTTCTATAATGTACTGTAATTTAATAAAACTGTGTTAAACAAAAGAGTGGATTCGCGTTAATTATCATTTCCCTCCCGTTCATATTGGTAAGAATCATAGTACTCCTCTAAGAGGCACCAACCAAATGTTTGAAAACGACAACAGAGCATAAATGTGAAAGAGTGGGTTAGGTATTATTTGGATGACAGCTGAGAACGTTTCAATGGAAAAAAATTATTCTGAATTTCCTTATATATAGTTTTTAAGAATTATCTATTTTTTTGTCGTCAAAAAGAAAAGAATTATCTATTTATCATACACGTTTCACGTTTGTTCTGCTTTCTCAGTGCTCTGCAATGGCAACTTTTTTTTTTGTAACTTTCTGCAATGGCATCTTGAAACACTATATGTGGCTGTGAGCCCTGTGTCTTCGTAAGTATATTGATTAAATTATATAAAAGATATCTTATATATTAAAAGAGTTTAAGGCTTCAATTGGTGACTATGGAATAAATGAAATGAATGAAAAAAAGTCTGAACAAATTTTCATTTAATGAATTGAATTGGAAAAGAAAAGTTGAACAAAGAGGAAAAATATAACGAAGAGAATTGAATGAATATTAAACATGAATGGTAGATAAAAAGATGAACTTATGTTTTCATATTTTAATAGATATAATAAGCATTAAAGTACACGCACAATGAGACCATGAAGTTTTAAACTTCTTATACAATTTAACTTTCTAACCTAAGTATGTCAAAACACCACACAAATGATTTATATTTAACAAGTGTCCTAGAAAAGTCAATAAATCAATTTAACAAGTGTCCTAGAAAACTCATCTAAACTATTAAAACTGAAGTACATATAAATCTTAATCCTTAGTTTTCCACAAATATTACATACCTATGCCACTACCTTATAAATAGCAACTTCCATAAAAATTGTTAAGAAATTGCCTAATATTTAGCTACCTAATAAATTTAGAAGATATGCAATCATTCATTTATTAAAAAATCAAAAAGTTAATTTTGCAATTCATAAAAAACTATAAAATAGTCAGATTAATTTATTGGTTTATTAAAAATTAAATTGATCAATATGATTTAAAATTTTCAGAATAATAAAACTAACTCAGTTATATTTAATTAATTAGCATCTTCTGATTTAATTAGTACAATAATGTATGTATTTAATTTTTAAACATTTACAAAAATTAAAAATAAATACCCGTGCGGAGGCACGGGTCAAGATCTAGTACGAATATTAAAAACAGTAACGAGATTGTTATGGGTACATGGTGGAGTTAAATTGATATTGGGCATGTTGCGCCTGTTTAAGAATTATCTTCATTTTTTATTTTATTTTTTATGTTTTTAAAACATTTCCACTTGTTCCTCATCAAATTTAGAGGAGGAAATATTTCTTCATGAGTTCCCAAATATATGAGGAAAATAAAGAAAAATAGTGGGACCCATGTATTAACAGTTTGACAAAAATTTCAACTGAATTGGTAACATTTTTAAGGAACAACCAATTCATCATATTTTTTTTCTAAAGAATGGGTTACCAATTGAAGCCTAAGAGTAGTCACGGCCTTAACTCGTGTGCAATTTTTTTTTTAAAAATGGACCAATTACTAGAAAATCATATTACATTTAATTTCTAATCTTATCATTATCATAGATTTAAATAACTCACTTTCTAGATTATAGGAACTAAATAATATGTCTACTAGATTATAGAAACTAAATAATTATCAACCTTTCAAGAAAAAACCGTGATTTCGAAACAACCAATTCAATATAAAAAAATATACGATAAAATTATTATGTTTTAAAAAATGATAGACACACCTCATATATTATACTAATATATACCAATGTAGAATTGAAAACAAAATGTTTATATAAAAATAAATGAAAATAAACTCTCGCGCAGTTGCGTAGATCGAGATCTAGTCTTATATATTAAAATAAAAGTTACAGTGGATACCCTAAAAGCGTTTTGTTGGAAAGTGCGATGTTTCCCGAAGATAAAGCATTTCTTATGGCAACTTCTCTCAGGATGTATAGCGGCTATGAAAATCTAAAGTCGAGAGGGATACAAGGGGATATATGTTGTGCTCGTTGCGGCGACCCGGAGGAATCAATAAACCATGTGTTCTTTGAATGCCCTCCAACACGTCAAGTGTGGGCATTATTCAAGATACCATCGCCTCCCAATATTTTTCCTATTAGCTCCTTTTTCGCTAATATGGATCATCTTTTTTGGCGGGTTAACCTAAGATGGAGGATCATCAATTTGCCTGGATATTATGGTATATATGGAAGAGAAGGAATAATAAAGTTTTCAGTAATTGGGATATAGATCCAAGGAAACACTTCAAAAAACAAAATTAGAATCATCGCTATGGGCTGAGGCGCAGGTAGCACGTGATCCAACGAGGGGGCACCAGGTACAACCTAGTTCCACTTTAGTAACCCAAGGAACATGGTGTTTCATAGATGGATCATGGAAGGATAAGGAGGTTTTTTCCGGCCAAGGCTGGTATAGTACTTTGCCGGGTTTTGATGGTTTATTAGGGGCAAAAAATGTCAGAGCAAGTCTTTCACCCCTGCATTCGGAGGTGGAAGCATTAATTTGGGCAATGGAATGTATAAAGAACTTAAGACAGTTTCAAGTAACATTTGCAACGGATTGTTCTCAGCTGGTGAAGATGGTTTCGGAACCAGAGGAATGGCCAGCATTTGAAAGCTACTTAGAAGATATTAAGGTTTTAAGAGGAAGTTTTCTAAACTCAGACATCGTTCATGTTCTCCGAACGGAGAATAAACGGGCTGATAGCTTAGCACGCAGTGGTAGGAAACAAACGTTCTTCGTCGTTCACATGGATGCGGAGTTACCAATTTGGTTTACAGAGTCAACATGAGTCTGCTGTCAAAAAAAAAAGAAGTCATGACTTCTTTCATGTGTAATTTTTTTTTTAATTTGGACCATCACTTAGAAATCTTATTAAATGTATTTTATTAAGACTAATAATACATAGAATCTTTAAAATACTTTAATCATAATATCTTTTGATATCTTTTCATTTTAAATATAAATATATTTACTTTAAAATTCTAACAAATCTATACTATTAAAGCAGAATCCCTCCTAGGATTCTGCCCCTGTCTTTTCAACTTATTTACCACCAAATGCCATTCCTTTTAATTTTTTTTTTACAAATCGTCAATTACTTAAGGCCCATGCCGAATGCATACTATAAAGGCCCAAACCGTATGCATACCTGAATAATCCTTATTTTTTAAAACATCATCAATGCCCTATAACATGAAACCATCTTCATCTTTTTTCAAACCCTATACCCTAAAATGAAAAGGCTTAAAAGATGAAAAAAAACTTACAAACAACGCACGTGTGCAAATAAAAATAAAAATATGACTTATTTATACTAATAATATTTTTCAAACCTTATACCCTAACGTATTCATACGCATTCTCATGTTTTTTACAGATAAAGATTTCTAAAACATAACCTAATGGTTAGTTTATTCAATTATTTTAAAAATTAACCAATCCCATATCTAATAGATACGGTTTATTTTAAAATAACTGATTGTTTTTTTCCTAATATAGAGTTTCGATACCATATCTATTGTAACTATAATTTTAACAACATAATATTCCCTATAAGATTTTCCGATTAAAAGGTGGAAGGTATGTAGCGCCTACAATCACGGTGCAAATAAATGTACAACCAAATTTAGAAAATGAAGATACACAGAGGCTACATTCAAAGTTCAGAAATATCTTCCTATAATCTAGATTGCGTGTAACTTACTCACAGAATATATTTTAAACATTTCTGGTAACTGCATTTAGTACTATTAACGATAAAGATCTCGCAAATATTTAGAGTAGCCTACAAGTTTTCAAATAACCTAATCTACTCTTCCTATAACCTCTTCCTATTATAAATACCCACGCCTCATCCTAAAACACTCATACCGCAAAACCAAAAGAATGGCTTCTAAAGCGCTCAACAACACAGCAAATGATTCTACTGAACAAATCACCGCCATCAGCGACTTGAAGCCAAAGCACACTACTAAGATGGTTCATGTCAAGGTTCTACATTCCTGGTCACAAAACATCAATCACGGGGGGGGGGGGGGGGGGGGGGGGAAACCATGGAATTCGTATTGGCTGATGAGAATGTAAGCAATCCAAACTTTTTCAATAGAATAGTGTTTTTTTAAAAAAAATTGTGTAACTTGAGCATTGATATTAAGTGATGTTAATATTTCTAATTTATTTAATTGTAACATGTACAAGGGGCATAAAATCCATGCAAGCTGCAAAAAGACTTACTTTAAGAGTAAAGGAAGACTTCTTCTGGTTGGAGTATGGCGCAACATCAGAAACTTCCAAGTCAGGCCTGCTGGAGGAGCATATCGCACAACAAACCATATCTGCAAGATTTCATTTAATCAAGCAACAGTCGTTAGTCGGTCCAATTTCATGAATGATGACTTATATCTTAATTTGGTCGATTTTCAAAGCGTTCTATCTGGAACTCTTGATGAAAAATACCTAATAGGTAAATACGTAATGGATAGTTTCTGCAATTAAATTGTGTACTTGCTACATTTAATAACTTTTCAATGTTTTATAAACAGATGTGCTGGGCCAAGTTTTGGATTGTGGTATGCTGTCGAAACTATTCAATGTGCTGGTGGAAACCAGCGTAAAAAACTAGAGTTCACCCTAAGAGACATCAAGTAATTTTTTCTGTCATCTAAATTCAATCCAATCAATTATTTTCGAGTGACATAATCACAACTAACCTCGCTTTTTTTACTTGTGAGGTAGTGATTCAAGAATACCATGCTGTATTTGGGGCAAGTTAACCGACACTCTCCATTCTGCCTGCAATCAAGACGATGGTTTGGTTACTTTGCTTCTGAGGTTTGCAAAAATTGGAAAGTTTAGAGGTACATATTTGAACTCCTATAGATTTCGTTAAAAAAATAACAATTATTATATACATAAGCCTGTCTAATATCTAATCTACTAAATCGTATCCACAACAGGAGAAGTACAAATCTCTAACTCCTTTGATGCTTCTCAAATAATCATCAACCCTGCAATACCAGACGCAGAAGCATTTAAAGATATGTAAGGGGATGATCTTTTGTTTATTTTACAGTAGTTATTTGTCTATCATACTAACTTTGAGAGTATATTTTTGTAAGGGATACTGGGGATGACAAAACTCTAATGCCGTATGAAAGTAATGAGGACAGTCAAGAGTACATCAAGAAGTAAAATATGTCTGATAATATTAAAAAAACCCACTTAATATTTGAACTCTTTCAAAACCTCTCAACTATTAATACATATATATATATATGTATACATCTATACTATTATATTAGCATCAAGATTATATATTTTTATATTTATATATAGTTACTTATCATCCTAATTATATAAAACCACTACTAAAAATATCACATAAAACACTGATTAAAAAATATACATGTTATACATGTTATAAATAAAATATATTTCAAAATAAGATAATCCCGCGCTTTGAAAGCGCGGGTCAAAATCTAGTCTATATTATTAAAGTTGAAGTACACATTGAGATTGTTTGGTAATATATATATTAGTTAAAAAAATAATATTGTTTGGAGAGCAGTAAATTAGAAAAAAAATAATGGGCTTATGCTACTAAAAAAATAATGGGTTTATGCTAATAAAAAAAATTGGAAGTCAATTATATTATATTAAAAAGTAATGGGTCTATGTTACTTGATATATATATATATTCAAATCAAAATAATAATTTAAAATTGATTTATATCAAAAAATTATTCAAAAATATAAATAGATTCAAAATTTGATTTTTACTAACATATTTTTCAATAACTATTATAAAAATGTTTTCAATATATATAAGAAAAATACAACACAAAGCCCAATTTCAAACACCAACTTAAATTATGGTTTTTATATTTCACATTAAATTTTAAAATATAATATATGTGATTATTTATATGATTGTACGTATACAATATTATTAATTATAAGAAAACTTATTTGATGGTACATATAAAATACGATTAATTATATGATAACACATATTTTGTAACCTATGATGACACATATAGGATATATATATATATATATAATAGTGATTAGGGGTTTTCGGATCTTTTTGGGATTTCGTGTTCAGTTCAGATATTTTCGGATTTGGTTCGGATTTGGATAACCAATTTAAATAGGTTTGGTTTAAATACTTGGATAGAGAATTAATAATTATTTAAGTATTTTTGGAGTTTTGAGTATTTTTTAACTATTTAAGATATTTACATTTGATTATTTGTATATATTTTCAAGAGTTTATGTGAACTTAAAAGTATCATATATATTATGGATGTTTTAATATATATTAAATCTAAAAATAATTAATATATATAAGTATATAAATCTATTTTGGATACCCAAAATACTTCGGTTCGGATCGGATTAGGTTTCAGTTCTTCAAATACCAAAATTTTGAATAATTCGGATATTTAATCAATTCCGGTTCGGATTTAGTACTACTTATTCGGATTGGAATCGGTTTGATTCTTCGAATTCGAGTTTTTTGTCCAACCCTAAATAGTGACATAAAAATCAAATAGCATCATATTTTTTTTAAAAATACACCCGCACGTCCGTGCGGGTCAAAATCTAGTTTGTTTTAAAAGATTTCTACAAGATCTTCATTTTCAAAATTATATTTAAATATTTTCACTATGTTCGAAATTAGTTTGAAATATTATTATACATAAATAAATTCAGTAATCGTTTATAAAATGAAAAATTCTATAATATTTATATATTATATAATCATAATTGAGCTAAATATAATAAAATTGTATTAAATTTATAAATTTTATATATATTATTTTTGTAAGTATAAAATATTTATGTTCAAAAATAAAATCTAATACATTGGTAAGATGGGTTAACATTAGCAAACTATATAATACATGTATAAATACAATTATTGTCATGATCATGTTAAAATACAATTATTATACTTAAATAAATATGATAAATGTATATTCAATTGATAAATTTATAAATTTTATTTTCATAAATATAAATTATTTATTTTAAAAATATAATATGATGATAAAACAGCTTAAAATGAGCAAACCATATAATACATGTCAAAAAATAAACATATCTTGGACTTTTGTATATACAATAATATATTATTTAAAATGAATAAGCATAAAATATTAGTAAAAGGAAATACAACTTTGAAACACGGGCCAGAATTTAGTATAAATTAAATACAAATAATTTTCAAATATATTTTCTCATGAATATATTATTAATTTGCTTAATAACTAAATGCAAATGCAATAAGATAAATATATAATAAAAACGAAAATACATACGGTTTTAAACAATTGATTAATTATAACATGTAAATTATAAAATTATTGTATTTGAAATATTTATATAAACATTTAAATATATAATTAACATTAAAAATATATACCACTGATGTTTAAAAACAATAATTTATGTATAGAAAATTGAAAACAAACATCTGCATGGTTTCGCGGATCAAAATCTAGTTGGAACTAAGACAAACGGACTTGAACACTATATGTCGTGAGTCTCGTGTCTTTGTAATTATATTGGTTAGTTTATACAAAGACTATTCGAAGTGGATTCTGATGACCATTAAAGATCAGACAAATCCTTTTTGGGCTGGTTCACAGATCTGATTTCAGAATAGAACATAAGTAGGTGGAATGTCAGAACATGATTTAGGTAGTTTAGGGACTAAAGAATATCATTACTAAATCATTGCACCAACATAATTATTATGCATTTGCTTATAAATATACAGATTTTTTATCTGCAACATCACACGCACACAAATATCAAAGATACTTTCTGATTCCTCCTCTTGTTCTCTTCCATGGCTGGTCCAGTTTCGGATGATACAGAAGCGCAGTACGCTGGAGATACAAGCAGCAAGCGCGGTGGCTGGATAACTTTACCGTTCATGATGGGTTTGTGTGTTTTTTGTTTTTGTTTTTTTGAAGGCAAGACAGCAACTTATGTTAAATGTATGTGGTGCAGCTACATTGTTAGGTATGTCCATAACTTCTTTCGGATGGGTACTGAACTTGATCGTCTTCTTGATCGAGGAATTCAACATCAAGAACATCGCTGCTGCTCAGATTTCAAACATTGTCAATGGATGCCTCAGCATGTTGCCACTTGTAGCAGCCATTTTAGCTGATTCTTTCTTTGGAAACATTGTCGTCATCTCGGCTTCTACTTTTATCTCGCTGACTGTTAGTCCAAAACTCTTCTATGTTGTTAATTTCTTATACATAAAGTTTAAAGGAGTTTTAAACATTTTTTAATTAGGGCATTCTTCTCCTGACGCTGATCGCATATTTGGACGTATTGAAACCTAGACCGTGTGAAACCGGATCAAATCTATGTCAGTCTCCATCGGAACTCCAGCTTGGGATCTTGTATACAGCCTTAGTTCTAGTAACCACTGGAGCAGGTGGGACACGGTTCACCTTGGCATCCGCGGGTGCAAACCAATACGAGAAACCTAAGGATCAAGGAAGCTTCTTCAACTGGTACTTCCTCACGCTTTATGCTGGGGCTATTACCGGGGCAACAGCGATTGTATACACACAGGACAATGCTAGCTGGAAACTTGGGTTTGGCCTCTGCGCTGCTGCAAATTTGGTAAGTTTCATTGTTTTCGTGTGCGGGAAGAGATTCTACAAGCATGAGAAACCCATGGGAAGTCCTTTCAAAAGCCTGATCAGTGTTGTAGTCGCTGCTACACTGAAAAGAAAGGCTGTCATTTCATCCAACGAAGAAGACTATCACCGTGGCCTTGGAGAAAAAGACAAGACTTCTCCTGCACTGCCCTCCAAGAGCTATAGGTGAAAACAATTTTTTTTTTTTTTTTTGGATACCAGGAGGTTCGGGAAACTGAAAGAGGTTTACTTACATGTGCAGGTTCTTGAATCGTGCAGCCTTGAAAACCGAAGAAGATTTAAATCATAAAGACGGCTCAGCTAACAACATCTGGAGGCTATGCACTGTTCAGGAAGTAGAAGATTTCAAAGCCATTCTCCGACTTGTTCCTCTGTGGGTATCCATAATATTTGTTGGTACTCCAATAGCGATGCAAACAAGCTTAATAGTACTCCAAGCTCTAGTCATGGACCGTGGGCTTGGTCCTCACTTCAAAGTCCCGGCTGGCTCCCTCCAAGTCGTAATAATGATCTCTGCATCCACCTTTATCATAATGAACAACTGGCTTGTCTATCCCATGTACCAGAAGATTACCAAGAAGCGGCTAACACCGCTTCAAAAAGTCGGGATAGGCCAGGTGCTCACCATCCTAAGCATGGTAGTCTCTGCGGTTGTGGAAGCAAAGAGGCTGAAATCAGTTGAAAACAACGGACATCCCATGTCAGTGCTATGGCTGTTTCCTCCTCTAGTTATAGTGGGAATAGGCGAGGCCTTCCATTTTCCGGGAAATACTGAATTGTTCTATGGAGATTTCCCAGAGTCTCTGAGGAACACCGCAACTTCATTGACCTCACTGGTGATTGGAATCTCTTTTTATCTGAGCACAGCTCTGATAGATCTGATCCAAAGGACCACCAAGTGGTTACCAAATGACATTAACAGCGGAAGAGTTGACAATGTTTACTGGGTTCTAGTCGTTGCCGGAGTCTTGAATTTCGGATATTTTCTCGTCTGCTCTTGGTTCTACAAATACAGAAATCTCGGAGGTGACAATGAACTAGATCCTAAAGATGTTTCAACCTAAGACAGACAACATGTAGCATGCTCTTGTTTAACTTATGTGTCTGTTATTTGCAAGTGTGTTTTTGTTTAATCAAACTGATGTCTTCAGTTTTATCTAATTTGTTGCATGCTCCTTTTTCCCGTGTTTACTATCCCTGATGTTTTGTATATTTTTAGCTAAGATGTATAAAAATATTTCAATTAGAAGTCGAAACCTAGTAAACATAATGAACAGACATTGCCACCACAAGAGGACACAACATAATTATTTAAAATCCTAAAGATCCAAATCATCTAGGCAACTTAACTTTTATTTAAGGATTTTTCTGTGAACACACACAAAGTAAACATAACTCCTACGTACCCTGTTCTCTGGCATGACACAAAAGTGCATCACTCTTGCGATCCAAGCAACAACAACGGCAATTGGATATCATTACCGTTCATAGCAGGATATCATTTCCGTTCATAGCAGGTTACGATGTTCCATATTTTGCTAATCGTATGGACAATGTGAGACTCACTATTACATAATCCAAACTAACATATTCTAAACCTTTAAATGTTGGTTATGTTTGCAAGTGTACGTATATTGTAGCTACTTTTTTTTTTTTTAGATCGTTTTTATCATTGCTATATCAAGAATAAGCCATGGTCATTCGGTTTAATTATTTTGGTTCTAGAAGTTTAGGATCCGTTCAAATATAGAAAATTTAGTTCAGTTTGGGTTATTTTGGTTTCCGGTTCTGTTCAGATAACAAAGTTGGAAACCGTCTAATATCAGAAGTAATTTTGGATCCTATTCAATTCCGATTCTTTGTTTAATTCTGGTTGAAAAGTCAAAAATTTAGATTTCTCGAATTAAATATTACATTTTTGGGGTTTTCGAATAAATATTTGAATATTCTAGAAAATTTCAAATATTTCAGACATAAAGTATGAGAGGTAGGCATTCGGATACCAGATTTGATTCAGGTCTATTCGGATTTTCAAGGTTAAAAATTTTGATCACATTTGGGTATTTATGAATTTCGGTTCGTGTTCAGTTCTGATCTTTACGGGTATTGGGAGAGACCCTAAGTGTCTATTATGTTCTCTCTATTTCATTTTAGTTGTCGTTTTAAACTTGTGCACACAAATTAAAATGTATATTTAATTTTGTATATTTACTAAATAAAAATATCATTACCAATACACCTAACTACATTTCAACTAATAGAAAAATAAATTAGGATATAAAATCAATAAATGTAGCATTAAAATTATAAAACGACACTTATTTTGAAACAAAAATTATACTCTATAATGACAATTAAAAAGAAACGGAGGAAATATAATCTATTCAATAATACTAAGTGTGTTTTTATGGGGCCAACCAAATTAGTTGGTAAGATATATCAAAAAAATTATAAGAAAAATAAATGAACACATTTTTATTGAGCATAAAGAATCTATACAATTGCTTACAAAAAATCATAGTTGGACCATTACATTATTTATCTTCCTATTATTTCTCATAAAGTTAACTTAATTACTATTAACGTTTACACGTCTAGATATTGCTTACGCTGTTCACCAAATATGGCTCTATATGCATGACCCAAGAGTTCCACATCTACATGCTCTCAAGCGAATCATTTGCTATCTTCAAGGAACCAAGACTCTCGGCCAACAACTCACAAAAAGCTCTATTACCGACTTGGTTGCTTACTCAGACGCTGATTGGAGCGGCTGTCCAGGCAATCGACACTCGACCTCAGGTTACTGCATGTACATTGGCTCCAACTTAAGTCTCATGGTCATCCAAAAGACAACCTACTGTATCCAGATCAAGTGCTGAAGCAGAATATAAAGGTGTTGCGAATGCGGTTGTTGAACTCACATGGATCCATAATCTCTTCCTTGAGCTCGGACATCCGATCGCCAAAGCTTCCATTGTATATTGTGATAACATCAGCTCGTCACCAGCGCACAAAGCACATAGAAATTGACATACATTTCGCCAGGGAGAAGGTAGCTGTCGGTGAGGTCAAAGTCATGTTCATGCCGTCATCGTTACAGTTTGCTGATGTCTTTACAAAGGGGTTCCCCGCCAGTTTGTTCATTGAATTCATAACCATCCTAACCGTGCGTTAATCCCACGATTCGACTGTGGGAGGATAATAGAATATGGAATATTCTTCGCAAACAAACTAATTTTGTTTAGACAAGATCTTTGTATATCTTGTAAATCCTGATATTGTGTAACAACTTTGGGTATATTCACGTATCCCTCAAGGGAGTTAATCCAACTTTCAAAATGGTCACCTTCGATTGGTTACTTGTGTACTTTACGTGCTTCAAAATTTTAATGGGGGCGACGAACACTTTCAATTGATTTTTTTTTTTTTTTTTTTTTGACATCTAAGATTTATTAAAGGATCAGAGCCTAAAATGGGACAAAGTCCAGAACTGGAAAGAAAAAAACTAAAGGCCTAAACAAACGGGCCAACATTAACATAAGTTCCTTGGGCCGCAAGCCCAAAAGAGGTAAACCGTTGAGGAGGAAATCTTGACTTTTCACCCACCACGTGGACGATTGCCCGGCAATCAATGAAACACGCGTCAAGGCGAGGAGCCACTTCATCCCCCGGAAGCCAGAGAGGTGATACGGCAGAGCTCTGCCGCCGACGAAGCCGAAACCAAGGAAAACCGATCGAAACCGTACAGTTCTCAACCTAGTTCAGCCTACAGCCTAATCTGACGGAACATCGTTTCTGAAAATTGCAATCGACATCAATCCTGTCAAAACCTCCGAGATTCCTACATGCAAACCGAACATCTTTTATGATAAGGATAAGCCCGAAGATGACTCAACCTTTAACAAAGGTAAGGAACAATCAATCGGAGGTTGAAGAGGAGAATCGATCGAGCAGAGAACCACAAGAAACAATGATCAAACGGAACCAGGAGAACCCTGGTGGTAGCCGGCGAAGACGATGTGACGGAATCATCCCTTCCCGGAGACAAAAGCCGGCGAAGAAGTATTGTGAGAACCACCCCTTCCCGGAGTCAAAAGCCCGAACCTTCGGGAGACTTAATCGGAATAATCCGGTGATAGAAACAAGTCGGCGAGAACTCCCCTTCTGAAAGGTTGATTTTGATAAGAAGAAGAGAAATCGAGAGAAACTCTCTCTCTCTAGAAAGAGAGAAGCCGACACTACACGCACGAAGCACTAGCTTCGTCCACTTTCAATTGATTCATTTTGCCAACACCATATTCAAATTTATTTTGATTTTTCTAAACCGGTCAATTTAATTACTTTGATTCGGTCTAGTTCGGTTAAATAAATAAAATGGATATTCTGGTTTGGAGATTCCAGTTTCCAAATTAGGGGAATCTCGGTGTGGCTCTCAAGTGATAACATTCATTATTCACAGAGAGGGAGAGAGATCGGAACTAAGCGTCACCTCTCGCCGGAGATTCTTATCACTTTATCTTCCCTTCAAAACCACGACGATAGACAATAGAACCATATAACCTCCTTCATCTCCTCTCTTCCGTCGACGCTTTTTTCGTTTTTTTTCTTCATAAATTTAAAACTTGTCGCCATGGATTTATTCAGGTTTGTTCTCATCTGTTTTGTTCCTCTCTCTCTCGCTATTGATTTCGGTTCCGTAAGGTTTTAAGTTAGTGTTTTGCAATTGATAAACTAGTGTTTGTGATCAAAACTTAGGGATTTCTGGAGGAAACATAGAAAGAAGATATTGGTGACGACGACTTGTTTGGGAAGTGGGCTATTGATTTACAAGCTATACAATGCTCACACTCGTAACCTCGCCGACTTGGAACGTGAGCTTGCCAACGAGCGTCACAATGACGAGCTCATCAAAGCCCAGTTACGTTCTTGCACATACCATTTTTTTTTTTTTGCTTTTTGCGAGTTTCTCAATATCTTGTTTTATCTGGCTGTGTAACTCTGCTAGAATGAAGGCTCATTTCGAGACCATTCAGATGATTGCTGACACAACTACATTGCCTCACGCACTGCATCACTTGAGCAGCCGCATTGTTGAGGAGATCAATGTCTCTAGTGTGATGGAGAAGCTAAGCAGAGGGAAAGGAACCTTGGTTCCTTCTGAGAAGCTTCATCTTTGGAGTGAGCTCAAAATTTTGAGTTAGTAGTGCTCTCAGCTTTCTGTAGATATATATATACATGTGGGTTCGTTTGATCTTCTTGTTAAACGCTTTTGTTTTTCCAGGTTTCACGAGGATGGTTGTGACTCTCTGGTCAGTCACTATGCTTAGTTTGTACATTAGGGTTCAAGTCAACATTTTGGGCAGACACTTATACATCGACACTGCTAGAGGTCTTGCCAGCTCCCATTTACTTGTAAGCCATTTTACTAACCTCTTTTTTTTTGTCTGCACTAAGCTCTTTTGTTATCTTTAAAGAATCTTTTTTTTTTTTATGAATGACATGTGACTTGTAACCTGCTCCCTTCTGGTTGTAAGATTCAGTGTGCTAAATCGAATCGTATGATTTCGTTTTAAACAATCCACTTCTTGCAGATTGACCATTTTGATAAAACTTTCGTTTGTTTCAAACTTGCATTGTATCTCTTTTGAGAATCTGACACTAAATATCAGTTTTCGAACTGAGCTACAAGTGCATGTTCATTGCAGGTCTCTTAGGTTGGGGTTCTTAGCGTTATATAAGATACGGTCTCTTAACTTTTAACTAAAAACACTAAGAATATTTTATATTACGCTAAGAACCCAACCTAAGAGACTTGCAATAAACATGCTCTAAAGGTGATATGGATTACTATTGTGTTTATTCGACATCCCTTATATTATTTTCCTTAATGTATTCATTGGTCTTACATCTAATTCTTGTTGCGTTGATTGGATTACCACAATCTCTACCAACTTATTTGCTTATCTGCTTTTTTTTTCTCACAGGAAGAGTTAGATCTCATAGACAGAGAGGACGAACAAAAGTTTTTGACAAGTGCTGATTATCTTGCAACCAATAGCATGCCCAGTTTGATTTCCCATGTGAAGAGTGCAGTGAAAGAAGTGCTTAAAGGGTATATTTCATTATCCCTTGTTTTTTTGTCATCCGCGAATGTTGATTCATTGGTTCTGCAAATGCCAATAAGGTCTGTAAACTATGTAAAGATGAAATCTATTGATGCGTGATTGATTGCAGAAAGCAGTTAAAGGATGTGTTAACCACAAGAACTCTTGAAGAAACTGTGATCCGGATTCTTGGTCTGTTTATGAGCACTGGAAGTCCACATCACTGGATTGATTATTTAATGATGCCCCAAGACACCACCACTGATGTTTCCTCTTCAGATGCAACTGTCACCAAGTTTCATCTACTCATTACCGAGACACGGGAAGTACTCACAAGGTAAAAGACAAACAGTTTCACTTCTTTACACTCTTGTCCTCATTTATCTGGTTAATACTCAAAGCAAGAAAAAAAAAGGGATGTTTCTTCGTTGCAATCATGTCTCTTTTCCTTGTTGCAGCAATGAGTTTACAGATGTAGTAGAGATCGCACTCAAGTCTTGTACCGTAGCGTTAGTAGAGGAGATGGAAACACAGCCCGGTTTGGCCACAGGGATACAACTGGCGAAGCTCTTACCACAGATTGAGAAGACTGTGCCGGAGATTTCAGCTGTACCGGACAAGAACCGGTTCTTGCAACTCATCCGAGATTTGCCTCAAGTTCATCTCTTTTTTACACTTCTATACTCAAAGCCTCTATAATCTCACAAACTGCCAAATTGGTTGTTTGTTTAGTTTCCTTATCAAAAGTGATTTCAACTTAGTAAAATAAAATAGAACATTCTTAGAATAATTGCTCAATATGTATCAGAACATTGAATTATTGGCATAAGTATATGATTTATTATAGTTCTTCAGATTTTTGTAAAGAAAGGCATTAACATTGGCATAAAAGAATATGATTTATTAATGATATTATAGTTTTGCAGATTTTTTGAGAAAAATATTGGCATAAAGTATATGATTTGTTGATGATGCAGAAAAAAACATAATTAATGGCAAAAAAATAAACATATATCTTTTAAATTTGAAGGGCCCTAAAAAGCCCAAGGCCCAATAAGATCGGGTCGGGTCCACGGAGCCGGTAAACTACTACAATTTGCTTTTCTTCACTTGGGTCTTCTCTCTTCTGGAGTGGAGGCGGTAATGGCGACGAACAATGGAGACGTCTTGATGCTAGAGGCGGCGCCGGAAGCTTCAAAGCCGTGGGCGAGCGCGGCGAACGCAGAAGTCATCGACGCGCTTCCTTATATCGACGACGACTATGGCAATCCACTGATTAAGGCGGAGGTCGATCGCCTTGTTGAGGAAGAGATGCGTCGGAGCTCAAGGAAGCCTGCTGACTTTCTCAAGGAGTTGCCTCCTCTTCCAAAGTTCGATTTCGAGGTGAATTTGACTGTAAATCGTCTTAATCGATTTGTTTGTTCGGTTTTTGTAGCTAGGGTTACGGAACTTTGCTGGATTAGGGTTTAGAGTTGATTGGGTGAAGTTTTCGTGAGATCCAATCGTTGGAGTTTACAGTAATGAGTGTCAATCTCTGCTTTGTTATGTTAGGGTTCTTGCTATTAGATTAGAGAAGGTGGTTGATGAGAGTTTAGGTGAGTTATTATCTAAGTTTGAACCAACTAGAATCTTGAGATTTGATGGAAGCTTATGAGCAGAGTATCTGTAGCTAGTTCAGTGTTTAGGTAAATGGGTGAACTTGTTGATTCAGTATCTCATGTTATTGATTGTTTTTTTCTTTTGTCTGTTTTGGTTGGTGGAAAACGAATATCAGAACTGCCCCGTTCTTGGCAAAGAGTATGAGCGTGTTCGAGCTGGGAAGCCTCCAGTGCGGATAGATTTTGAGTCCCGGTACAAGGTTGAACTGCCGCCTGCGAGTAAGAAAAACGATGATGCTGCCTGGAAGCAGTATCTTCAGAAGAATCAACGGTCATTGCAACAGAAGATGATCGAGTGAGTAGAGTTTATTAATGTTTCTAATGAATGATTCTCTTCTGACAATACTGTGTTACTCTCTTAACTCGGTGATTTGTTAATTCACAGGCTTGAGAATTTGGAAATGATGTCTAAGCAAGGCCCCGAGCTTTGGAGGCAGAACAACCATCGGCTTGAAGTATTCTTGACCAGGTTTGTTTTCAAGTATATATATGTAAAGCTGCATTGATTGAATTGTCAGTCTCGTCGTTACGTTGTAACTTGTGGTTATATGAGTTCATGCTTCTTTAGCTTTTGCACACTTAAGACTTGCTTTGTGTTTTTCTTCATGTGCTTTCTGTGTGTGAGAGCTTCTTTGTTCTTATGAAACATCATTACTGGCTTTTGGAACATACACACCGGAAAGATTTATCTCGTCACTCTACTTGTTCTCTCATTTCCAGAATGCAAAAACTAGCTCAGGAGCAGAACGAAGAAATTGAAAAAGTAAATCGTGAAAGGAAGTATCATCAGGTGATAATACTTTTGAAGTATCTTTTTACACATTGTTTTTTCTTGCAGTCTTCTCTTTAATTTTATGGGGGGTAATCTGAAACTTTGTTTTGTTGCCACGTCAGCAAACCACTGCGTACGAGCTCAATGCTCTATCTCAAGAATGGAGGCAGCTCTGTGTGAAGAATATGGAGATTCAATCTGCTTGTGTCGTGCTAGAGACAAAAATCGATGCGTTCAAAAAGGAAGCTGCTGAAAGGTGAAGAAAGTTTTGTCTTACCTCTTTGTATCGCTCAAGAGTTGTATTTTTAAGCGCAAAACTGAAACTTACTGTGTTTGTGTTTCAGAGGATGGAACTTAGAAGAGAAACTAGAGAGTGTCAAGCCGCTTCAACCGCAGTGAGGCAACCGGAGCTGGGGTTGTTGGCCCCCGCTCTTTGCTTGCGTTTACTGATATGTTTAAGCATATCGTTTACGATTTGTTAGTGAAAATGATGTTTTAACCTTCTATCGATCTACTATCATTTATCGGCTATAGTTTGAATGTTTGTTTAACATATATTTTTCTTTATAGTATAAGATTATGATTTGATAAGAAACATTTTTAGGTTAATGAGTGTTTCTGTTTATGCAATGCCATCAGTTTACAAATTATGAGAGAATTGGTTTGTTAGGTTTTGATTAAACATCTTAGAACACCTCTCTAATGGAAGGTTCTCATCATGTGTTTTCACCAATAAACAAATCAAAATAATGAAAAGTGAACAGAAAGACTAGAATAGAGTTCTCGAAAAAGATGAAAACCTCTTGAGAATTCCAAATAACACTTATTACTTTAATACTCCTTAATTGATTTAATTTTTGTGAACTAAATTCTTAAGAGCAGCATTAACCAGGTATGTAAAAAGGTTTTTAGGAGAGAGGGGGCCCACAAAAATGAGGAAACCGAGGAAGAAGGGAGTCAAATGTAGCCAAATAAGAAACGTATGCAGTTGGGTTTTTTTACTGTGCAGGGACCCCATTGACATGTGGCGGCCTGCGATTGATTCTTTTTTAATTTTTTTTTTTTTTTTAAAAATCGGCCAAAAGGAAAAAAAAGAAAAATTAGAAACCCGGGTTAATCATGCTCTAAGTTAAGTTAGATTAAAAACCTCTTGTGAAGATAGTCATTTTATTAGCTTTTCCAGACCTGACTTTGGAGAGTTGAAATTCACCTCCAACATTTTTCTCCTCCTAATTTAATTTATATATCTATTTTAATAACGAGAAGCCTGCATCTGCATCATCTTTGTAGAATCATGAAGAAGTTTTCTACTTTGTTCATGGTTTATTGTGTTCTCTCTTTCTTCCTTCTCGTCTACGTGAAAGGTAATGGACATACTAGTATTTATTCTCAACATAACAAACGTTTCTACAATTTTATTTAAGCTCAGAACTGTTGCATGATCAACTGTTTATTACACAAAAATCTAAAGAGTTGTTTGTTTCTGTGGTTGATACTAAATAACAGAGGTGAAAACTCTGGAGATAAAGGCGAAAGTGTGCACAAAGGCACACGTTTTCGAACAGAATTGTGGGTGGGATGGAAACAAGACTTGCATAAAAGGATTCAATAAAATTCTTGAGTACCCTTTTCATTGCGAGTGTGACATTTATGATGCAGCCGAAAGCAGACGTATTTGCACATGTAAATTTCCAAGTACCTTGCTAATATTCATCGATTTTATAACCTAAATCTCTTTACTAGTATTAAAGAAAATACCTATGTAAGAACTAAGAACGTTGTGTTAGCATCGTGTATAATACAAACGAAAATCATATGTAAGCATTACTTGTGTTAGCATGGCAGATAAATTATATCGTGCCTGTTTAAATGTATTTTCAAATATACTCACGCTTCATATACCTGTAAAGATCATTAAACTAATAAGTCTGCATAGAACTATAGACCCATACATTGTATATTGTAAACTATTCTTCTGCATTTGCAAATTTTCAAAACACTATATTGTATTATTATTAATTTCTATTACCGATAGCACAACCAATACTTTAAATATATACATTTATATACATATCATATATGTATTTACATAGTTTTCAATTTAATTTTACAATAATAAAAAACGTATACTGGAAGGTGCACACGTACATCGTCATGCGACCCACCAAATAGACTATAAGACACATAACTTGTTAGAATGTCTTTTTCCTACTTAACAACTCCCTTATAATTGCTATTATTATGATGCTTCTTATCAAATGATTATCACCTAACTAATGCAAAGAAGAAAAAAATCCATATTTGCTTAAACATATTACGATTGGGCGTTGAGTTAATCATCCCACGTTTGGATTATTAAATATATATTCTGAAAATAAAAATAAAAGGAGATTTAGTCCTCCAAATTCCAGTAGTAAGATTTAAGTTACTGCCATATTAACAGAAGTAATCACTACTGAAACTTTTCTTGCACCAATGAGTTTATTTAGAACCAGTTAAACTAAAAGGTTTTGGTTGATGATGATACAATTTCAGAGTTTGACCAATCACAACGACATACGACATGAAAAAGTCAGAATCCACTTTTTGTTATTTTCATCCTTTAATATTAAATAAGTATTCACTTATTAGATGGGGATATTTTTACAAATTAGTACAATTTAATTAGATGGAGGTATTTTTAAAATTTTAAATGTATCACCATCTAATTGAAAGCTTGATAATTTTTCAATTGAGTCTGTCTAATTAGATGGAGATACTTTACAACTTAATAAGACTATATGCATGAATTATTATATTCATTTATATGAAAAATATAATAAGAGATTGTTGGAGAAAGTCTAATTAAGGACAATCTAACAACCATGCTTAACAAAAATCTAGAAAAATTTCACCAACTGTTAGTTGATTCATAGCTTTCAGGCCAAATTTGATTCTGCCTCCTTCGTTAATTGGTCTCAATGAAACAAAGACTAAACAATGAACAATCAATCAATCATTTAGATTTTGGTTGTGTCATAACAGTCAACTACAAACTTCTTTTCATTTCTATTTTTAATTATTTTTGAACATTTCTAACGAAACATCATGATTATTTGGATGATCTCGTCGTTTAAAGACTTGACAAACATTTTACTAGCCGACTGAAGCATGTTCACCTTATACGAACGCACGAGGATGTGATTCCTAACCTAAGTGTTTAGGGTTACGATTTACCACCTATTTTAGAACACATAGGATATCGTTTTATAAGAAAAAAGAAATCCATTTCATCCACAATTTCAAGTCTTTTCACAAAGTAAAATGTATTAAATTTCCATTATTATTTTAATAAAATGAAAGAGTTCGAGAATCTTTGGTTTGTAAGTCGTAGTTTAGATAATTTTATTTGGTGTTTATTTATTTGTTAAATATTAATTAACTTAAAACGAAGCTAAAAAGAAGAATCGTGGGGAGCATTTGCTTACCAAGACTTCGTCTAACAACTGCATGCCCTCCAAATCCTTCCTCCAGTGCCGACAATCCCCATACT